>NC_143560.1:43612500-43970000 GCF_054136105.1 Typopeltis vanoorti
TTTTGGGTGATTTATAGTCTCCCTTGATGAGTTCTTAACTCCCTGAAGGCCTCAGATAATAATAATAACACTCCATTCATATTCAGATTTTTTTTCGGACAAAAATTTGTTGAATATGAAGTCTTTGTCAATAAATAAATCATGATGATGATGATTAGCATCAACATCAAATTCCTGATATGTACCCTTAGGGGGGTGATACGTTCTTTAAATATAACATGTTAAAAGGCAAAATGTCAGGTTGATATTTTATACAAGGGTATGCATTTATACAAATGCATCTCATCATTCTTTTACTCAACTTTGTTGAGAGGGTTACTGCTATTCTTCATTTAAAAATTATTAATCTGATCTTTTGGTATTTATTTATAATGGTATACAGTTATTAGGGATTGGAAATAAATGCTTGCTATTTTTGTTTAGGGAGTGATTATTACCATTCTTCATTTAACATTGTCTGATATTTACTTGTTATTAAGGTACGCAGTTATGTATTTTTAACAATGTATAAAATAGGTTTAAATATATATATGTATACATGTATTTATTTTATATTATTTTTTTTCCAGATATTTCAGTTTCTACTGGTATATTTTATAATAAATTATTTAATAGTCCAACAGGAGTAAGCATTCTTTGTGAGTCACTTTCTCAGATAGTTCGCCACCGTTTTGCCTTTTGTCGTGACTTATTATTACTGGAGTTCCTTCTTCTTCAGATTGGTGAATCTGTACGTATATTAATTTTTCTAATCTCCCAAATGTTTTGTAGAACTGCATTAAAATTGATTTCTTCAGAAATTTATAGTTTTGTATTTAAATATTTTCGAACTCTGCAGTTCATATTACTTTTCTTTATTATCATAATTTAAATTTTATTTGACAAAAAATTATATTCTTTGTAATATTCATTCTTTAATTTTCTTTATTATATTTATCCATTTCAAAAGATAGACATGATTAAAACATTATGAGATAGAGCATACAATATTTCCAGTTCATCAATTAACAGGAATGAAGAACTGCACTTCTCAAGGCATACTTTTGCCCTTAGTGGTTATGAGCCAAAGATGATCAGCAAAATTCTTAATATACCTCTGAGAGTTTCTTTACTTAAACAAGATTTTAAGCATGCAATTATGCTACCTTACATCAAGAATGTATGATCCCCACACAATGTAAAAAAATCAAGGCTTAATCCTACACAAAGTTTGGTCTGCTTTCATCAAAAATCTGACTACCATGGATCAAAACCTCAACATCATCCCATGAAAAAAACCAGGCATTTATGAAGTTCATTGCTCTTGTAGCATTTGCTATAGGCCAGATAGGAAGGTTGAGGGAGATCTGCATGTCTGAACATGTAAAAGAAGTTTAAAAAAGAAGACAACATAAATCTGGTTTAGCATTCCATAAAACTAACACTGGCTATCAAGTAGTTTGGCAGTAACCAAATATGCCTTACATTGATCATAATCATTTTACAAGAAAATTAAAGGAAGCCTCTGAAATGCTAAGGATTCCCACACAATGTAAAAAAATCAAGGCTTAATCCTACACAAAGTTTGGTCTGCTTTCATCAAAAATCTGACTACCATGGACTTAAATACAACATGCACCATTCTGCAGAACATAGCAGCAACAACTAGCATTGTTCCAATTTGTATACAATAATTAATTTAATGTTTCTTTTTTACTTGTTTGTATGTACCAATTGTTAAGTTCTATGTGTGATTATTGTTTCTGGTCTTTTTTTTGTGTATAACATTTGCTAGTCTCCCTGATGATGTACATGTAAGTCTGAAGACTTACATAATTTGTAGAGTTATATTTGTTTATTTTATTAAACTCATTATTTATCTAAAAACATATGTACAGAAACTTTGTACAGAACCACTAAGACACAGGAATTTACATATTCAAATTACATTTTTGTTTTTACCCTTTTCCCAAGTGAGTATAAGCAAAAGTTTGCATTGCAGAGTAGCA
This sequence comes from Typopeltis vanoorti, assembly GCF_054136105.1. Taxonomy (NCBI): domain Eukaryota; kingdom Metazoa; phylum Arthropoda; class Arachnida; order Uropygi; family Thelyphonidae; genus Typopeltis; species Typopeltis vanoorti. Next base: position 43,614,489 of record NC_143560.1, read on the forward strand.
TCATGATTAATAGACTATTTTTATATAGACGATTATGGAAACTGTCACCACCCAGACTTGGTTTTGACCATTATTGAAGTCTCAAAATGGGAGCTAGAGCATGGAGTTACTGGAGAAGTAATATTTTCCATATACATATACAATCATACCTCGATTAACGAAGAGGATGCATTCCACGAAATTAGTTTGTTAAGCGAAACTTTGTTCTCAGAGGTAAAAATATTATATCCATAATAGGAATACGTTTGTGTGTAAAGAAAATGAAAGACTTTTTTTTTTTTTGGAAAAAGAAAAGCTTTATTAAATAAAAAGTCAATATTACATACCCAACAAAGATAAAATCACGACATTTTAAAATACGAATTAAAGTTTATTGTTTATGCTTTTTTTCTCTTTCATTTAACAATTGCCTATACAGATTTATTGCATTTAACACTGATTGCTTAACAATAACACTTCTTCCTAAATCAGGATCATTTCACTGAAAAATTTTTAATGTTTTTATGTCATTCAAGCACTTTTTTAAATCTTTGGTTGCTAACGCTTTTTTGGTAGGAACTTCTTTAATTTTGTCTTCATTTTCTTTGGCTTTGTTGCTAACAAGTTTTTCTAAATCTTCCACTGAAAAACCATCATCTTCTGCATTTAATAAATTTCTTACATCCTCTTCGTTGACATTTATTGAAAGGTCGAAACTAGTCTGGGTAGTGGCCCTTCCCTTAATGCATAACATTAGACATATCCGCAAGGAGATGTGCTTTGCATTATAGGAGATACTGAGACAGGAGTGTTGGTATCTTGCTCCACCTTTGCAACGAGTTGTCCTGGTGTTGTACCACCTTACCCCAGTCCTGAAGATACTTTCATGCGCAAACTTTGTTTGCTCACACTTGAATAAAGGATTAAACTAAATTTGTTAAAATCTTCAATAATGCTATCAGAGAACATACATTTATTGCAATGCACCACACTGAAACATCCTATGAAGTGCAAGCAATGACTAAATTATGGAGATGACATGCAGAACTGTTAAAACAGACACACCCACAGCTTGGGAGTATGTGGCAAGTCACTGTTGTTCGCCATTTGGATGATTGCTGGGCATTGACCTTAAAATTTTAATATTTTTACATAAAATGGGGTTTGAAATTGCAGACTTTGTTATATCGAGGCTTCGTTACCAGAGGTAACGTTAACTGAGGTATGACTGTATTATATTTCATGTAATATATCAATGCAGAAGTCATGTTTTCTAGATACTAGAAAAAATGCTATATAGTGGCTGTTTGCTTAATATGATACCTCTTTCTAGACATCTGCATTACTATGTTTTTCGTTTTGAATACATTAAAACAATCATCATGAAATCCACTTTGCCATAGGTTTCTGAGATATGTTTTTATTCATTTGAAACTGTTGTTTCAAATGAATAAAAACATACATCTATTAGCAAAAGTTTCATACATCTATTAGCAAAAGCATGTGCTTACTCTTGAGAGTAAAGTACCAAGATGTTAAGCTGTAAAATAAATATTAAACAGAATTCTGCACTCGGCTTATTAATTATTTATTTTTATGCTACAAGCGGTTTTTTTTTTTTGTTTGTTTGTTGTGATTTAACAAGATATATCGCAAGAAACACAAAAAATTGAAACTGAAAACTGAAAGTACCAAAGTGAAAAAGGATACGACTGCAATCATGTTGCACATGGCACTTTCAGTTGAGAGGTTGCACTGGTGATTTAATATGTCAACTGTGAAAGGGATTGATAGCTAAGAATATACAAGTCTCCATAAAAGTGGTTAAACCAAGGGAGATAATTGAAGTAATTTTCAGAGAGAGAGAGAGAGAGAGAGAGAGCGATGTGTTGGCAGAAATCATTTGTGAGAAGACATAGAGACAATATTTTCTGATATGAAAAAAAAAAAAAGATTCAGATCACATATTTAAATTTAAAGGAAGTTGCTCTCTTAATACATTCGAAGGAAATAACTTTAAAGTAAGTTAATTTTTTGTTGCATTTTTCTCTTTTTTTTTCTATCTTTTAAATCAAAGAGTAATTTACAGTTGTGTTTTAACATAGCACACTTCTTGAAAAAGGTAAGGTTGTGGAAGCACTTTTATTTACATATTCTTTAAAACATCATCTGTTTTAAAGAGAACAGAATAAATGCTTCATTGAGTTACTTTGCTGGATTTCGAACCAGCATCTTTAAATTATACAGTTGTGATAACACACACACACACACACACACACACACACACACACACACACACACACACACACACACACACACACACACAGGACTCAATTAACTTGTTGCAGAAACAGTTCAAATTTTAACTGAAAAGGAACTAATGTCCCTAAAGGGCACCTCAATCGAGGTGCTCTTTAAGGACATAAAGAAAAACACAGTTCAGAGAAATCAAGCTAAATTTGATCTTAGAATGACTGTTTCCTAAATCATTGGATTTTTGGCCAGAGGTTCAGGCAATGCTTTATAGCTGATGGTGATTCTAGAAATAGTCTCTTAGCTCTGTAGCGACTTCTAAGCAGCACAGTTGTAAGTAGTGTTGAGAGCATGGTCTTCCAGTCCCGACTTGCTATACATATAAATACCACTGTACTTCTTAAGATTGAAGAATATAAGAATAACATTAGTATTTCTTCAAAGTAGATCTTAACAGATCAACTTTCTCTCCAAAGTAGGCTAAGTTGCAAGTTAACCTTATGCACTTTGTAGGAGGTGCAAGATGGGTAAAGATGATCTTTCAGAGAATGGATGAGATTTTCTAATGGAAGTATGTTTTGAAAGTGGCATAAATATCATATTTGTGAAGAACTTTATCTATCCCTTCAGATATATTCCAGTTATAGAGTATGGGAGTGGTTTTGTTGTCATATTAAGTATTAGATTTGAGAGGAATGGAGGGAAGAGCTTGCATTGTTTTGCCTATTTTATGGGGGAGGGGTAACCATTAGCTAAAAAGTATCTCAAAGTTAAAAAAGTTCTGTGTCTTTAGAACAAATAGCTCTGACTGTGTTTTGAGAATGCAATGTTGTTAGACAGTGATGTGACTGCTTATACAAGTATTTTCCAGTGTGTAGGTTTCCTATAAGCAGAAAAGGATAATGAACTATTTAGTTAGCTACTGTGTTTGCGAAATGAAGACAGTCATTTGTTTCTCTTTCTGTAAGGAAATGTATTTTTGGATGTTGGCTGTTTAAATGAACTAAAAATCTGTGTCTAGACCATAAGACTATCATCTGCATAACAGCGAGACTGTTGGGTTGTATGTAACAGTGTTAAGTGCTTGGTTTTCTAGAAACTCTACATAGAAATTGGCCAGGGTATTGAGAACCCAGTACTCTGTTTATATATTTTCCTTTCATTGAAAAATAACCTGAGTGTTTGGTGAACTCTAATAATTCAGAATATTTTTTTTTGGGGGGGGGATGTAGCTTAATAAGCAATTCTCAACCTTTTGGACTCATGGCACACTTATTAATGACCAAAATGTTGGTGGAACAGCAGGGAATATTATTAATTATTGTTGCTAAATTCAAGTCGTAAACAACTTACACAGAAAGCCATACTAAAACGCCTTTAATTACATTATATAAGAAATTCAAAAACTGACAAAATGAACACAAAAAACACTTATAATGTACAATAAATGAAATTTTAAAAAAAAAAAGTTTCTAAATATGTTTCCTCTTACCTGTTTTTTTTTCTCTCTCTCTCTCTCTCTCTCTCTCTCTCTCTTTTTTTTTTTTTTTTTTTAATTGGTGTGCCAAATTACCTTAAGGATCTGTGCTTTCTCCTATTCAGTAATCTTCCCTCTCTAACTTCCAGTGTTATTCATAGTTTTCCTGATGTACATTTATTTCTCTTTGGCATTCACAAAACCTCATAGTACTCAGATGACACAGGTTTCAAGACCTTCTATGGCCAGTGCCTTAAACATTGAACTTTTAACATCGATCCTGCTTGTTTTTTGAAGAAAACCATACCTCATTCTCCCTCACTTTTGATAACACTCTGTTCACCAATTAAGATTAGTTCTTCTTGGACTGACTTTCACATCTGGCATGTACTGACATAAACACATCTCATCCTTAGCCTCCAAATAGCTTGATATTCTTTTTCATTTCATATGTTACTGTTGGATTCTGATTATGTAGATATTAGAGTAATTATTATTCGCTTCAGAATCCAACTTGATCTTCCATCACAAAGGCTAGACTTGTAAATATTATTTAATGTAAACAACTTATTTTACAATTTAATATTCATATAACTACTTTAATTTTGTCTAATATCTAATTATTTAATCAAAGATATATGTATTAATAGTGATAAGACTGTATTAAATATTATTAAGCTATTTTAATTATTACTATGTTAATATTATAAGAACTTGTATTTGATAATTTAACTGCGCATTAATTGAAATATAAATATTCTCTATTTATTCCTATTTGTAGAAGTTTAACGTTATGCAATAGCTCAATTTTATTATATTTTGTTTTGTTGTCATGGAGATGCATGTAAGTGAGCGAGCACGTTTTGGAACACCATGTGAGGAGAAGGTTTATTGTAGAAAGAAATCACGAGAAAAATTTAAGCGGGAAGGATGGATATAAAAAGGGAAGAACGATGAAAATATTAAGAGAGAGAGAAAGGAGAGGATTGGCATTAGGTTGGAATCGGGGCATTCGGGAATCACAGTGCGATAATAGCGATTCGGCAAGTCACTCAAGCAGCTAATAAAGTCTACTAGTCGAGAGGCGGTTAGCTAATAAATTGTAGAATAACAATTATAGCTACGGAAGACAGCTGAGTGACTACTAAATAGACTAGCAATACTTGAGTTGAGATTTAATTTCAGGGCCGACCTGTCAAGGACACACAGAATCTTGAAATAAAGCATGGAGTTACTAGAGTAGTAGAGGCTATAAAGTTGATGTTTACCGTTAGCTGTGTTTAGAATTGTAGTGCCTAAAGAATTAAATGAATGCAGGAGGAATGAACAACTGTGCATATAAACCCTCAAGTTAAGAATTATTGTGTGTTGCCTTATTTCATGAGTGATCAGTAGTATTTCATGCAAGAACGAACGTTTGTTTATGTGTATTGTGACCGATGATTAATTCAGTTCATCATGAAGGTTGTTTTCTTGATCATAAATAGTAAATAATAATATTTGGTTAACCGATCAAGTGTTGATCAATATTTTAATTAATTAACTGGACCAACTAGTTTCGCCACACTTATCTGTTGGCTTCTTCAGGGCACTAACATATAGGTTTAAACACTCTCACAATTATGCGTAACTGCAAAACTGACAAGAATAAAAACTGACTAGAATAATTACAAATGAAATAGTATCGAACGTGAGTGAAACACGTATCGCGTGTACAAGATCAGCTAGCTGTTGCTGAGGAACCTTCTGTAGTTTGTATTAAAGTTCATTTCTTCCGTTTTTAAGGCTCTGATTAGGGTTTTCCATATCTCTGGCAGTATTAGGCCTTGATTTCTGTTAAGGTTCACAGTAGAACGGGCGACTGTGGCTGCTTCTTTGAACATTCTTGAATGGTAATCTTCCTCTAAGTAGGGGGAGCAGCTTTTGTCCCACTCGATGACATGGTTAGTTGTGGAGAAATGAGACGATAGCCCAGAAATGTCCTGTCTGTTGTTTTTGACATAGCCAATGTGCTCCTTTTGCCTGATTTCGAGGCTTCTCGAAGTCTGTCCGATGTAATTAGAGCCACATGAGCATGGAATATTATAGACTCCAGCATATTTGTAGAAAGGATGGTTGTCTTTTGGAGATCTTAGTAGTTTATGAATAGTATCTATAGGTTGAAATGCTACTCTTATTTTGTGTTGTTTGAGGAGATTGGCGAGCTTGTTGGAAATGCCACTTACATACGGAATTGCTATCGTTTTTATATATTGAATCTCTTCTTGTTCTCTTTGTGGTGGTTCAGAGAAAAGGATTTTATTGACTAGTCTTCTTGGATAGCCGTTCAAGTACAGATTGTTGGAAATAAATTTTAACTCATCTTGAAGGGTCTTGTTGTCCGTTGAGATGCAAATAGCTCTTTTCTTTAACATGTGTATAATGCTGAGTTTATGTGATATGTGGTGAGAGGAGTTAAAATGTAGGTAGCGACCTGTATTGGTCGGTTTTCTGTAGACCGATAGATTTAAACTGCCATCAGTTTGTTTTTTGATTAAGATGTCTAAAAACGGAAGTTGTTTTTCTCTTTCAAGTTCCAGAGTGAATTTAATAGAATGATGGAAAGCGTTGATCTTTTTGAGAAAATCATATATGTCATCTTTGTTGTTGTTCCATATGATGAAGATATCGTCCACGTATCTAAATCAAATTTTAGGTCTAGGAAAAATTTGTGATAGGATTTTGTTTTCTAAGTCTTCCATAAACATGAAGGTGAGAGTGGGCTTCCCATTGCCAAGCCTGTTAACTGTTGATAGATTTTATTTTTCCAAGAAAAATAATTGGAGTTTAGGCAGTGAGCAAACAATACGGTTATATCTTGTGGGAATAAGGTACTTAAGATGTCAATGACCTCTACTACGGGAACGTTTGTAAAGAGAGAGGTGACATCTAAGCTGGCTAGAAGATCATTATCTTCTAGCCAGCTTAGATCTTGATGTTTTTTAGCTTTTCTACGAAATGTCCAGAGTTTTTGATGTAACTCTCTGAGTTGTGGATGTATTGCTGTAGGAGTTTCGAGAGATGTTTTGACAATAAGTAGGTGGGCGAGTTGATTGAATCAATGATTGGGCGTAAAGGAATACCCTCTTTGTGCACTTTTGGAACTCCATAGAGTCTCGGAGTTAAAGGATGCATCGATTTTAGTTTTTTAATCAAGTCTGTTGGCCAGTTAGATAAATTGCGTAGTAATTCGTTGGTATCATTGTGATTTTTTAATGTTGGATCTTTTGTTAAAAGACGGTAAACAGACAAGTCAGAAAGTAGATGGTTAACTTTGTCTTCATAGTCCTTTGAGTTCAGTATCACAGTACTGTTTCCTTTATCTGCTTTAAGTACTATGATGTCTTTGTTGTTTTTTAAATCACGAATAGTTCTTTTATCCAGTGATGAGAAGTTTTGTTTTGTGGAATAGGGCGCGGAAAGTATTATGCAACTTTTTAATCTTAGATCATTTGCTGTGTGAGGCGGTAATAATGAGATTCCTTTTTCTAGACTACAGATGAAATCTATCTTGGGAATCTGTTGTGGAGCTATTGCATAGTTGAAACCCTTTTTGAGAATGTCGATTTCAGGTTTCTTTAAGATGTGGTTTGAAAAATTAAGAATAACTTGGTTGTCTGGTAGAGAAGGTTTAGACTCATTGTGGGTGGTATAGAGGTGGTTAAATTTCTACAAATATGCTGGAGTCTATAATATTCCATGCTCATGTGGCTCTAATTACATCGGACAGACTTCGAGAAGCCTCGAAATCAGGCAAAAGGAGCACATTGGCTATGTCAAAAACAACAGACAGGACATTTCTGGGCTATCGTCTCATTTCTCCACAACTAACCATGTCATCGAGTGGGACAAAAGCTGCTCCCCCTACTTAGAGGAAGATTACCATTCAAGAATGTTCAAAGAAGCAGCCACAGTCGCCCGTTCTACTGTGAACCTTAACAGAAATCAAGGCCTAATACTGCCAGAGATATGGAAAACCCTAATCAGAGCCTTAAAAACGGAAGAAATGAACTTTAATACAAACTACAGAAGGTTCCTCAGCAACAGCTAGCTGATCTTGTACACGCGATACGTGTTTCACTCACGTTCGATACTATTTCATTTGTAATTATTCTAGTCAGTTTTTATTCTTGTCAGTTTTGCAGTTACGCATAATTGTGAGAGTGTTTAAACCTATATGTTAGTGCCCTGAAGAAGCCAACAGATAAGTGTGGCGAAACTAGTTGGTCCAGTTAATTAATTAAAATATTGATCAACACTTGATCGGTTAACCAAATATTATTATTTATTGATTAATTCAGTTATTGCTTAGAAGAATTTATTTAACGAGTGCCGTTTACTGTTTAAAGTGTTTACAGTTATAAAATGTGTATAAGTAGATGAAGATAGAAGATTATCGGTAAGATTATTCCAACCATTAATATTCCTATACAGAGAAGTGTGTGAGTTTCATCCTAGAATTTCCTTATGTTAACAGTAACTATTGCGAAGATTAGCTAAGGTGTAAATTTAAAAGTGTTTGTTTGTGAAGAGGTGTTACTGCAATTTTTATTGTATTTGAAACTTAAAGAACTATGAGATATTGATTTGAATGATCATTAAGGAACTTTATTAAATAGTTAAAAGGAACTGTGAGAAGACTGTACTAGAGATAACAGATTTACCATTGTCTGAGTTTGTATGACAGTATTATCAGAAAGGCTGAAGTGTTTATAATAACTTAATTAGTGATTTGATCTTAAGTGTAAAATTTGTGATTTTAAAATTAAATGTTTATTTTTGTTAATTAATATTGTATTTTGCCTGAATCTCTTTTACTGCACCATTCATAAAATATTCGAACCAAAGCGGGAGAGATAAATAAGTTAAATATACTCGGCCAGTATATATAATATTAACACCTAAAAGGAGAGATAGTTGTGAGTTGGTTTTTCTTCAGTTCTTGAACTAATTCAGATATAGAGTGGCGCAGTCTTTAAATATAAATTTTCTCTATATTTGAATTAGAAATCAACTAGCAACCTTCTATTTAGGTTAAGAACATCATAATAACTAAATGTCGGATCCAAAGTATAGATTGAGACGAAGTAGGATCCAACATTACTTCTCTTCTGCTCAACTCCTAGCGCTTTATAAATCCCAGACTTGCCTAATCTTAGAATATTGCTTTCTCTTCTCGGGCAACACCTCAGAATTCTAGATTGTATCCAGAATAGAGCTATTCACGTAATAGTGTTCACCCTTCTCTCACTGGCTCCCTCTAATCACTTTTCCATAGACACTTTGGATTATGTCTTTTCTATATGTGTTTTCTATAGATGCTGCTCGACTGAACTGGCCACCACTATTCCTCTACTTACTCTAATCATGTATACAAACATTGCCAACTGCTGGACTACATCCATATATTATTCATCTCCAGACTATTGAACCAACTTCTCATCCTCTTCTTTCATTCCATATACCTCAATACATACTGTATAAAACATGTTTACTAAAAGCAAATTCTGAACAGTTTCACATGGTATCAAAAGCGGCACTTAATTTTAATTGATGAATCTTCGTGATATTGGTGTTTAGCCTTCATTTGCATTGATCAGCATCATTGAATATAATGAAAGCATTGATAACAAATGATCAGTTTTGTGGTGGTAGGAGACAAGTCCTCTGAGCTGTTCTAATTTCCAGGAAAGCTACTGATTTTTATCATAATATGAAGTTTCAAGGCTATACTTTTGAAAAATTGTGAATTTACCTATCTCAGTGTGTACATATAATTTTACATTACTTTTAACAGCTTGATATTCTTTTTTCATTTCAAATGTTAAGGCTATACCTATCTCAGTGTGTACATATAATTTTACATTACTTATAACAGCTTGATATTCTTTTTTTTTTTTTTTCTAATGTTACTTCTCATGGGCGCTTAAAAGTCAAAGCTGTATAACTGAGAGGAGACCTCCACATAGCCTTTAAAGGAATGCGGAGAACCGACCAGGGCTTCTGACCTAATGTCCAATCCTCACCTTCTCATGGTGCACCCTGTTGGGTATCTACTTGGATACTGAATGAACGAGGATGGGCTGGCAATTTGAGATTTAGCCGACCAAATTGTATTCTTATTGGTTAAACCAAAATAAAAAATGATGGTACAAAAATGCATGACAAAATTTCATGCCAGCTGGGGCGTCACCCAGTTAAACAAGGCCCCCGTTGTTTTCGCCAGAGAACCAGGGCGAACAGCGAAAAGTCAGCTACTGGAACAAATCTGAAAACAAACCCCAACTCAACATCACTAGAGTTAACACGCTCATTGCCAAGCTGAAAATTGGAATTTCGTGTGGAGGCCAAATTTTTTTTACTTGATAGCGACGTCCACGTGATAACACGTGATCGGCCGCAAGGTGAGTAATCGCATCACGCGATATTGCGTGATTGGCAATGAACGTGTTAAAGATCGGTACTATCAACATAAGAAACCTGAATGGCAAAGAAATGGAACTAGCTGAGGAATTAGATAAGTACCAGATCGACATAATAGGGGTGACTGAAACAAAAAAGACCAAAACTGGTGAGATCTTTCTGAGCAATAAATACAAAATGTTATATTCAGGCAATGACAGTCAAGGAAAAGAAGGAGTAGCCACTATTCAACACAAAATACGAGGCTAATCTGAATGAATGGCAGTCGTCTTAAGTAGAGTAATGTGGGCAAATATAAGAATGGGGAACTGGACAATGAGACTTATTTGTGAATATGGTTCCACAGTAGGTTCTACTAAGGTAGAAGTGGAGGAATTTTTTGAGGCTTTAGAAAAAGCAACTGACACAATAAAAAAGGAAAAGTTGGTCCTTGTTGGGGATCTAAATAGCAGAGTAGGAAATGATTGTGAGACATACAAAAATATTTTGGGAAAATTTGGAGAAAAGAGCAAAGTTAATAATAATGGCAAATATCTGTTGGATTTCTGCTCAGGACATGGACTGGTTATTACTAACACCATGTTCCAACATAAAAATGTGCACAAATTCACATGGAGATAAGAGGCTAGGAATAAGAAAAGTCTTATTGACTATGTTATTGTTGATATTGATGTTTTCACCCTGGTGCAGGACACCAGAGTGTACAGAGGATTTGAAATTGGAAGTGATCACTATTTAGTCTTGAGCAGGATAAAATTGAATTTCATATTGAAAAGAATAACATGTAAGAAAGTTTTAAAGTGAATAAAAGTTGAGCAACTCTCAGATGTGAACTATAGACTAAAATACACAAAAATTATTGAAGAAAAAATGAAAGAGTTTGAGAACAGGAATCAAATCTTGGAGATTCAATGGCAAACTCTGAAGAAAACATTTATTGATTCTGCCAGAGAGGCATGTGGTGAGGTTGTCTGCAAGGATAAAAAAATTAGAACTCCCTAGCGGACACAGGAAGTTAAAGAGGCAGTGAAGGAAAAGAAGAAAGCACATCAAAAGTTCCTGTCAAATAAGTCAGCTTGTGCTCTTAGAGAATACAGAGACAAATGTAAGAAAGCTAAAAGTGTGTAAAACTAGCTAAACAAAAGTCATGGGAGGACTTTGGCAAGAATATAGAAAATAAATATCAAGAAGGTGGAAAAATATTCTGAAGGTTGTTGAAGAAGCTTAGGAATGGTGGAAAGAATGTTGTAAAAGGAATTAGGGATGATAAAGGTGACATGAAAACGGGAGAAAAAGATATCCTTGAAGTATGGAGTAATTACTTTGAAAAGCTGCTAAATGAAACAAGCAGTGATGACAGCACAGTGGTAAAAAACACTGACCAGGCATGCAGTCAGGAATACATATCCATACTTGAAGTAGAAAAATCCATCAAAGGCTTGAAATGTGGCAAGGTAGCAGGAGTAGATGATATTCGACCAGAAATGCTGAAGTATGGTGGTATAAGAGTCTTACAGTGGCTGCACTGCATAGTTCAGAAAGCCTGGACAGAGGGACGAATTCCCGATGATTGGAGTAGAGCTCTCATAGTACCTATATATAAAAAGGGAAATAAAACTGAATGTGAGAATTACAGAGGTATTTCCCTACTGAGTGTTCCTGGCAAGATCTATGCAAGTATACTTGAGAAACGGTTGAGAAGAATTGTGGAAGAAAAGCTTGGTGAAGAACAAGCTGGATTCAGGCCAAATAGAGGCTGTCAGGATCAAATCTTCACTTTACGACAAATAGTCGAGAAAGCATGGGAATATAACAAAGATCTGTATTTAAGTTTTGTCGATTTGGAAAAGGCATATGACAAGGTGCCAAGAGAGAAGCTATTCAATACGCTGCAGTTATATGGTGTCAGTGGGGCATTATATCAAGCAATACTTAGTCTTTATTTGAGTTGTTAGTCAGCAGTTAGAATTGAAGGAAGTACAGGAAGATGGTTTAATGTTAAATCTGGTGTGAGACAAGGATGTACATTATCCCCTCTGTTATTCATTATCTATATGGATCACATTATGAAGGAATGTGGTATTAAACATGATATCAAAATTTGAGATGTTAATGTCAGCTCTTTGCTTTATGCAGAAGATGTTATACTTCTAAATAAATCCACTACAAGTCTGCAAGATTCTCTGACTAAATTGAATAGCAGTTGTAATAGGTATGGTATGAAGGTCAGCAATAAAAAGACAGACAATGAAAATAGGTAGAATTGTTGAAAATGTCAACTGTATTGTGAATGGGTAAACTGTGGAACAAGTAAAACATTTCAGCTACTTAGGAACACTTTTTTAGTGAAGATTTTAAATTAAATATGGAAATAGACAACAGAATCAACAAAGCTGGTATGGTAGGAAGTCAATTGAATAAATTCATATGGAAAAGAGAGAAATTAATCTTAACACTAAATTAGCTGTATACAAGACAGTGTTCAAACCAGTTTTAACTTATGGATCTGAGAGCTGGGTCAGAAGTAAAACACTTGGCCAAAGACTAGAGACGGCAGATATGAGAGTCGTGAGAAAGATTATAGGCTTGAACAGATGGCATCATTGGCAATATCATATTAAAAACGAGGATATTAGGAAAGAACTTGACATGCAGGAATGCGTTAGCAGAGCTAATCTCAGGTGGTATAGTCACTTGAACAGAATGGGAGAGGAAAGATTAGCAAAACAAGTGTTCTCTGCCAGGTTGGTAGGAAAACAACGCAGAGGAAGACCAAGATATAGGTGGATTGATATGGTACAGAGTGTCTTAGATGATAGAAATATAAGATCTGATAATGATGTTGGAGTCTTGACAAGTAACAGACTGATTTGGAGGAAAATTGTAGTTAGGAAGTTAGTAACGATATAATTTTTTCCATGTAGTACTATCATATCCTGTACACCCCTTGAGGGTACATGGCAGGAATTTGATGATGATGAGTTTCTAAATAAAGTTTAATGTGATATTTGTGTTTATTTGTTCTTTGTTATCTCTTGTAGATTTGATCTGAAATTAGATAATGTTACTCACATGTCATTCTCCAAAATCTTCGATTTTGAGTGTTTCTTACTTTTTATGTTAGTAAAGGTTGAGAATCTTAACTTGAACATATATGAAGGTGAAAATTGTAACAATACATTTATAGTTTTCTTTGTGAATATTTTATATTCTTCAATTGATATCCAAAATCACTTAAGGGACACATCCAACAATTTTAACCTTAATGTTCTGTCAGCTGTTAATGATATCAATTCTTCTTAGAGAGAAAAGTCAAAAGGAGAAGTATTAGAAACTGAAAATGGATTTCTTATCTAATCAGATTTTTCCATTTGTACATTTGGGAAATATCTTTTTATATTTTTGAGTAAAGATTGCAAATGTTCTTTCACTTCTTTTATTATGGATTTTGTACAATCTTTGACAATTGATGGAAACATTCCAGATTGTTTTCATTAGTTTTATTAATCCAGAATGATATGTGTTTTCAAATGCCAGTAATTTATCAGTTGATGTGAATATGTTTTCATTTTGTCTTTGCAGAGATGTATTAATTCAAGTAATATATCTACCAAGTAAGATAACTTGGCACTCCATATTTTGTCTCTTAAGTAAGAAGAAAACGAACTGTGATTTTCGATATCAAAAAATATAAGTAATTATTCTTTAAGTTTCAAAACTTGACATAACACTTTTCTCCTCGAGAGCCACCAAACCTGTGTGAATCAACAAAAATTTTGTTCTGCTTCCATCGATGTGTAAATTGCATTAAATAGCCTAGTTTTCAAAGGTCTTTATTTTACATACGTTAATTACCTGACTTAAAACTAGGCTTAGTTTTCAGGTAGTGTTTTGGCCATAAATGCTCTATATAAGAAGCAATGGATAACTATAATATTAGGATTTATTTTCTTTGCAGGGGTCTCTAAAGGATCAAAGCCAAATAACTGGGAGGAGACCTCCACATTGCCTTTCAGGAATGCAGAGAACTGACTGGGACTTCTGACCTAATATCCAATCTTCACCATAACATGGCATGCCCTGCCCTGTTAGTAGGAATCTATGGGTACTGAACGAATGAGGATAGGCTGGGACTTAGCCAACCAAATTGTATTCTCTGTTGGTTTAAACCACAAATGCATATGATGGTACAACATGAAAAAATTGCACTGGCTGGGGCATTGCCCAGTTAAAAAAGGACCAATGATGGTACAACATGATGAAATTTCATGCTGGCAGTGGCATTACCCAGTTAAACAAGGATCCTGCTGTATTCGTTAGGGAACCAGGGTGAACAGTAAAAAGTCAGCTACTGGAACAATCTGCAACTCAAATTAAACCCAACATAAGAAGAACTGAAGATAGGAACCATCAATATAAGGAGTATTAATGGAAAGGAAATCTAACTTGCAGAAGAATTGGAAAAGTACCACACGGACATAATTACTGAGACAAAGAAGTCAAAAAGCAGGTGAGATCTTACTAAATAAGAAGTATAGGATATTATTTTCAGGCAATAAAGATCAAGGAAAAGAAGGAGAGGTATTCAATACTAAACAGGAAGATAAACTTCTTGATTGGAAGGCAGTTTCAAGTTGAGTTGTGTGGGCAAACTTCAAATTGGGGACAATGACATTTATTTGTGTTTATGATCCCACAAATGGTTCTTCTAAGGAAGAAGTGGAGAAATTCATTAGAACAGGTAGTTCATATAAAGGAAACGGAAAAAGTGATCCTTGTTGGAGACTTGAAAAGCAGAGTAGAAAATGAATCCTACCATGCACATAGAAACATTTTGGGAAAATTTGGAGAAAAGGGCAAATCTAATAATAATGGTAAGTATTCACTGGGACTTCTGCTTGGGACACAGACTAGTCATTACTAACACTATGTTTTAACATAAAGATGTACACAGGTTCACATGGAGAGAAAACACAAGAAATAAGAAAAACCTCATTGATTACGTCATTGTTGATAGTGATATCTTCATGCTCGTTCAGGATACAAAAGTGTACAGAGGATTTGAAATTGGAAGTGACCATTACTTAGTACTAAGCAGGATAAAAATGGATATCATGTTGAAAAGAACAGTATAAGTAAGTTTTAAAAATAATTGAAGAGCAGCTTTCATGAGTAAATTGTAGACTCGACTATACAAACATTATTGAAGAAAATATGAAACAAATTGAAAACAAGAACCAAACCTTGTAGTCTCAGTGGCAAGGAAAGGAAGGAGAAGTGATAGTATTCAGTACCAAACAGGAAGATAAAAGGATGTTATTTTCACTTGCAACTCTGAAGAAGGCATTGATTCAGCTAGGGAGGTATGTGATGAACTGCAAAGATAGAAAAATAAGAACACCATGGTGGACACAAGAAGTTAAAGAAGCAGTGCTGGAAAAGAAGGAAGCATACCAAAAAGTTCCTAGCAAATAAGTTAGCAGATGCCCTAAAAGAATACAGAGAAAAATAGAAGAGAGCTAAGCTGTGTGTAAAAGTAGCTAAACAAAAAGTCATGGGAAGACTTTGGTAAGAAGGTTGAAAATAAATATCACAAAGGTGGCAAAATTTCTGGAGGCTATTGAAGACGCTTAGAAATGGAGGAAAGAGTTACTTAAATATAAAGAGCTAATAAGCTTCATTTCGGCAATGAAAACATTACTTAAATTAAGGAAGGGGATATTAAATCCTGCATAGTTTTAAAACCGAATAAGAAACTCAAAGATCGGAATCAGAGAGTTTCTTGCCGATTATAGTAAACTATAAAGTATCGACGACACTAGCGTTAGCCAATGCAAGTGATCCTAGTACGTAGTACAGTACCGGGCAACTCGTGGCAGAAGTGGAGGAAGTTCAGATCGCTATTCTTAGGTATTTTCCATAATGTAAAAACACATTTCCTAGGAAATGTATGCTGTTATTACATTATGGAGGGAGGTCACTACCCAGACCGGTTTCAGCCTTTTTTGAGGCTTCATCAGTGAGTAGCTAGGCCTAATACCAAAGTGTATAGCGAAAAGAACTTATGTACTCTGCGAACGAGTTTTCCAAACAGGTGCAACCATTAAGTTACTTAAGTATAAAGAGCTAATAAGCTTCATTTCGGCAATGAAAACATTACTTAAATTAAGGGGATATTAAATCCCGCATAGTTTTAAAACCGAATAAGAAACTCAAAGATCGGAATCAGAGAGTTTCTTGCCGATTATAGTAAACTATGAAGTATCGGCGACACTAGCGTTAGCCAATGCAGATGATCCTAGTACGTAGTACAGTACCGGGCTCCTTAATTTACGGAGGAAAGAGTGTTGCAAAAGGAATCAAAGATGATAAAGGTAATATGAAACCTGAAGATAACGATATTCTAGATGTCTGGAGTAATTATTTTGAAAGACTTAAATGACCCAAGCAGTGACAGAGCCATACTAGAAAGTTTTCAAGAGGAATTCAAAAAGCAGTACATATCAATACTTGAGATTAAAAAGGCCATCAAAAACTTGAAATGTTTTTGATGGCAAGGCAGCTGGAGTTGAAATGCTTAAGTATGGAGATATAAAAGTTTTGCATTGGCTACACTTTAATTCAGAGGGGCTGGTCAGAAGGTTGAATTCCCAATGATTGGAATAGAGCTGTCATAGTATCCTCGTTTTTAATACTTTTATGTTTCGTAAAATGGATAATTTCCTCAGCACACCTTGTGGTATCTAAGTTGTCACACCTTTCAAGATCTTTCTGTCTGTGCTATGATGAATTTTTGAATATTCATATCTACTGTTTCTTTTCTGAAAATATAAATAATATTTAAAATAAATTAATTATTTATAGGTATTGGCATTATTCAAATAATTTCCATTGTTTTCTAACCAATCAATTAATTAAAATTTAAGAACAGTCTTTTAGCGCTGCACACATTACCACTAAACATGATGGCAAAGTAAGGTTATTGTACTTTCCAACAGATAGTGTCAGCGACCAAGGGCAAAAATTTATTGCCACAGGTCAGTAAACACAGCACTCCATTTGTTTCAAAGATTGACACAAAGTGTCTGTGCAACATATATGATGCACCTGGCGATCAACATGTTAGAAATGCTATTTCATCAAGGATTTTGATATTGCAATATTGAATAACATAGTGTTTAACATTATGCACTTACCAACAACTTATATACTGAAAGTTTAAGTCAGTAGCAAACACTAGTGTGCAAATCACTGCTGTAACAAACAAGACATCATGTGATGAACGCCTCGACAGATCGAGGAAAGGATCGTGGTGCTAAGTGAATGGGAACGATCTGTGCATGCATTAAAGAAGAAGTGGGACAAGCAACCAAAGTATGCTCGCTGCCAGTGAGTCCAGAATCCATTGTCGAATTCTTGGATGGTGTGTGTGTGATCCCTGTGACGTACTCGATGGAGCTACTAGGGTTATGATAAGAATTTATCAATAAAGGATAACATATTTCTACTGTAGCACATTACTTCTGAAAAATAATGGTTCTGATTATTTTTAATAAAAATTTTCATGGCATGGCAGTTGAGAACTACTGCTCTAAGCTTGTGCATTACATTACACAAAATTTTTGCTTTCAGAATTTCTAATTTACAGCAATAATTTTTGAATGTACTATAGAAATGAATTATATGATAAATCATACTTGTCGCTTATTTTATTTAGTGAATTCTCTAGTATCTCTGCTCCATTATTACTCTAACTCATTCCACTTTAATGTACTCTAATTAGTTGCTGTTAGCCTGTGCCATATGGATGAACTGAAACTGATGTCAGCAAGTTGAAAGAGGCATAATTTGTTTAGGAATGTCTACTTTCTGGACCGTTTTTAGAGTATTAAACCCTTATAATGTCAGTGTTGAAATTAAAGTGGAAAATAAATGCAAATTTGTTTAAATTTGAGTGGTTGGACGAATTATCTTGAGTCTGAGTCTGATTGAGTCTGAGACGAAATTTGCTCACAAAATGTTTTTAATATGCACATGTGCCAGCAAAAAAAAAGAGGGAATATTGGGTGTAGGGTTTCTTAATGGTACAATAATGCAGTAATGTCAAGGGTGATCGTAATGTCCAAATTCTTTAGGTTAGGAGTATTTTTTTATTAAGGTTTTTGAAGTGAATATAAATTTGTTGAATATGTTTGAATACAAATACAAATTTAAAAAATATACATTTTTTGGATCCTGTTCACAATTCCGTTTTCCACTATTATAATTTAAGGTTTATTACAGGCTTCCAATAAAACTTTCATGAACTGATTGCATTTGTGTTGATTTCAAAAATATCTGTTTTTTTTTTTTTTTGGATCAGACAATTTTTTTTTAAAGTAAAATAGATGACGTGCTTTTTTTTTTTTTTCCTGAAGTTTTATTTATGATAGTGACAAAATAAGCATTATTTTATAAAATTATTATATAAAGAATCATGTACTAGTAAATGTTTATTCAGAATCATTTTTAAAATATTTTGTTCTTTCTGTTTTTAAATGAATCTTTGTTTTGCTGCTTCATTGGTAGTAGGAAACTGTCCAGTTGCTATGGTAGGTAATTATTTGCTGGTGATAGCTGCAGGTAAAGAGTCAAGCAAATGCAGGAGGAGAAAAGGAACCATGGTGTCAAAGTTGAAACTAGCTTGGTATTATAGCAAAAAGGGAAAATTTCACGTCACTTTTCATTACACATATGCATGAACAAATTATATGAATGGATGACTCGTAGAATGGAGAAACTAACTAACTATATAAAATTGTAAGTCCTTTTTTAAGGTCAAATGCATAAAAAAGGGTGGGAAAGGCAGGAACAAAACCTTGGCCACCTGGAAGACTATATAGGATAAAAACAGTCTTTTAAGTGATTTTGTATTTTCTAATGTTTTAATTATGATGATTGGACATATTTTGTATAATAACTGGTGAATTCTCTTTTTTAGTGTGGCTTGTCCACAGAGAAAGCAGAAAAGGTAAAAACAGATATCATTCCATTGACAAGTCTGTTCAACCAAGCTTATTTTGTACTGCTGTGGGCTACAGAATGTAATAGTACACCACTGAACACAGGGATCTTGTAAGTGAAGCTGATTAGAATTATTTATTTATTTTGTTTAGTAGTGAAAAAAATATCCCTTTTGTTTGGTGTTGATAGTGTAAAAATGTGTTGTCAGTTGTTGTTTTGTATATTTACTGTTCTACCTAGTATAATATAGCTCTATTTCTTGTCTACTAAACTTTCCCTTAAATTCTATTCAATTCTCATATACGTGCTCACTTTATGCCTAACCTCAAATCTTCACTTTATTCAACTTAAATATAATCTGCTTATCTTAGGCCTGCAATTAATCCCTTCTATTCTTACCTATGTTTGCTCTGTTAGTGAAAGACCCTTGGATTTTGTCTGTCCACTACAACAAGTTACCAACTCACACCCTGAGTAATTTAGAAAAATTTATTTGTTTTATGACAGCGTCATTCTAAATTATGTATACAGCATGAGAAATTAGGTTTGAATATATGTAAAATCTGAATATTAATATGCTCATTTCTTTAAAAGCTAGTTGTGGCAATTCTTACTTTAATAGGCTCGCAGGTTCAATAATTATTTGGAAACAGTGCATTGGCTGATAGATCAGGCAAGAGATTTACACTAACAAAACATGTTTATTTTAAACTAAGTCAATTGTACAATACATCATTACATTACATCAATTGTACAATTCCGCTCCCGAATTTTTAAGGAGGCCACAACAGTTGCCCACTGTATACAAAACCTTAACAGGAACCAAGGACTAATCTTGCCCGTGATCTGGAAGACCCTTATCAGATCATTCAACTCGCCAGAACTGAATTATAGTGCCAACTATAGAACATTCCTAAATAACAACAAGTGATATCATATCATCCACACTCCATGAATGTATTGTACGCGCTCTGTTCTTTGTTTAATATAATTGGAATCGGTTGATTATAGTTTGTAACAGTTTTTTACTTTTTAGTGCCGTACATCAGTTGTGTACCCTGAAGATGCCAACAGACTTAGTTGGTGAAACTAGTTGGTATAACTTAGTTGTTTATTATATGCACTTGATCAATATAATCCCAATAAAAGTATTTCCAGAGCTTTTTGGTCAAGAAAATCAAACGTTTTTTTAACAAGAGCTACTTCAATTTTTAGAAAGAATCAACTTTCTTCATCCACGCATCAAATTTACATTAGAAAAAAAATATATCCCCACATCACACCCCCTTTCTGGATTTACACATCCAAAAAAAAGAAGACTGTTCCATCTCCACCTCTGTCTATCACAAGCCAACGTTTTCAGGTCGCTACATTCACCATACTTCTGCTCACCATTCCTCTCAAAAATCTGGCATCATTAAATCATTGGTAACCAGAGCACACAGATTTTGCTCCTCCGAGGATTCTCTAAAACAAGAATTGGAAATAATCAAAAACACAGCCACTCTAAATGGATATAATCCCAAAACAACTCAAAAAATCATCAGCAACTTCTCTACACATCAATCTAGACAAGAACAAGCCCATAGAATTCCCTTACCTTATATCAAAGGCATCTCCGAATGGCTCTCGAAAATTTTGAAGAAATACAATCTTACAGCCACCTACAAACCCATCAACCAGATCCACAACCTGCTACCTTTGCCCAAAGACAAACTTTCACCTATGCTACTACCTGGTGTATACAAGGTTCCATGCTCCTGTAAACTCTCTTATTATAGACAGACAGGCAGGTCAGTTTTTAAACGCATTTCAGAACATCAAGACCATATACGCCTCATCAAACCTCAAAAATCAGGCCTAGCTCAACACAGAGTTGAAAATCCAAACCACAAGATCCACTGGGAAAAGACAAAACTCCTACACAGATCTTCATATAAATATGAACGCTTTTATAAGGAAAGTGCTGAAGCCCTACTTC
This sequence comes from Typopeltis vanoorti, assembly GCF_054136105.1. NCBI lineage: Eukaryota > Metazoa > Arthropoda > Arachnida > Uropygi > Thelyphonidae > Typopeltis > Typopeltis vanoorti. Next base: position 43,635,644 of record NC_143560.1, read on the forward strand.
ACAGACACCAAATCTAAACCACAATGATGTTCTTGCCATCCCTAAAGTATGGGAAATTGTCATACAAAACTGTGTAAAAATAATGTAACTGTAATTTAATTTTAATTTTATTTAATTAATTTAATTCAATTTAATCTAATTTAAGTTCAGTTTTTCTCATAAACTTCATTTCTGCTGTTGTTAATCTTTGTTTGTCTTTTTGTTTTATTGTCCAGATTTCACTTCCATACATTAAGACTGGTAGGGCTAATGTATTGTATACTTTTAGTCTGGTTTGTTTTTGAAGTAGGTTTGGTTTAAATATAGAGTTAAATAATTATTATGTTGGAGGTTTAATAGATTTTTTACAACACTCAAAAAGAATTAAAATAGAATTTAATACTTCCTATATTTCGTCCTAGTCACTAGGACATCTACGGGGATTACAAAGACAATTAATGTAACATGCACACAAAAACTTACAATACTAAGCCCAACCACGTGGGTGACAATAAAGTTCTATCTAGGTGGAGTGCCCTCTAAGGGCAGTAGTAGGTGGCCTGGAATGTAAGGTGGGACCTCTGGTGATGACTGTTTCCCAAAACTTCGGAAGCTTAACGTAACCGTATTTGTTAAGATTTGGTTGGTTTCTGAGAGCTGCTGGCTGCTTCTAAGAAAAGTCTCTCTTTCTTGAATTTGCTGTGGTGGAGCATGGTGGTTTTCTTCCATGATACTCTGTGGGTGGTGTCCAAAACATGGTCAGTGAAGCCTGAATGGCCATAGTTGTGTTTAACGATGTACGACTTGTGTTCCTCCAGGCGGATGGATGCTGATCTGCCTGTCTGTCCAAAGTACGCAAGCTTACAGGAACAGGGTACTTTGTAAACTCCAGGCAGAGAGAGAGGAGGGAGCTGATCTTTCGTAGAACGGATAAGGGTAGCCAGTTTGCGGTAGGGCTTATATGCTGTGTGTAGGTTATACTTTTTTTTTTAGTATCTTGGCTATTTTTTCCGAAGTGCCACGGATGTAGGGTATGGTGATGGCATTTTTAAATTCTTGTTGATGAGAGGGACGGGGACTGGGGGAGGAATTGATTATTTTTTTGATGCTGTGTTCGCTGTAGCCATTGGAAAGTTCTGTGTATGTGGTTAAGCTCAGTAGTGAGGGCGGTTCCACTGGAACAAAGATTGTGGGCTCTCTTGGTAAGGGAAAGATTGTGGGCTCTTTTGGTAACCACATACACAGAACTTTCCTCTCCAATGGCTACAGCGAACACAGCATCAAAAAAATAATCAATTCCTCCCCCAGTCCCCGTCCCTCTCATCAACAAGAATTTAAAAATGCCATCACCATACCCTACATCCGTGGCACTTCGGAAAAAATAGCCAAGATACTAAAAAAAAAAGTATAACCTACACACAGCATGTAAGCCCTACCGCAAACTGGCTATCCTTATCCGTTCTACGAAAGATCAGCTCCCTCCTCTCTCTCTGCCTGGAGTTTACAAAGTACCCTGTTCCTGTAAGCTTGCGTACTTTGGACAGACAGGCAGATCAGCATCCATCCGCCTGGAGGAACACAAGTCGTACATCGTTAAACACAACTATGGCCATTCAGGCTTGGCTGACCATGTTTTGGACACCACCCACAGAGTATCATGGAAGAAAACCACCATGCTCCACCACAGCAAATTCAAGAAAGAGAGACTTTTCTTAGAAGCAGCAGCAGCTCTCAGAAACCAACCAAATCTTAACAAATACGGTTACGTTAAGCTTCCGAAGTTTTGGGAAACAGTCATCACCAGAGGTCCCACCTTACATTCCAGGCCACCTACTACTGCCCTTAGAGGGCACTCCACCTAGATAGGACTTTATTGTCACCCACGTGGTTGGGCTTAGTATTGTAAGTTTTTGTGTGCATGTTACATTAATTGTCTTTGTAATCCCCCGTAGATGTCCTAGTGACTAGGACGAAATATAGGAAGTATTAAATTCTATTTTAATTCTTTTTGAGTGTTGTAAAAAATCCATTAAACCTCCAACATAATGTCCTCACAGCACTTAAGCCTCTACACAAGAGTTAAATAATTACACCTGTTATTTTTTAATATTTTGCAATTTTTATGTTTATATCTTTTTCATTTTCATATGTGATCATACATCCCAGGTAGTTAAATGAATTCACCTGTTCTAAGATCTTGTTATCTATTACTATTTTAGTTCTTGCTGGATCTTGTCCTTTAAAGGCCATAGTTTTTGATTTTTATGTTGATATTATCATAGTTTAATCTTTGGATATCTCATTTAGATCTAAAATAGCTTTCTGTAAGTTATCTTCCAGATTTTGTAATTATTATTTGGCCGTCGGCAAAGAGGAGAGTGTTTAAGTTTACTGCAGGAGAAAGTTTAATTCCTTGATGTAAATTTTTATTCGATTTTATTATTATTTCATTTAAATAGATATTAAAAGAGTTGCAGAGAGGGGACATCCCTGTCGGACCCCTTGATTTATCTCTCTCGTATATGATAGCTTGTGATTTAATCTTATTTGTATTTGATTATTTTCATATATACTTTTGATAGCTTTTAGGATATTATTTAGTATTTGTCTTTCTTTTAATGTGTTAAATAATATGTTTCTTTTAACTTTGTCAAATGCTTTTTCAAAGTCAATAAATGCAATATGTGTTTCTAAATTGTATTCTCTTCTTTTCTCTATTATTAATTTTAGGCAAAAGGCCGGGTCTATACATGATCATCCTTTTCTAAATCCATTCCGTACTTCTAAAATAAAGTTTTTGGAATATTTCATTAATTTGCTATTTAAGATTCTGCTATTTATTTTGTAACAGGAATTTAGTATACTGATACCTCTATAGTTTTTAAGATCATCTCTATTACCTTTTTTAAAGATAGGAATCACAATTGCTTTTTCCATTCTATTGGGGGGATACCAGTTGAATAAATTTTATTTAAAAATAATAAGAGTCTTTCTTTGAATCTGTTCCTGCGTATTTATATAGTTCTGAACCTAGCTTATCTTGTCCAGGTGATTTTCCGTTTTTTTTTCTTTCAGGCTGATTTCTAATTCTTCTTTAGTTATTTCCTTTTCATTTTCATTAATTGTTTGCCAGTTGTCTTTTTTAAAATATTTGTCTGTCCACAATTCTGTGTAGTAATTTAGAAATTCTTCTGATTTCAATTCGGTGTTTAATTTTATGTTTTCTTTGGTATCTGCATTTAAGTGTTTCAAAATCTTATATACATTGGGTCATATTTTATATAAATCATGTCCTAAATTAGAAACAAATTTATTCCATGATTCTCTATGTCTTTTTCTGACTTCTCTTTTAACTATGGCTCTTATTCTTTTATATTCTATTTCATCTTCTAATCTTTTACTGCTTAACCATTTGTGATAGGTTTCTTTTTTCTTTTTGATTATTTCTTTGGTTGTATCATCCCAGATCTTCAGTTTTTTTCCTTTTATTGAATTTTTTGGTCTTTCCTAAGCTTTCATTTGCTGCTGCATTTAGTATCATTTTTATATTAAGCCATTCTATTTCTATTTCTTCATTTTGCTTTATTTTATCTAGATATTGGTTAATTCTTTGTTCATATAGCCATTGTACATTTGTGTCATTCAATAGTCTAGTTTTATAAACAAATGTTTCAATTTTTCTTTCTGTTCTTGTAACTTGTAGCCATTTAGGTGGTAATCTTAATTTTATTTTAACAAGGAAAATAAATATCCTCTGTGAACTCTAACGTCTAGTGAAAATTTTGATGTCTTTTCATTTAATATAAAGTAATCTAATATTGATTTCCATCCTCTTGCTGCCCAAGTGTATTTATATATGTCTTTATGTTTATAGAAGGAATTCATTATTTTTAGGTTATTATAAACTACAAAGTCAATCAATTTTTTACCATTCCTATTTAGAGTGTGTTCTCCATGTATTCCTATATTATTATTAATTTTTGTGTTTCCAATTCTTGCATTTAAGTCTCCTGCTAAAATTATGTAATCATTTTTATTTATTTTATTATATGTTTTGTAGCTGATTATAAAAATCAATATTATCCTGTTCTCTTCCTTCTTCTGGGGCATATAAACCAATTATTGTTAAATAGCCTCTATCTATTTTTATTCTAGCTTCTATTATTCTTTCATTCCATAATTTATAATGTTTTAACTGTTTTGAAAGGGAGTTATGACTCCTGCTTGTGCTCTTTGGTCTCTGTCGATATTAAACTAAATATATAATTTAAACGTCCAACAACTTTCTGTCTTTGCAGTTTACAAAAAAAATTCACTTCGAAACGGGGATAAAAAAACAACAACTCGTATTCCATTTTTGAAAATTCTGTGGACTCTTCTCTACACATAAAATATATCTTTAGAATCTTGCATTCCTTGATGATCAGAACAAATCAGTATTATATTAGCTAAGCCGAACCAGAGAAATAAGAGTACACAAAAACATCAGTTACTATTTCCCTTCACTGTCACTAAAATGCTATTTTTATTTTCTGCAGTGGGTGTTTGTATTCACAGGGACAGAGATACTACAGAAACTTAAGTGGCATTTAAGTTGATTGGTTTATCTACTCTCACATTCAAAATTCTGAACAGGATTTGGAGAATTGGTGATCATTTTTCTGCACAGGATTTGCAGACAGTGGGTGATAATTTTTTGAGTAGGCAAACAAAAAAAACCTTGGATGTTTCAGGTTTAGAGATATGTAAACTCTCATATATTTTGCATTCTCAATCTTGTGTGGATTCTATTGTAATGACCATCATTAAGGGAGTAATTTCTGGGTAGTACAGAAATTAGCTGTTAATGGCATTCAGCATTATTTGAGAAAGGATTGATGTAAATGCAGTATATATAACAGTTTGGCAGTTTTATGATTTATGTCTTTGTAATTGGATGAATATGGACAAATTTGCAAGGTGAAAGGCAGCAGATAAGGAAAGTTTAAAATACTTAGGTTCCACTTGATTACTTCCATTTTTTTATAAACTTCTATTTCATTTTATAAATAATATTTATAAAATCATTTAGTTTTTAATACTTTTGCATTATTACATGATACTTTTAGAGAGTCAAGTTTAAAACATCTTTCACTATTGGAATACTCTCCATCTAAAGAGAAACCAAGTAAGTATAATTTCTTGTAAATTTATAGTCTGATGTAATTTTGAGTGCTTGAAATTATGGGAAACTTTTTAATATTTTATGTCACGCACTGTGATCGTTATGGCAAACACCATTACAACCAAATGTATATAAAAGCTATTGAAAAAATGAAAGTCCATAGCAGAAATGCTGTTTTCAGCTTGATATTGCATCTAGAGGCATGTCTACATGTCAGTAAATACATGAATATGAAGTGTCTATTGAAATCACTTTTAGATTCTATTGAAATAATATGAATACAAAGTGCGAGTTATTTGATATATTTCATCCATATGGATGTTTCAATAGTTAAAACTTCACTGTAGTGAGCTGCATCTACTATCTGACATCAGATAGCATGTCCTAGAATTATTCATTTGGTTTAATGCAGATGCTTTATTTTTGACTTCATCTAATCCAGCTTACGAGTCATATGTTTCACTACATCTTAGATGGAAGAGTAGCTATCTGACATTTCTAGTGATGGGATCCTCGGAACTGGCTGTGCAGAGTACAGTTTGATTGCTTGCAGTGCTGTGGGTAATACCAGTAGAAGGAAGTTAGAAATTCCTTTTAGCTTTCTTTCTTCCTTCTGTTTTAATTTCTAATTTTAAGTTTTAAAACTGGAAATGAAAACATAGTTAAATATAACCTGAAATATTTTTATACCAGAGTTAAACATAATAGCTCTTCTTGTTTAGTAAAGTTTGGTTTCAGGCTAACCTTATCTAAATTCTGTTTTAAGGTATGTGACAATAAAAAAAGTAAAGTTGGTGTGCTTATCATTTATTTTATCTTATCTGCCCTCTACCCACAATTAAAAACCCAGTGAAACCAGGTTTTTAATTGTGGAGTCAAATCAGCCCAAATTAAGAAATATTATGAAAATATTGCTAGTACATGCACCATTTCTGGCAATATGTAGTATACAAACAGCAGTTCTAGGCATTGAAGGATAGTTCATGTTCATTTCACATGAGCAGTTTGCATTGTTCACATATAGTTCATTTCACTCCTTCTAGAAGGGACAAAGAAAAATTGTCTAGCATATGCACTGCTATTATCTTAGAGCATATGTTTCACATAAGATACCCTCAAGCGTTCTAGACATTTCCAAGGCATTTGATCATGTTTTGTACAAAGGACTACTTACCAAATTATGAGGTAGGTTACAAAAGTTTCCAGCCTGACATACAAAATTCATGCCAATTTTAAAATGCTGTCTGTGACAGGTAGCACCATCTCTGGGGAGGTTAATGTACCAGTTTCAACTCTCTACCTGCGTCATTCAGTTGAAGGCACTTGTTTGACTAACATGTAGCATGTTGTAATGTAAAAAATTGGGTACCCTGCTGTTATAGTTTTTCACCAAAAAAAAGGGCTTTCCCCAAGTGCTATCAAACAGCAATTGGATGGTATTTATGGGGAAGCTTCTCCTTCATATTCCACTGTGAAGGAATGGGCTGAACATTTTTGTCTAGGAAGAGAGATCATCGAAGATGTCCTCGTGATGGTCATCCTGTGGAAGTGATGACTGAGGAAAGTGTCTCTCTTGTTGAAGAGGAACTGCTCAATGACAGATGACTGAAGAGCAAAGAAATCTCAATAGAGTTGAGGCTTTCTACAACAACTATCTTTTGCATTATTCACGAGATGCTTCACAAGTTGGGTGCCCCACTTCTCTCTCTAATTCAGGAGATCATGTGACCTGTTCCTGCAAGTTTTTAGAGCTTTGCCAAGGGAATCAGAAGTGATAGAATCCATTGTCACTGGGGATGAAACCATGGTCCTTTATTATGATCCTCTTTCCAAAATGAAATCCATGGAGTGGCGCAAACCAGGTAAAGCACTGCTGAGAAAAGCTGAGGTCACTCAGTCCACCAATTGTTGCGATGATCCAAGAAGATCATCATGGCAACAATCCCAAAAGATTGTTGCCATGATCTTCTTGATGGACTGAGTGACCTCAGCCTTTCTTGGCGGTGCTTTGCCTGGTTTGCACCACTCCATGGATTCCCTTTTGGAAAGAGGAGCATAATAAAAAGATCTTCATTAATCATTGTCTTAAACAGCAATCTCCACCTCCTTTGCCATATTTCATTGGGTGAGGACTATCTTATTAATTTTAACACCACTTGATCCTGTCTTATTTCACTCAGTACTGAGATCTCTACACATGATAAGATATTTTTTCTTGGAATGACTGATAACTTTGACTTGTCTTGATACATGCACATCACATCCATATCCTCCTCTGTCTCCAAAAAATTGGAGGCAGAGGAGGATATGGATGCGATGTGATGTGCATGTAATGTGACCACCAAAATCCTCTTTAAAAATGATCATTGTTCTTCAAAAAAAAAAAAAAAAGGGGGAGGCTTTCTGGATGAATGGTAACTCCTCTCTCACAAATTTCATACACTTTCTCAATGACATTCTGTTTTTACATTATATCTATTTGACAGGTATTTTCTTGGGTGTTCTAGTGAATTACTTATTTATGTTTTATGTCTAACTAAAAAAAAAATTACATCATTACTAACTTCCTATCTTTCATGTAGTACTATTATATCCTGTACACCCCTTGAGGGTACATGGCAGGAATTTGATGATGATGATGATGATGTTTTATGTCTGTAAATATATGAGCTACTGCTAATCACCATCTGTGTACAACCCAGTTCCAGACATACTAAACCAACTTCTTGCCTGTCTTTTGTCCCATCTATTTCTATTCTTTGAAACAGTATTTTAGGAGAAATGGTCTCCTTCTAAATACTGTAACTTTCGCTAAAAAAAATTATCACTGGATTACTTCTTTCTTTTTAACACCTGTTTGCACATGACACGTGCTATAGGGTTTTCCAGAGTTTCATGATTGGGACTGATATATAAAAAATTACTTTTTTGTACAGTGTATTGGCATGGTATAAACAAATAAGATGCAATGGGTTTTGTTTGCCATGAAAGGTGGAAACTTGATTAAAGCAATGTAAATCTCATTTCTTCTCATTTTGCCTTGTGTTAATCTCAGTGACCTATCACAGCCAAATAACTTGGATTCTTAAATATCTAATTAATGTTCTGCTATGCTTGTCATTTGCATATATTATCTGGCCAGTTTGTCTATTTTGTGAAATGAGCAAAACCTTGTAGGATCCCACTACTTCTTTGTGAGACCAGCTACCACATCTTCAGTTTTCAGCCTTTATAAATTTTTGCATCCTAGACTGGATTCAGACTTGGATCTTACCACTCAAAGGGTGCCATTGATATCCATGGCTCAAATGTATCGACAGAGCTATCAAGGCTCCACAGTGCATTTATCTTTCAATTTGGATGATGTGCTTTTGAATAAAACTACATCATCCAGATTAAAGGATAAACATCAGCTACTCTTAGCTGTTCCTTATTTTGTGTCTTCCAAATACACAACATTTTTATTATTTATTTTATTTATTTTTTTATTTTTGAGGAAGTTTCCCAAATATTTGCATAATTTGCATTTTGTTTGATCATTGAATTGCTTGTTCTTCTTGCATCTTCTTTCCCTTGATTTTTTTGTCTTTAGTTTTCCCTAGATAATTGTCAGGAGCAGGCAGTTGTGTGTTAGGTTATATCCTAGTCATTTTGATTTTCTAATTTCCATATTGTTGAGAATTTCCCTATTCTCTCCTGCTCTTTCTAAAACTTTCCATATTTGTTATTTGCTCTGACCAACTTTTTTTTTGTAAATTTCTTCCAGCCACATCCCAGTGATTTTTCAGTTTCTCTATCTTGTTAGTTAGTTTATTGGTCCATGTCCATGTTTTTGAAGCATAAACTGCACTCCATATGTAGTTTAATGTTCTCTTTAAGTGTTTGTTTATGTTTCTTATAATGAGTAAACTCTTCTTAGCCATGAATTCTACTTTACTCTTAGCTGTTCTTTATTTTGAGTCTTCTGAATATGCAACATTTTTTATTATTTATTTTATTTTTATTTATTCATTTATTTGTTAGGAAGTTTCCCAAGTATCTGATTTTGAGAGACTTTTTCAGTTTTATTATTTTCAATAATTAGTTGTGAGCTCTGTGGTGTTTTATTCATTTGCCATTTTAACTATTTGTTATTGTCTGTAAGTCATTTGTACATTTGGAGATGATGGCCTTGTCATTTGCAACTACTGTAGACTTAATTCTGTTGACATTGCCATCAAAAATGTTGCATGCACATTTTCTCTTTTATAAAATAAGGCTTCAAAATGGAGAAAGAATCTGGTTTAGGTCAGACATCGCTCTTGTTCTTCATGACAATATGAAGATCATTTGAAATGGTGTTTTAAATTACCTTCATATTGTCAAGTGAAACATGTTACACTTGAAATTTTGATATTATGGAAATGTATGGATGGCAAGTGGAGTGGACATCCCAGTGATAGTACTGGCCCTTTCATTCTTATTTCTTTTCTTTGTTTTTCTTCCTATATTCTTGCTATACATATCCTCAGTCTTTTTTACTATCCTATCTTCTAGACCACCATTACTGCTGTCCAATGTATTGTCACTGTGTTTACCATGTTGTGACATTTGAAAAGGAGGATTCTGGTAGTCTTGGACTAGTTTGGCATCTGCTTTAGCAGAAGTGGTTGTGGCATGGCCATGATCATTTGGTTGGTCAATGCTCTTGAACCTTGCCCTGTAAGTCTCCCCATGGTCTGGAGACCGTATCCAAGGCTTGCTGTAGTTCCAACATGCCATTTGGGATATCCTGATGTTCTGCTCCGCTTGCCAGAGAGTGAGAAACTGTGTGGTTTCATGGTGTATGGGGAGCTCTGGTACCAAAACAAACTCCCTTTGAATATGAATCATTTTTCATCCTCTTCTTTATGAGGGGGAGGGGGGCTTTAACAAGCTCCAACCATCTTCAAACCATTGCAGCATCAACAGAAAACGAAAATAAGAAACCGAAACATCAGGAATAGCAAATTCAAGGTATCATAATAAATGATATCTATAAAGATGTCTGGTTTAAACCAAAATCTAAATTGATAAAACAAGCTTTTGCAAATATCCCAAATACTAAATTTTAATAAAATCTAAACAGCCTATACAACATAATGCACATGCACAAATGAAACTATGTCTAAAAATGCTATACATTTTGTACAATTCACTTTCATCACAATTTCTTAATGTTAAAGCCACTTGATATACTTGATAAAACTTGATATACATTTTCTGGTTATCATTGCTTAAAACAGTGTATGTGTAAGGATTTGAGTTTATGTAAATATACACAGGAACCCTAACCAAACTCTTTTAGATATTATCTAAACATTGTCTAGTTGGAACAGCCAGCCAACAGTGAATTGCTTCCTCTTATCATTGCTTAAAACAGCATAAGTATTAAATCCTATCCCCTCTGCCCCTTAGACCTTCTTGGTACCTAAACAATGTCTTGTGGATTTGTCTAAATGCAAGAGATGGGTCTAAGGGTTTGGTTGTCTCCTAGTCAATCACCTTCTTGGATTGGATATGGTCTGTTGCTTCCTCTTTTCATAATTTAAAAGTTTGGGACATATTTTTGTGTGTTAATTGCTCTGCTTGCTGAAAAAATAATTATATTCAGATGGTTTAAATAATGCAGAATATAGGATATGTTTTGTTTTTGCATATACATAATCTTTCAGTACCCCTTCCTTCCCTTTGATTTTTTTAAAAAAGGACTACATAAATCTTTTTGTGTGGTCATTTTTTTATATTTATCTCCATGCCTGCTTTCTTGATACCCATAAGCTATTGTATGCCCACAGATACGAGACCCTTCGACACTTCTGTGCATTCCAGAAGGAGAATCCATTCCGATAATAGGGTAATCAATCCATCTTGTGGGATGAGTTGTTTATTATTACATGTCAGAAAATTAACTATTCTTTTATGAGCATTGTAGTATTTAAAGTAGTAACTATTTTGCTTGTACAACAGTTGGAAAGTTTTATATAAAGCATGTGATTTTGTGTGTTGGTGACCAATTCATATATCAGCTTGTTTCTTTTTCCCCTTTAACATGAATGACTCTTCTTGGCAAGTTGCCAGACTAGGGTCTGGAATCTGTGGTTGGATAGTAATCAGAAAGTCATCTCAAATATTCTTTGCTTTGCTCTCTCCTACCAATCCATCTAATTCAGCAAAAAATTCTTAATTTAAATATTTGTTTATAAATTTTACTTTTTGTTTTGGACCTAGTTCATAACAGTAGATGAGTCCTTTAGTTGAAAAGACCTGGGTTCGAATCTTGTCTGTGATATGAGGAGCTGTTATCAAGGTGTTTTCAATCAAATGGTGAGTTAGCCAGTCTCATAGAGGGAGTTTTTCCTTCCTGGAAACTCCGGATTTTCCTCCCTCAACATAAACCAGCCAAGAGAACATGCACAATTGACGGATAAAAATACATTCTAACCAGTAGCTTTATTATATTGATTTCATAAGATGGTACCATACTACTTATATGGGATTGCAGTGATTGTATCATCATGCACAAATTAATTAATTTGGAAAATAGAACAGTTTCTATGGCCTTGTGGAAGTTTTTAGTCCTTTCATAAATTAAACATTCTGCTTAAACATGGAATGTTTCAAGAAATGTTGCTCCTTGGGGGAAAAATAAAAAGCAGTTTATATATAGTACAACAGCAAAAGTAAATTTAGAATATAAGTTCTCTTTTAATTGCTTGGTTCTCTGAACTGAAATATTAGATCCCGAATAAAAGAAACTAAAAGCAATTTTGTAGAGGAAACTAATTAGGAAACAACAGAATCAGCAAAGCTGGTATTGTGGGAAGTCAGTTGAATAAATTCATATGGAATAAGAAAGAAATTAGTCGGAACACTAAATTAGCTGTATACAAGACTGTGTTCAAACCAATTTTAACTTATGGATCTGAGAGCTGGGTCAGAAGTAAAACACTTGACCAAAGACTAGAGACTGCAGATATGAGAGTCCTGAGAAAGATTAGAGGCGTGAACAGATGGCATCAATGGCAATATCATATTAAAAATGAGGATATTAGGAAAGAACTTGACATTGTCAGCATCCAGGAATGCGTTAGCAGAGCTAATCTCAGATGGTATGGTCACTTAAATAGAATGGGAGAGGAAAGATTAGCAAAACAAGTGTTCTCTGCCAGGTTGGCAGGAAAACGACCCAGAGGAAGACCAAGATATAGGTGGAGTGATACAGTACAAAGTGCCTTAGACGATAGAAATATAAGATCTGATAATGTTGCAGTCTTGACAAGCAACAGACTGATTTGGAGGAAAATTGTAGATAGGAAGTTAGTAATGATGTAATTTTTTCATGTAGTACTGTCATATCCTGTACACCCCTTGAGGGTACATAGCAGGAATTTGATGATGATGATGATGAACTAATTAGTCATCTAAATTAACCATCCATTATTTAGATGTTGAAAAGAAAATTGTATTAATGCAATAAATAATAGTTTACTACCAATGATATGTATTTTACCCTAAAAGAAAGGATATGTATTTTACCCATTTTCGCAGGATCATTATTTAGTTATGCTAAATGTACAAAAGGTTTGCTTAAAGAATTCTATAATAAAGATTGAACACTGCATTATTTATCATTTAGCAAACCTTACAGCAAACAAATCAACAAACAATTTTTAAAATATTAACCTCAGACCATTCTTCGGTATGGTTCTGATCTTGAGTGTTAATTTTAATGCCAGTATAACTAATTCTTCTATTACTTTCTTATTTCTATTTAAAAAAAAAAAAAATTCTTTCTATATAAAATCGATTTAGATTTCTCTTCTTGGGATAACATAAACCCCAGTGATAATCTAATATTGTCTTTTCATTATCCAGGAAATTATTTTTTCTCTTTCACCTGTTCACTTTAAGGTATTGTTTTACCTCTGGTGTATAGATATCAGGCAAGCCCATATTTACAAATTTATGAACATATCAGGATGTTTAATTTTTTGGTAGATTTTTTGTGAAAAGCAGGCATCTATTATCCCTATGATATATGTTAATAGAAAACTGAAAAAAAAGGTTATATTACAAGTAATTAAAAACTTATAATTTTTTTTAATTTTTAAATATTATTCGTTATTGAAATTGGTTGAATTTTGTGCTCAGTGAAGATTTTTGTATGTAACAAGATTATATTTTACTTCATATGCTATAGGAGCAAAATGCAATTGTTGTAATAAACTGTTTTTCTTATTATCAATATAAAACTGAGTGCCACATTTCATTACATATGTCCCCACCCACAATATACTCATCAGAATATATGCCGGCTGAGTGGTTAGTGTATCCGTTCTCCAGCCTAAAGGCTGCAGGTTCAAAACCCGCCATGGGCATGGATGCTTGTGATTATCTGTGAAAATACTAGTGGTGGTGGTTGCCAGTAGATGGTATTGGTGTAGATGATGATGGTAGTTGCGGTTTGCTGTAGTTGGTGGATTGAGTGGTGGAGTGGGCATGTTCCACATTATTATATATATATATATATATAATTTATTGGAAACAGGAAAATTTATTACTACTGATTGTACCTAGCTGCAGTGATATGCAAAATTTCAAGTTCCATGTACCACACAGAACTTGGAACCATTGAAGTATACAATTTCAGTTATTTCATTTTAAATAGGTCATCATCATAAAATTCCTGCCATGTACCTTCAAGGGGTGTACAGGATATGTGACAGTACTACATGAAAAAATTACATCATTACTAACTTCCTATCTACAATTTTCCTCCAAATCAGTCTGTTACTTGTCAAGATTCCAACATTATCAGATCTTATATTTCTATTGTCTAAGGCACTTTGTACCGTATCAATCCACCTATATCTTGGTCTTCCTCTGGGTCGTTTTCCTGCCAACCTGGCAGAGAACACTTGTTTTGCTAATCTTTCCTCTCCCATTCTATTTAAGTGACCATACCACCTGAGATTACCTCTGCTAACGCATTCCTGGATGCTGACAATGTCAAGTTCTTTCCTAATATCCTCATTTTTAATATGATATTGCCATTGATGCCATCTGTACACGTTATAATCTTTCTCAGGACTCTCATATCTGCGGTCTCTAGTCTTTGGTCAAGTGTTTTACTTCTGACCCAGCTCTCAGATCCATAAGTTAAAACTGGTTTGAACACTATCCTGTATACAGCTAATTTAGTGTTCCGACTAATTTCTTTCTTATTCCATATGAATTTATTCAACTGACTTTCCACTATACCAGCTTTGCTGATTCTGTTGTCTATTTCTATATTTAATTTACCATCTTCAGTAAAAATCGTGCCTAAGTAGCTGAAATGTTTTACTTGTTCCACAGGTTCTCCATTCACAACACAGTTGACATTTTCAATGATTCTGCCTATTTTCATTATCTTTGTCTTTTTATTGCTGACTTTCATACCATATCTGTTACAACAGATATTCAATATGGTCAGAGAATCTTGCAGACTTGTAGCGGATTTATTTAGAAGTATTACATCATCCACATAAAGCAAAGAGCTGAAATTAACATCTCCAATTTTGATATCAGGTTTAATACCACATTTCTTCATAATGAATAACAGAGGGGATAATGTACATCCTTGTCTCACACCAGATTTAACATTAAACCATCTACCTGTACTTCCTTCAATTCTAACTGCTGACTTACAACTCAAATAAAGACTAAGTATTGCTTGATATAATGCCCCATTGACACCATATAACTGCAGCATATTGAATAGCTTCTCTCTTGGCACCTTGTCATATGCCTTTTGCAAATCGACAAAACTTAAATACAGATCTTTGTTGTATTCCCATGCTTTCTCGACTATTTGTCGCAAAGTGGATATCTGATCCTGACAGCCTCTATTTGGCTTGAATCCAGCTTGTTCTTCACCAAGCTTTTCTTCCACAATTCTTCTCAACCGTTTCTCAAGTATACTTGCATAGATCTTGCCAGGAACACTCGGTAGGGAAATACCTCTGTAATTCTCTCATTAGTTTTATTTCCCTTTTTATATATGGGTAGTATGAGAGCTCTACTCCAATCATCGGGAATTCGTCCCTCTGTCCAGGCTTTCTGAACTATGCAGTGCAGCCACTGTAAGACTTTTATATCACCATACTTCAGCATTTCTGGTCGAATATCATCTACTCCTGCTGCCTTTCCACATTTCAAGCCTTTGATGGCTTTTTCTACTTCAAGTATGGATATGTATTCCTGACTGCATGCCTGGTCAGTGTTTTTTATCACTGTGCTGTCATCACTGCTTGTTTCGTTTAGCAGTTTTTCAAAGTAATTACTCCATACTTCAAGGATATCTTTTTCTCCAGTTTTCATGTCACCTTTATCATCTCTAACTCCTTTTACAGCACTCTTTCCTCCATTCCTAAGCTTCTTCAACAACCTCCAGAATATTTTGCCACCTTCTTGATATTTATTTTCTATATTCTTGCCAAAGTCCTCCAATGACTTTTGTTTAGCTAGTTTTACACACTGTTTAGCTTTCTCACATTTGTCTCTGTATTCTGTAAGAGTAAAAGCTGACTTATTTGCCAGGAACTTTTGATATGCTTTCTTCTTTTCCTTCACTGCCTCTTTAACTTCCTGTGTCCACCAGGGAGTTCTGATTTTTTTATCCTTGCACACAACCTCACCACATGCCTCTCTGGCAGAATCAATCAATATTTTCTTCAGTGTTTGCCACTGAATCTCCAAGGTTTGATTCCTGTTCTCAAACTCTTTTATTTTATTTTCAATAATCGTTCTGTATTTTAGTCTACAGTTCACATCTGAGAGCTGCTCAACTTTTATTCGCTTTAAAACTTTCTTACATGTTATTCTTTTCAATATGAAATTCAATTTTATCCTGCTCAAGACTTAATAGTGATCACTTCCAATTTCAAATCCTCTGTACACTCTGGTGTCCTGCACCAATGAGAAAACATCACTATCAACAATAACTTAGTCAATGAGACTTTTCTTATTCCTTGCCTCTTCTCTCCATGTGAATTTGTGCACATTTTTATGTTGGAACATGGTGTTAGTAATAACCAGTCCATGTCCTGAGCAGAAATCCAACAGATATTTGCCATTATTATTAGCTTTGCTCTTTTCTCCAAATTTTCCCAAGATATTTTTGTATGTATCACAATCATTTCCTACTCTCTTATTTAGATCCCCAACAGGGACTAACTTTTCCTTTTTCATTGTATCATTTGCTTTCTCTAAAGCTTCAAAAAATTCCTCCACTTCTACCTTAGTAGAACCTTCTGTGGGACCATAGGCACAAATAAGTCTCATTGTCCAGTTCCCCATTCTCATATTTGCCCACATTACTCTACTTGAGACTGACTTCCATTCAAGAAGATTAGCCTCATATTTTGTGTTGAATACTATGGCTACTCCTTCTTTTCTTTGATTGTCATTGCCTGAATATAACATTTTGTATTTATTGCTCAGAAAGATCTCACCAGTTTTGGTCTTTTTTGTTTCAATCACCCCTATTATGTCGATCTGGTACTTATCTAATTCCTCAGCTAGCTCCATTTCTTTGCCATTCAGGCTTCTTATGTTGATAGTACCAATCTTTAACTCTGGTGATGTTGAGTTGGGGTTTGTTTTCAGATTTGTTCCAGTAGCTGACTTTTCACTGTTCGCCCTGGTTCCCTGGTGAAAACAACGGGGGCCTTGTTTAACCGGGCCCCAGCCGGCATGAAATTTTGTCATGTTGTACCATCATTTTTTATTTTGGTTTAACCAATAAGAATACAATTTGGTCGGCTAAATCCCAAATTGCCAGCCCATCCTCGTTCGTTCAGTATCAAAGTAGATACCCAACAGGGTGCACCACGAGAAGGTGAGGATTGGACATTAGGTCAGAAGCCCTGGTCTGTTTTCCGCATTCCTTTAAAGGCTATGTGGAGGTCTCCTCTCAGTTATACAGCTTTGACCCTTAAGCACCCCATTTTAAATAGGTAGCCCAGTTAAATGAATTTTTTTCATTATTTGTAGCAGGATCTCTGAAATTCACGATTTCCTTAGAAACATGAATTAGGAATATATTCTAGATGTGTCCTTTAGATGGGATGCTCACATGATCAGAATAGATGGTTTTCCCAACTCATTAAATATTATTATTATTAAGAGAGACATCCTGGGAGTCCACATACTACACACGCCAGCTGTCATACTTGTCCTTAAATTCATTCACATTACTTGCACACACAAAATTCAGTGTCCATTCCAATCACGCACTACTCTGTGGGTGAAAAATTTAGCTTTGCCCCCTTTCTTGACTGCATTCATTCTCAGTTTCCAAGGTTGCCCTGTCATCTTTTCCCCACCCTCCATAAAATGAAAAATTCATCAAGTGAAATCTTGTAGTTCTCAATTTGTCTTTATAATCAGTATCCCACAATCCGGATATCATTTTTTAACAACTCTTCTTTGCACTCTCTCTCTCTCCATGGTGTCAAAATCACCATGGAAACAAGGAGACCAGACCTTTGCTCAATAGTCCGAGCAGGAGCGTCTTGTGCATAGGCACTACAGAACTGCAGGCACCCCCAATTTTTCTCAATATATAAATTTATTTATTAATTTATTTATATTTGCTTGTAATATTTAATTTTATCATCAACAATCCTATACAATTCTCTTATTTTGAATAAAAAATAATAAAAATCCATCTTATAGCACTTAGGAGGGTGAAGGATGCTAGCAGCACTGTGTTTACCGCAGTGTCATATTGCTACGCGCACAAGCATATGCACATCATAGTGAGATGCGAGTTATTAGCATAATGCAGCACTGTCAGTTGTGCAGTTCCACTGTTGTTTATATGCAGTTTGTGTTAGTAGTAGAGTGTTCGTAGTGTTTATCCATTCTTTTAATTACAATTAAAGAAATGGATTTTATTTTTAAGTAATTTTGAATTATACTAAACTGTATAATTTTATCGATAATAAACAATATTTTTTCATGTTTAATTTTTTTTAAAATTTTTACCATAATTTTGATATTTAATCCAAACACGTATACACTGTACTTACAGTGTATACGTGTTTGGATATTTCGAAAGTTGCAGCATCCCCACAATTTCAAGCCACGAGCCACCACTGAGTTCAAGTGAAGTCTTATCAAGACCTTGTATAGAGGCAAAATGATATTGTTATTTTTACATGTCAAAATTCATTTCAGCGTTGCAATTATCCTCTGAGTTGTATTTGTAATCTTTGCTATATGGCCCTTGAACCTCAACATCCTATCTAAAACTCAAAGATTCCTAGCCTGATCAGTTTCTTCTAACATAATTCCACCAATATAATATTACATTGGATATCTAATCTGACTGAAGTACATTAATTTGCATTTACTAACATTGAAATGAAAGCCATTTTCCAATGCCCACAATTCCAGCCTATTCAAATCATTCTGCAAGTACTGCATATCAGCTCCATTCCCGATTGGGAAGTGTCACTACTGTCACTTCCCAATGTATAAAATGAATAACAATGGACTGAGGATTGATTCTTGTGGTATACCATTGGTTATTTATTTGTTTAAAAAAAATTTTTTTTTTTTATTAATCTTTGTACTGTTTATGGTCAGTACTACCCTTACATCATGACCGGACATTTTGTCCAGACTTGATATAGGCCTAAGCCTTTACAAGTGTTTCCCCCTATGCCTGTTCGAGTTATCATAGTAGTCATTCTCTGGTGGCAACGCCATACCACCAGTGTGCCCTCCATACTCCATACATATATCTGCACTCCATACGCCATATAAAAAGATGGTGGTGCTGGTAAACCTCGGAGATGCCCCATGCTCCTCCCGTATCTTACTAACTAGATCTGGGTTATTTTTATAATAATTTACTTTATTATTATGGCTATAGGCTAGTGGGTGCCCTGTTCCCACCACCTGGGCATCAACTACCCAAACATCACCACCTCTTTTAATCACTAAGTCTGGCTTACGCAAACCGCGGAGGTCCTATAACGTGGTTATCCACCACAGTCTCCCAACCTTTGTTCTTAAAGCAGTTGTTCAGAATGGAGACCATGACATCATGCCTCCTCACGTGGATCCCATGGGTGCAGAAGCAAAACTGGGCTATATGAGACAATATCTCACTGTAGTGGCAGCCAGCCCTACAGTTGGAGTCGTCACAATCCCATCAAGCTGAGCGGGCTTGAGTACGCAGGGAATTGATCCTCATCCTGATAAGGTCAATATACTCGAACCCAGGGAGGAATCTGGTGCCATCCCTTACCCAATCATGCTGGGGAGGTACCAAATATGACTCTTTTAAAGGAGCACCATCTACAGAACAGTGCAACAGAGATGCCCATCTCTTGTGTTCTGCAGGTGCTGACTCGATTAAAGTACCTTGATAATGGGACCAGCCTTTAGCCCACCTAAAGTTTTCTTGTATTAATGGGCTGATAGGGAAAGAAGATAGTTCTAACTGCGCGATTCGTGACATCTGCAGGCGTGGGATCAGCCATCTAAGTGATGGAACCCCAAGCCCACCATCCTTCACCCTCGCATGGAAATATGCAGTAGTAGTGTCAGGCGGCAGTCAGAGCCATGATCTCACAGCTGAATGGATAGCCCTGTCCATTCGGGACAGTACCGAGATATATGTCCTACCAAGCACCAACCTGTGGTAAAAGTGAGGTAGGAGATAGTAGGAAGGAGAAACAGTCTGGGGCTTGAGAGGAGCTTTTCTCAAAGAAGCGATCCCAGCTTCTAGGATAGAAGGGACAGAAGACCTTCCCTTTGGGGTGAACATGATACCGAGATATTTCCACTCTTACAGGATGGTCAAAGCATGCAACGGCCTCCTGTGCAGGGAAAACTCTATAGTCTCGACCTTAAGCTTCTTGTCATGACCAGAGGAGACAGGAGCTAAAGAGCAAGACTTCTCTACATTAATAGAAAGGCCTTGAATACAGAAGAAGTCAACTCCCCGGTCAAGGAGTTCCTGCAAGCCTATCTTAGCAGAGGCTACGAGAATAAGATCGTCCGCAAAGGCCATAGCATTAAAGGAAGAAATGCCTAGAGAGAAGCCTATATGGCTAGGAAGAGAATGAA
Organism: Typopeltis vanoorti; assembly: GCF_054136105.1. Lineage (NCBI taxonomy): Eukaryota > Metazoa > Arthropoda > Arachnida > Uropygi > Thelyphonidae > Typopeltis > Typopeltis vanoorti. Next base: position 43,655,934 of record NC_143560.1, read on the forward strand.
GAAACTCATCTATGACGCAGTTAAAGAAAAGGGGAGATAGAGGATCACCCTGGCGAACACCCTGCACTGTGGGAATAGAAGTTGCACGGGACCCTGTAGTGATAGTGATGGAGCTACCCAAGTATAGCTCCATAACATAGGAAAGAAAAGGTTCTGGACAGCGCTCGAAGGAGAGCAGGAAGGGAGACGCTATCAAACGCCTTTTGGGAGTCTAGTGACGCCTAGAGATAGAGGCTTAACATGACGTCGGGAATCAGAGAAAAGAGAAGAAAGAAGATATATATTCTCAGCACAGCCATCCGAAGGGACAAAAGCTCTCTGTCTATAATCATGCTGTATATGTTACTGAAGTCGTTTAACTATTATTTTATGATAGAGTCTAAGTAACACAGGGGAGATGGTAATAGGTCTAAAGTCTGATGCACTGCTTGAAGTTTCTTTCTTTGAAATGAAGATAGTTCTTGAGGCATGTAAGTATGGTGGTATTACTTTACTGGAAAGGAGAATGTCCACTAAGTCTTGAAGAATCTTCAACGGCATCTTCCAAAGCCTAGACGCAGGAAAGCCATCAGGTCCGGAGGCAGAGAAATTGGATGGAAGAGCAGCTTTAATCTCCTGGATGGAGACATTCTGGTATATTTGAAGGGCAGGAATGGACCTCAATATCGTAGGTTGGTCATCATAATCAGGGAAGTGTTGAGGTGGAGCAGAAAAGACTGTACTCCAGAATTTGACAAAATCATCATGCAAGTCTGCTAGAGGTGGGGGAGGGGGGGAGCACCGTCAAGGATGGTTTTGGCACATTGCCCTCTATTCTTTTTATAGAGGGCCTGCATAGCTACATAGGCCCTCTTCCTCTGCTTCCTTTGACAAAGTCATTGTAGAATGAGACGTAGGCTGATGTTGATGAGGTATGAAGTGTTCAGAGAATTCAGCGTGGAGGTAGTAATTTAACTGATCTGTGATATCCATTCTCAGAAGGTGAGTCTGGATGAGATATTTAAGAATTTGATGGTTATATTCTGGAAGAGGAGGATCATCTAGAGGTGATGTCAGTCTGAGAATCAAAGCCTCTTCTTCAACAGCAGGATGATGGCTGGAAGATGGAGAGGCAGGGACAGGAGATACAGGAGATATTACCTGTGGCAGATGGGCTGCCAATTCTTGAAGTAAGTCTTTGTAACTGGCTTTCCGTCTATGACACTTGATGGCATCCAAGGATCTTAATGGGAATGCCTTAAATAAAGCCTCATTGATTTTCTTTATCCCTCTAGCCGTCAACTCAGTCTCATGAGTGGCGAGGATCTTTTTCTTCTTTTGCAGTCCAACGTACTTTGATGCGCTCTGTTCTTATTGCAGCTTTGGCTGGATGTTTCGAGGTGTGATGCATGCCAAGGCCAACTGCGGTAGAGAATGCACGATCGCAGACCTGACATATGACATGTCTGAGTTTGGGAACTCCTTGACCTCCAGAACAAGCATGATGAGAACTTGAATAAATGGGTTGATGACAGTCTTTGCAGAGCTTTCTTTTAACTTTCTTCCTGAGGATGCCACTGGGATGGGTGGCAGGATCACCTCCAAACAAGAATGCAAGGATTAAATCTTGCAGACTCACATCCCCCATATACCACTTTTTGATATCTATCAGTCATCCATCTTATCTATACTAATATTTTATAATCCAAATCCGTATTCTCTAATTTATGCAACAGTCTTTCATGTTGTATTCTGTCAAAAGGCTTCGGCAAAATTCAGAAGTATCATGTTATATCCATTTCCTTTGTCTAAGGTAGCATTATTATAGAATGTGAGCAAGTTGCTAAAACGTGGCCTTCCCCTTAGTGAATCAGTGCTGTTCATTGTAAAGTAGAGATTCTCTGTCAACCAACTTTTCCAGAATCTTCACCACCATTCCAGAGATACTCATAGGTCGATAAATGGATATATCAGTCTTTGCACCGCTCTTGTGGCGCAATATATAAAATACATTAATGCAGGTAAGGCTATCTGATGAATCAAAAGAAAGGAAGTAATTTATTTCCTTCATATAATAGTTACTTTAAATGTTCCAGTTTGTTAGAGGAACATTAGAGTAAATGGTTTGCATATGTATAAATTTGTTAATTTATATTTTATAAATTGGTGATCTCAAGAATAATCATTTGGGACTAGGAGAAATTAATACTGGAAGGAAGTGAACATTGCAATCAGGTATGTTTTTTAATTCATATATAGGCTTCCTCCAAGGAACTGTAACATATTTATTCCTCAGCGAACAAGGTGGAACTCATGCTCGTCATATATTAGGTCAACAGTTCACTGATGATAGACCTGGTACTGTGTGGACATCCCTTTTGCCTTCTCTTATTACCATTATTGGGGAGCTTTTGTATCCTTTTCATGTAGGCTTTTATATTTAGTATGTTCATAATTGTCTATGGATAAATGAATAAGCTTTGCATCATCAGTATAATCATTCTTCTTGGACAGATTTTTATGCAACTTGCTGTTTGTCATATTTATGAAAATTGATTGACACATTTCAACTTTCATTTTAATTAGACATTGTTTATTCTTTAATAGTATGAAATAATTGTATGTTATGTAGCATTAAATCTAAAAAAATTAGACAGCTTTTATATAAAATGGTTTTAAATGATTTACCATGAAAATATTTAGAGAAGATTAATACCTCTATATAAAATTAATAATTTACATCCTCAAATCAAATTTACTTCAGAAAAAGAATCATCAAGAGAAATATACCTTTGAGATGTATACATCAAACATAAATCTGGATTGCTTTCATCTGCACATAAATGCATGCATTTTTCTGTTATTTTGTATTCATATTTCTATTATTGTTCCTCAGTTGACAGTGCTGTTGTTTTATGATGTGCAAAAAAAAATAAAAATAAAAAAATTGCAATTTAATACATAATATTTATTTATTTTGCTATGGTATACATATTTTCTTTAACAGTTAATATTATTTTGTTACAAAAAATATGAATATCATTGAGATGCTTCTGTTGTATGTTTAGTTAATAATCATCATCTATTTCCTGATATATATCCATATGGAGTGTGTTCAGGTTACTATGACAGCACCACATATTTAAGTTAGCATTATTATTAATCTTCTATCAACAGTTTTTCTCCAAATTAGTCTATTACTTGTAAGCACTCCAATATTGTAATATCTAACATTTCGTTCTCTTAGGCGTTTGATATCTTCCTCCAGGTTTCTTTCCTGTCATTTGGCAGGAAAATAGGTGTTTAGTAAAACATCTGTTATACTAACCTTTCTTCATCCATTCTATTTAAGTGGCCATACCACCTTAGATTAGCTCTGCTTACACATTTTTGAATACTAATAGTGTCAAGTTCCTTTCTAATATCTTCATTTTTAATATGATTCTTCGATTATGCCATCAGTTCACTCCCCTAATTTTTCTCAGAACCCTCATATCCATTGTCTCTAATCTTTGATTAAGTGCTTTATTTCTAACCCAATGCTCAGATGCATAACTTCCAGATTTAACCTGCCATCTTCACCAGTTCTTCAACATCATCAAATTCCTGACATGTACCCTCAAGAGGGTGTACAGGATATGATAGTACTCCATGAAAAAAATTACATCATTATTAACTTGCTATCTACAATTTTCCTCCAAATCAGTCTGTTACTTGTCAAGACTCCAACATTATCAGATCTTATATTTCTATCGTCTAAGGCACTTTGTTATACATAATAAATAACGGAAAAACTCACGTAGAAATATTATTTAATAGTATAATTTTCGCCTGTGTGTCACAGGCATCTTCAGTACAATAATTGGCACAAAAATTAAACACTAACTGACAATTCCAAAAAGCGCCACCTAAGTAGCTGGTGTAAGATAACTAAAAAGGTCAATAACTTTCCTAAAAAAAAAAAAAATTAATACAATAAAAAGTTAGGAAAGATTAGCTGATTTGTAAAGTACTATCTCCCATAAAGGGGATAGATGTAAGCCGTTGGATCTGTTTAAGTTAGGAGAATGAAGTAGAGTTTCACATGCTTCTTTATAAAGGCGTTCCATGAGAAACTGACTTTTGGGAAGAACTTTTGTCTTTCTCCAATGAGCTCTGTGTCTAGTGAAGATGGCATGTTCTGCAAGTCCAGACTTTTCAGGTTTAAAGTATTCAATATAAGATTGGTGTTCTTCTAGACGAATGGAGGCAGATCTTCCCGTTTGTCCGAAATAACATAATCCACAAGAACACGGAATCTGGTAGACACCTGGATGATTAAGATGTGGAAGCTTGTCCTTTGGAGAAGCGAGAAAGGTGGAGATTTTTCTAAACGGTCGAAAGGCAACAAAAATATTCAGTGGTTTTAAAATTTTTGCTATACGTTCACTGATGCCTTGTATATAAGGGATGGTAATGCGCGTTATTTCCTCTGTGTTTGAAGAGGGAGACATATTAAATCTACTCAAAGTTCTTTTAATGAAGCAATTCTTATAGCCATTAGATAGAAAGGAAGAAGTTATATATCGTATTTCTTTCTGTAAAAGACTTCACAAAAGTCAGTTTTTCATGGAACGCCCTTATAAAGAAGCATGTGAAACTCTACTTCATTCTCCTAACTTAAACAGATCCGACGGCTTACGTCTATCCCCTTTATGGGAGATAGTACTTTACAAATCAGCTAATCTTTCCTAACTTTTTATTGTATTAATTTTTTTTTTTTTTTTTTTTTTTTTTTTTTTTTTTTTTTTTAGGAAAGTTATTGACCTTTTTAGTTATCTTACACCAGCTACTTAGGTGGCGCTTTTTGGAATTGTCAGTTAGTGTTTAATTTTTGTGCCAATTATTGTACTGAAGATGCCCGTGACAAACAGGCGAAAATTATACTATTAAATAATATTTCTACGTGAGTTTTTCCGTTATTTATTATGTATAGTTATGTCTACTCACGGTTTACCTCTTTTAAAACTTAAGGCACTTTGTACCATATCAATCCACCTATATCTTGGTCTTCCTCTGAGTCGCCTTGCTAACAACCTAGCAGAGAACAGTTGTTTTGCTAATCTTTCTTCGCTCATTCTGTTTAAGTGATCATACCACCTGAGATTAGCTCTGCTAACGCATTCCTGGATGCTGACAATATCAAGTTCTTTCCTAATATCCTTATTTTTAATATGATATTGCCATTGATGCCATTTGTTCACACCTATAATCTTTCTCAGGACTCTCATATCTGCGGTCTCTAGTCTTTGGCCAAGTGTTTTACTTCTGACCCAGCTCTCAGATCCATAAGTTAAAACTGGTTTGAACACTGTCTTGTATATAGCTGATTTAGTGTTCTGACTAATTTCTCTCTTATTCCATATGAATTTATTCAGTTGACTTCCCACCATACCAGCTTTGCTGATTCTGTTGTCTATTTCTATATTTAATTTATCATCTTCACTAAAAATATTGCCTAAGTAGCTGAAATGTTTTACTTGTTCCACAGGTTCTCCATTCACAGTTGACATTTTCAATGATTCTGCCTATTTTCATTGTCTTTGTCTTTTTAATGCTGACCTTCATACCATATCTATTACAACAGTTAATCAATTTAGTCAGAGAATCTTGCAGACTTGTAGCGGATTTATTTAGAAGTATAACATCATCCACATAAAGCAAAGAGCTGACATTAACATCTCCAATTCTGATATCATGTTTAATACCACTTTCCTTCATAATGTGATCCATATAGATAATGAATAACAGAGGGGATAATGTACATCCTTGTCTCGCACCAGATTTAACATTAAATCATCTTCCTGTACTTACTTCAATTCTCACTGCTGGCTTACAACTCAAATAAAGACTACGTATTTTAATATAATGCCCCATTGACACCATATAACTGTAGTGTATTGAATAGCTTCTCTCTTGGCACCTTGTCATATGCCTTTTCCAAATTGACAAAACTTAAATACAGATCTTTGTTATATTCCCATGCTTTCTCGAATATTTGTCATAAAGTGAAGATCTGATCCTGACAGCCTCTATTTGGCCTAAATTCAGCTTGTTCTTCACCAAGCTTTTCTTCCACAATTCTTCTCAACCGTTTCTCAAGTATACTTGCATAGATTTTGCCAGGAACACTCAGTAGGGAAATACCTCTGTAATTCTCACATTAAGTTTTATTTCCCTTTTTATATATGGGTACTATGAGAACTCTACTCCAGTCATCATGAATTCGTCCTTCTGTCCAGGCCTTCTGAACTATGCAGTGCAGCCACTGTAAGACTCTTATACCAGCATATTTCAGCATTTCTCATCGAATATCATATATTCCTGCTACCTTTCCACATTTCAAGCCTTTGATGGCTTTTTCTACTTCGAGTATGGATATGTATTCCTGACTGCATGCCTGGTCAGTGTTGTTTACCACATTGCTATCATTGCTTGTTTCATTTAGCAATTTCTCAAAGTAATTACTCCATACTTCAAGGATATCTTTTTCTCCTGTTTTCATGTCACTTTTATCATCTCTCACTCATTTTACAGTATTCTTTTCCATTTCTAAGCTTCTTCAACAACCTTCAAAATATTTTGCCACCTTCTTGATATTTATTTTCTATGTTCTTGCCAAAGTTCTCCTGACTTTTGTTTAGCTAGTTTTACACAGTGTTTCACTTTCTTACATTTGTCTCTGTATTCTCTAAGAGCACAAGCTGACTTATTTGACAGGAACTTTTGATATGCTTTCTTCTTTTCCTTCACTGCCTCTTTAACTTCCTGTGTCCGCCATGGAGTTCTAATTTTTTTATCCTTGCAGACAACTTCACTACATGCCTCTCTAGCAGAATCAATCAGGGTTTTCTTCAAGGCTTACCACTGAATCTCCAAGGTTTGATTCCTGTTCTCAAACTCTTTCATTTTTTCTTAAATAATCTTTGTGTATTTTAGTCTACAGTTTACATCTGAAAGCTGCTCAAGTTTTATTCGCTTTAAAAGTTTCTTACATGTTATTCTTTTCAATATGAAATTCAATTTTATCCTGCTCATGACTAAATAGTGATCACTTCCAATTTCAAATCCTCTGTACACTCTGGTGTCCTGCACCAGGGAGAAAACATCACTATCAACAATAACATAGTCAATGAGACTTTTCTTATTCCTTGCCTCTTCTCTCCATGTGAATTTGTACACATTTTTATGTTGGAACGTCGTGTTAGTAATAACCAGTCCATGTCCTGAGCAGAAATCCAACAGATATTTGCCATTATTATTAACTTTGCTCTTTTCTCCAAATTTTCCCCAAAATACTAGAATATGTATATTTCAGCTTTCAGTATGTTTTAATGCATTTTACTTTATGTGGATTCTGAAAAAATATTTTCTTTTTTCAAATCAATCACAAAGTGACCCCTTTCATTTTTCTGAATTTGATATTTGAATTTTTGTATATTTTATAAACCAAATGTGAAGTCCTTTACAGTATACAGATGGCCTATTAGTACTAATTTCTTGTTTCCAGAATTCTTGTTGGTTAATTGTCAACATCTCCAATTGCAGGTTAGTATTATGTTTTTAATTATTATTTTATTTTATTTTATTTATTTATTTTAATCTCATATCTTGAAATCCAGCATGATCTAAGTAGCCTGGGTCATTTTTAGTGAAATTATCAATGGACTGAAGCTGCGTAATTTTTGATGATAGCAAGTTATTTTGTCACCGTTGCCTTCAGATGGAAGAAAATTTTTATTTCAGATTTTTCCTGGTATCTATTTATGATATCTTCCTGGTATCTATTTTCCTGATATTTATGAGTTATTATAGAGTAAATTGGTCCCATTCTTTTATTTTCATTTAATCAGGCTAGATACCCTTTTGAAAATAAAGAAAACCAGATTTTTTATTTGTTGCACTCTTAGTGTATTTAGTACATCTGCTTGTCAAGACATTTTTTTTTTTACAATCTCCTAAATGGTGCAAAGGAAGCAAATTATAAATTGAGAGTTTTTACATCTCCAATGTCAATGTAAAAGTAGATTAGAACATTAAAAAAATCGTTTTTCACTTTTGTACCTGTAATTTAGCTATGTGCAATCTAATTTCACATCCCTAGGGCTTGCAAAGAATAGGTGCGCTAAAGTTTGAACTGCTTATAAAATTTTGTTCTATTTTTATCAGTTTTACTTAGCTATTTAATAAAAAAAAATAACTGGGTACTTGTCACTTAAACATAATTTATTTTTCCAGTTTTCATCACAGTGACAAGTTCACACTGATCAGTTGATACCTACTGGTCATATTTAATTTTAATGACTATAATTTTAATGTTCATCATAAATTTCTCTATCTGTGATGTTGACCTCAGGGCATTCCTTGCATTATGATACCATACAGCTTTTCTTGGAGTTATCACAAACAGTCATTTTAATAAAAGATTTTTAAGACACTTTACTATTGATAGTTACCAATATTAATTCTACATTTTGGATATATTGAGTACTCAGAACTGGTACCATCACCAACTGACATACAGTAATTTCATCTCATCTCATCTCATCTTATCTTCCTTTTACCTTGTGGTGTCGAGGGTTTATTAATCATCGGACCTCAAACCATTCACAGGATAAGGTGGTCAGCCCTATGCCCCGGTGTATCCTATGTCCATAGTGTTCTCAAGGCCTGTTTGCCTGCTTTGCGGGATGAAAAACCCCAGGATAAACTGGGGGAAAAACCCTACTGTCCACGCCTAAGACTGGCTAACTTGGCTATGGCTGAGGAAGATCTTTCAGCTCCTCATTTCTCTGATGGGAATTGAACCTAGGACACTCCTTCCCCAGGCATATGGTTGCAAAGCGCACAGTCACTGGGGTAACCATGCAGAATTTGGTCTCAGTGCAGCAAATTTAGAAAAAACCTATCTTTACATATGAGTAGGTTTCTTTGAACTTCAAGTATATCCCTTTCAAATTAAAGAGTAGCAGATGCTTTTATTCCTTTGATTTTACTCTACTTGAAGATCTTACAGTGACATATTACATAAATTTACTTCTTTATTACTCAAATAGAAGTCTTACCACCTTCTTAGTTGTATCCTCACATAACCTGTCTCCACTTTTTTTTTTTTTTTTTTGCTCTCAATGCTTTGTAGGACTTTTTTTCTTGCTCTTGAATTTCCAACTAGATATTTGCTATATTTAAATTGTGATCTTTGCAGTGGTTCAGCTTTTTTGAGAAAAGGTTTAAACTTTTCTAGTTTTCATTAAATGGACTAGCTGTCAAGAATTTTTCCTTTAATCTTGTATTAATTTTTGACAATCTAGAAGAGAAGGGGAATTGCATTTTCTTCATCATGATCTCTAGAATTTTCAGGAACAAAGAAACCAATTTCTAATTTCCTTTTGATGTTATTTGATATTTTCTGCTGTACTGTAAGTCTTATTGCTGTATGTTTTATACCTTTTTTTTTTTTTTTTAGAAAAAGATATTCTGTAAGCAAAAGAGAGATTCATCCAAGACAGCACATGTCTGGTGAACTACTTCAAGTACATACTCTAGCTCAAAGATTATGTTAGAACATGGTCCTTGAGCCAGAGTAGGCATGTGCTGTCCTGTATGAAACTCTTTTGCTTACAAAATATCTGTTTCTAAAATTTGTATAAAACCTGCAGCAGTATAATGAAAAAATTATCAAATAACATCAAATTATATCCAATATTGTTCATTCTTATGGAATAATACTGGGAAAAAAAAATTCTAGTAAGTTTTACTGATGCTTTAAAGTTGTTACTTTTTTTTTTTTTAAAGCAAATGGTCACAACATTTAGTAGTACCATACAAGTGAAAATATTTTCCCCATATACTTATAGTTCTTCTTACAGATATAGTCTGCCCACAGTTCAGAGAAACATAGCTGGCAGAGTGCCAAGAAGAGTCATTTCCTGTCAATTCATAAGGGATGTACAAATTCACCACCAACACACAAAATCAAATGCTTTATACATAAAATTCTCCAACTGTTATACAAGCAAAATAGTCACCACTTTAAAAACTAGAATGTTCATAAAAGAAAAAGCTAATTTTCCGATGTGTAATAATAAACACTCATCCCATGAAACGGATTGATTACTCTGTTATCAGAATGGATTCACCTTCTTCTGCCATGCACAGAAGTGTCAAGGGGTCTCTCATCTGTGGTCAGACTATATTTACAGATATTTTCAGCTGAAATGATGAAACATCCTCAACAGTGCAACAAAAAATAAGGGACGATTTTATATCAGGTCTGGTCTTCTCTAATTCAACATGACATGCACATAGTTATAGTTAATTAGTATGCAACAGATCACAAACCAGCAAACAGTGTCATAGCAAATGCATGCTTTCCATGTTATTATTCAAATATTTTCATTATGTATATTACCTATTATTACCTGTTTTTAGTTTATTCACCTGATGATGATGTGAAACAAGAATTTTTATGAAACTAGTAGAGTAGTCAATAACAAAAACTAGTATTATATCTCATCTGGTGCCTTCTTGCAGGGTAATACTGCAAAAAAAAACCATTTCTAGTAAGTTAATAAGTTTTAAAGAACACCCAAGCAAAGCCAGTATGTGGCATAATTGTAGGACTTTAGTTAATCCTGTAGTTAATCCCTGAAGATGCTGATTTAACTTTGGTGAGTGGAGGCGTCATATCTGAGAAGCGGGACTTGTTATAGAAATGAGCTAATGTGTATGTTTGCAAATGCTAAGTATTTGAAACAAGGGGAAGGAAATTGTAGCATTGATAGAGATCATTTGCCCAAAAATTGTTGGTATAGGTAAGACATGGTTGAATAAGGATGACATTCTGACAGGAATAGATGGAGGGATATGTAGTCCTTTCTGAATACAGACAAGACAAAAAGGGAGGAGTGCTATTGATAATGGCAGAGGAGTTGTACCCATCTAGGGTGGGACATGCAGGGGGTAAATGGTGACAGTGGTTTTGAAGCTGTATCTGTGTGGAGGTGGACAGGATGAAATGTTTAGTAGGATGTTGCTATAGACCTGGTAATGTGGAAGACGGTGAGAAGGAACTGTTTAGGCAAATTGGTCTGGCTAATAAGAAAAGAGTGATCATCATGGATGATTTCAATTATGGTAATGTTGACTGGGATGAAGAGATAGCATCTGAAATCAAAAAGAATGAATTTCTTCAGTTTTTGAATGACTATCTTAAGCAGTACATAATAGAGGATACATGTGGATCAAAGGTCTTGGATTTTATTATCTCATCAGGAGATATTTTGTAAAGGAAGTGTTGCATCTTCCTCCACTTGGTGAAAGTGATCACTTTGGTGGCGGCCAGCCCTATCATGACTTTTGTGAGAAAGTGTTATATAAGTCCTTTGACTCTGTGGAGGGTAGGTGATGATAATAATAATAAATATAGGAAGTAATAATTAAATATTTTTAGTTATTAACTAGTCTATGTTGTTAATTTCGTTAAAAAAATATGCTGCTGATGATGATGCTAGTTTTAATAATGTTTTAAGGTTGTCACTTACTCACTCTCATCTATTAATGGATCCTAGAATGAAGTTTGTGACACTTTAACAAAAAAAAAAAAAGAGTACTCCATTATGATATTTAGTCTACCTGAGTACAAACAACAGTATAATGTTACGTTTGTATTCAAGGAATGAAAATAACAGAATGGGATCAAATTTGCTTATAGTCACGTCTCCACCACAGTATCTCTCTTAGGAAAATTTCAAATTCTTATTCCCCCCCATATATGGATGGACTTCCAAGTCAACCATTTTTAATTTTTTGCAAACTTTGAGGCAATTTTTTCCTTAGAAGAAAGGCTCATTCAAGATGATTTGGGGCATACACATAAAACACACACACACACACACACACACACACACACACACACAAAGTCAGGCTTGCAGATGCGGTACAGGAATTACATGGTAGAGTACAAAATGGTTTAAAGTGCACTCAGAATACTTAATGCATGTGGCTGCTATAGTGATTAAAAAAATAAATAAAAAAATCCTTAAACATTAAAAATAGCAGTGTGAAAAAAAAATCAGAACTAGAACTGTTTAAAAAACATTTTCAGTTTAGTTTAATTGCATTTTGTTATTAAGTTAAATGACAAAAGTTTTTTTATTAAGTTTAATATTGTTAAATTTATTTAGCTGAAATTTAGTTTAATATTTTAAGTTTTGTTTTGTTAATAAACAATTTGCTATAGCTAGAGCTGACTGTAGTTTCCAAGTTAAAACTTAGAAACTACAGTTAGAAACTCACTTTTCATTATTGTAAATTATAACAGGACCACAGGAATTTTATATTGGGAAGTTTGCTGCAATGCATTTGTTTTAGCATTGTATCTATGGGTTTTTAGTTGTGGCTATGGTAATCAAGTTTGCTATAGTGAGAATGAATTCTGCTTAATTGTCAAACATTTGATATTCAGTTAGATGATTATAACATTCGGAAGAGATACTTAAATCACTACAACTATAAACATTACAATGAACAGAACATGTTCTGTTCATTGTAATTAAAATAAAAAAGGAAATAAGGTGCAGCAGATAATACAGAAATGATAGAATGTGAAACAGAAATGGCTACTCATGTAACATTTCTGACATCTTCCTAAATAAAATAAACAATGAAATAATTTTTATAAAGTAAATATTAGAATGAAAAAAGGAATGAATGTTGTTGCTGTTTAGAACTGTAGATATTTGCCATGCAATCAGAACTGAATGCATGGTGATAAGTGTGCATGCAGCCCATTTTCTGTTACCAGTTTGTGACTAAATGAATCATATGAAGAGATTTTCCAAATTTTAGATGATTCATTATAGGCAGATATTACCTTAGTTGAGTGGAAGCTGTACAGTACTGCTGGGTCCCTCCTCCTGCAGCACACTTGAAGTTATTTTTCAGTTTTATAGGAAGGTTTCAAAATTTTTTGTCTAGAACCCCCCCCCCCCCCCAAAATCTCTCTGGAAAACTCATGCAATTAACAGTAATTGTAATGATATAGCCTTGCTGGCTTTGGTTGTAATTTCTAACCAATATCAATATCTTTGCTATAGTTAAAAATATTATTCTTTTTCTAATTAGATTTAAGTAGAGAGTTCTCATATTACCCATTATAAAAAAGGGAAATAAAATTAAATGTTAGAATTACAGAGAAATTTCCCTACTGAGTGTTTAGTGGTAAGATTTATGCCAGTATACTTGAGAAACAGTGAAGAAAAATTGTGGAAGTGAAACTTAGAGAAGAATAAGCTGGATTCAGGCCAAATAGAGGTTATCAGGATCAAATTTTCACTTTAAGATAAATAGTGGAGACATCATGGTCATATAACAAGGATCTGTTTGTCTTGTAGATCTGGAGAAGACATCACAAGGTGCCAAGAAAAAAGCTGTGCAAAATACTAGAATAAAAGTGTAAATTGAACATTATATCAAGTAATATCATCATCATCATCATCAAATTCCTGCCATGTACCCACATGGGGTGTACAGGATATGATAGTACTACATTAAAATATTATATCATTACTAACTTCCTATCTACAATTTTCCTATAAATCAGTCTGTTACTTGTCAAGACTCCAACACTATCACATCTTATATTTCTATCGTCTAAGGCACTTTGTACTGCATCAATCCACCTATATCTTGGTCTTCCTCTGGGTCGTTTTCCTGCCAACCTGGCAGAGAACACTTGTTTTGCTAATCTTTCCTCTTCCATTCTGTTTAGGTGACCATACAACCTGAGATTAGCTCTGCTAACGCATTCCTGGATGATGACAATGTCAACTTCTTTCCTAATATCCTCGTTTTTAATATGATATTGCCATTGATGCCATCTGTTCACGCCTATAATCTTTCTCAGGACTCTCATATCTGCGGTCTCTAGTCTTTGGCCAAGTGTTTTACTTCTGACCCAGCTCTCAGATCCATAAGTTAAAACTGGTTTGAACACTGTCTTGTATACAGCTAATTTAGTGTTCCGACTAATTTCTCTCTTATTCCATATGAATTTATTCAGTTGACTTCCCACCAGACCAACTTTGCTGATTCTGTTGTCTATTTCTATATTTAATTTACCATCTTCACTAAAAATCGTGCCTAAATAGCCGAAATGTTTTACTTGCTCCACAGGTTCTCCATTCACAACACAGTTGACATTTTCAATGATTCTGCCTATTTTCATTGTCTTTGTCTTTTTATTGCTGACCTTCATACCATATCTATTACAACAGCTATTCAATTTAGTCAGAGAATCTTGCATACTTGTAGCGGATTTATTTAGAAGTATAACATCATCCGCATAAAGCAAAGAGCTGACATTAACATCCCCAATTTTGATATCATGTTTAATACCACTTTCCTTCATAATGTGATCCATATAGATAATGAATAACAGAGGGGATAATGTACATCCTTGTCTCACACCAGATTTAACATTAAACCATCTTCCTGTACTTCCTTCAATTCTAATTGCTGATTTACAACTCAAATAAAGACTAAGCATTGCTTGATATAATGCCCAATTGACACCATATAACTGTAGTGTATTGAACAGCTTCTCTCTTGGCACCTTATCATATGACTTTTCCAAATCGACAAAGCTTAAATACAGATCTTTGTTATATTGCCATGCTTTCTCGACTATTTGTCGTAAAGTGAAGATCTGATCCTGACAGCCTCTGTTTGGCCTAAATCCAGCTTGTTCTTCACCAAGCTTTTTTTCCACAATTCTTCTCAACCGTTTCTCAAGTATACTTGCATAGATCTTGCCAGGAACACTCAGTAGTGAAATACCTCTGTAATTCTCAGATTCAGTTTTATTTCCCTTTTTATATATGGGTACTATCAGAGCTCTACTCCAATCTTCAGGAATTCATCCCTCTTTCCATTCTTTCTGAACTATGCAGTGCAGCCACTGTAAGACTCTCATACCACCATACTTCAGCATTTTTCATCGAATATCATCTACTCCAGCTGCCTTTCCACATTTCAAGCCTTTGATGGCTTTTTCTACTTCAAGTATGGATATGTATTCCTGCCTGCATGCCTGATCAGTGTTTTTTACCACTGTGCTGTCATCACTGCTTGTTTCGTTTAGCAGTTTTTCAAAGTAATTACTCCATACTTCAAGGATATCTTTTTCTCCAGTTTTCATGTCACCTTTATTGTCTCTAACTCCTTTTACAGCACTCTTTCCTCCATTCCTAAGCTTCTTCAACAACCTTCAGAATATTTTGCCACCTTCTTGATATTTATTTTCTATATTCTTGCCAAATTCCTCCCATGACTTTTGTTTAGCTAGTTTTACACAGTTTTTAGCATTCTTGCATTTGTCTCTGTATTCTCTAAGAGCACAAGCTGACTTACTTGACAGGAACTTTTGATATGCTTTCTTCTTTTCTTTCACTGCTTCTTTAATTTCCTGTGTCCACCAGGGAGTTCTGATTTTTTTATCCTTGCACACAACCTCACCACATGGCTCTCTGACAGAATCAATTAATGTTTTCTTCAGAGTTTGCCACTGAATCTCCAAGGTTTGATTCCTGTTCTCAAACTCTTTCATTTTCTTTTCAATAATCTTTCTGTATTTTAGTCTACAGTTCACATCTGAGAGCTGCTCAACTTTTATTCGCTTTAAAACTTTCTTACATGTTATTCTTTTCAATATGAAATTCAATTTAATCCTGCTCAAGACTAAATAGTGATCACTTCCAATTTCAAATCCCCTGTACACTCTGGTGTCTGGCACCAGGGAGAAAACATCACTATCAACAATAACATAGTCAATGAGACTTTTCTTATTCCTTGCCTCTTCTCTCCATGTGAATTTGTGCACATTTCTTTGTTGGAACATGGTGTTAGTAATAACCAGTCCATATCCTGAGCAGAAATCCAACAGATATTTGCCATTATTATTAGCTTTGCTCTTTTCTCCAAATTTTCCCAAAATATTTTTGTATGTCTCACAATCATTTCCTACTCTGCTATTTAGATCCCCAACAAGGACCAACTTTTCATTTTTCATTGTGTCAGTTGCTTTTTCTAAAGCCTCAAAAAATTCCTCCACTTCTACTTTAGTAGAACCTTCTGTGGGTCCATAGGCACAAATAGGTCTCATTGTCCAGTTCCCCATTCTCATATTTGCCCACATTACTCTACTTGAGACTGACTACCATTCAAGAATATTACCCTCGTATTTTGTGTTGAATACTATGGCTACTTTTACTTTTCCTTGATTGTCATTGCCTGAATATAACATTTTATATTTATTGCTCAGAAAGATCTCACCAGTTTTGGTCATTTTTGTTTCAGTCACCCCCTATTATGTCGATCTGGTACTTATCTATTTATCAGTTTACTTATGAGTTATACACTTTACTTATCAGTTTTACAGTTTACTTATACAGGTACTTATCAGTTTACTATTATTCTCTAATTGCTGTGAAGAAGACTGATTCAACCTTCTTTCTACACTTAGTGACCCATTACTTAGTAGTATGAATATCTTTAATAAAAATTAGTGGTTATCAACCTGCATATGCACTGGGACATGTTATGGATTTATTTACTGAATTGTTTATCTTATAGATTTTTTTTTAATCTTGCTACAAAACACAAATGGGATACAGATATTTAACTACATTTCATGAAACCTTTCCAGAGCTTTTATTGGAATGTGGGTGATAAACTTAGTTGATATTTCTTTGAAATCAGCTGCGGAAGAATCGATTCTGATTATTCATGATTTGGTAGGAGACTTCTAATACCCCCCCCCCATCATATTGATAGGCAGCAGCTCTGCCATAAACACCGTTTAACCCTATCACTCTCACAGAAACTGCTGTTCTTTCCAAAAGACATAATCAAATTCCTGCCATGTACCCTCAAGGTGTGTACAGGATATGATAGTGCTACATGAAAAATTTACATCATTACTAACTTACTGTCTACAATTTTCCTCCAAATCAGTCTGTTACTTGTCAAGACTGCAACATTATCAGATCTTTTATTTCTATTGTCTAAGGCACTTTGTACCGTATCAATCCACCTATATCCTGGTCTTCCTCCGGGTCGTTTTCCTGCCAACCTGGCAGAGAATACTTGTTTTGCTAATCTTTCCTCGTCCATTCTGTTTAAGTAACCATACCACCTAAGATTAGCTCTGCTAACGCATTCCTGGATGTTGATAATGTCAAGTTGTTTCCTAATATCTTCGTTTTTAATATGCTATTGCTATTCATGCCATCTATTCACACCTGTAATCTTTCTCAGGACTCTCATAGCTGCGGTCTCTAGTCTTTGGTCAAGTGTTTTACTTCTGACCCAGCTCTCAGATCCATAAGTTAAAACTGGTTTGAACACTGTCTTGTATACAGCTAATTTAGTGTTCCGACTAATTTCTCTCTTATTCCATATGAATTTATTCAATTGACTTCCTACCATACCAGCTTTGTTGATTCAGTTGTCTATTTCCGTATTTAATTTACCATCTTCCCTAAAAATCGTGCCTAAGGAGCTGAAATGTTTTACTTGTTCCACAGGTTCCCTGTTCACAACGCAGTCGACATTTTCAAAAATTCTACCTATTTTCATTGTCTTTGTCTTTTTAATGCTGACCTTCATACCATATCTGTTACAACAGTTAATCAATTTAGTCTGGGAATCTGGCAAACTTGTAGCAGATTTATTTAGAAGTATAACATCATCTGCATAAAGCAAAAAGCTGACATTAACATCTCCAATTCTGATATATTTAATACCACTTTCCTTCATAATGTGATCCATATAGATAATGAATAACAGAGGAGATAATGTACATCCTTGTCTCACAATAGATTTAACATTAAACCATCTTCCTGTACTTCCTTCAATTCTAACTGCTGATCTTCAACTCAAATAAAGACTAAGTATTGCTTGATATAATGTCCCATTGACACCATATAACTGTAGCGTATTAAATAGCTTCTCTCTTGGCACCTTGTCATATGCTTTTCCAGATCGACAAAACTTACATACAGATCTTTGTTATATTCCCATGCTTTCTCGACTGTTTGTCGTAAAGTGAAGATCTGATCGTGACAGCTTCTATTTGGCCTGAATTCAGCTTGTTCTTCACCAAGCTTTTCTTCCACAGTTCTTCTCAACCGTTTCTCAAGTATACTTGCATAGATCTTGCCAGGAACACTGTGTAAGGAAATACCTCTGTAATTCTCACATTCGGTTTTTTTTCCTTTTTATATATGGATATTATTAGAGCTCTACTCCAGTCATCGGGAATTCATCCCTCTGTCCAAGCCTTTTGAACTATGCAGTGCAGCCACTGTAAGACTTTTATATCACCATACTTCAGCATTTCTGGCCGAATATCATCTATTCCTGCTGCCTTTCCATTTCATGCCTTTGATGGCTTCAAGTATGGATATGTATACCTGACTGCATGCCTGGGCAGTGTTTTTTACCACTGTGCTGTCATCACTGCTTGTTTCGTTTAGCAGTTTTTCAAAGTAATTACTCCATACTTCAAGGATATCTTTTTCTCCCGTTTTTCATGTTACCTTTATCATCTCTAACTCCTTTTAGAGCACTCTTTCCTCCATTTCTAAGCTTCTTCAGCAACCTCCAGAATATCTTACCACCTTCTTGATATTTATGTTCTTGCCAAAGTCCTCTCATGACTTTTGTTTAGCTAGTTTTACACAGTGTTTAGCTTTCTTACATTTGTCTCTGTATTCTCTAAGAGCAAAATCTGACTTATTTGCCAGGCACTTTTGATATGCTTTCTTCTTTTCCTTCACTGCCTGTTTAACTTCCTGTGTCCACCATGAAGTTCTGATTTTTCTATCCTTGCAGACAAGCTCACCACATGCCTCTCTAGCTGAATCAATCAGGATTTTCTTCAAGGCTTTCCACTGAATCTCCTAGATTTGGTTCTTGTTCTCAAACTCTTTCATTTTTTCTTCAATAATTTTTGTGTATTTTAGTCTACAGTTCACATCTGAGAGATGCTCAACTTTTATTCGCTTTAAAAGTTTTCTTACATGTTATTCTTTTCAATATGAAATTCAATTTTATCCTGCTCAAGACTTAAATAGTGATCACTTCCAATTTCAAAATGCTGTGTACACTCTGGTGCCCTGCACCAGGGAGAAAACATCGCTATCAACAATAACATAATCAATGAGACTTTTCTTATTCCTTGTCTCTTTTCTCCATGTAAATTTGTGCACATTTTTATGTTGGAACAACGTGTTAGTAATAACCAGTCCATATCCTGAGCAGAAATCCAACAGATATTTGCCATTATTATTAGCTTTGCTCTTTTCTCCAAATTTTCCCAAAAATTTTTGTATGTCTGACAGTCATTTCCTACTCTGCTATTTATGTCCCCAACAAGGACCAACTTTTCCTTTTTCATTGTGTCAGTTGCTTTTTCTAGAGCATGAAAAAATTCCTCCACTTCTACTTTAGTAGAACCTTCTGTGGGACCATAGGCACAAATAAGTCTCATTGTCCAATTCCCCATTCTGATATTTGCCCACATCACTCTACTTGAGACTGACTGCCATTGAAGAAGATTAGCCTCATCTTTTGTGTTGAATACTGTGGCTACTCCTTCTTTTCCTTGATTGTCATTGCCTGAATATAACATTTTGTATTTATTGCTCAGAAAGATTTCACCAGTTTTTGTCTTTTTTGTTTCAGTCACCCGTATTATGTCGATCTGGTATTTATCTAATTCCTCAGCTAGCTACATTTCTTTCCAATTCAAGCTTCTTATGTTGATAGTACCAATCTTTAACTCTGGTGATGTTGAGTTTGGGTGTGTTTTCAGATATGTTCCAGCAGCTGACTTTTCGCTGTTCGCCCTGGTTCCCTGGCAAAAACAACGGGGTGATTTTTAAACTTTCTTACATGTTCTTCTTTTCAATATGAAATTCAATTTGATCCTGCTCAAGACTAAATAGTGATCACTTCCAATTTCAAATCCTCTGTACACTCTGGTGTCCTGCACCAGGGAGAAAACATCACTATCAACAATAACATAGTCAATGAGGCTTTTTTTATTCCTTGCCTCTTCTCTCCATGTGAATTTGTGCACATTTTTATGTTGGAACATGGTGTTAGTAATAACCAGTCTATGTTCCTAACAGAAATCGAACAGGTATTTGCCATTATTATTAGCTTTGCTCTTTTCTACAAATTTTACCAAAATATTTTTGTATGTCTGACAGTCATTTCCTACTCTGCTGGTTAGATCTCCAACAAGGACCAACTTTTCCTTTTTCATTGTGTCATTGCTGTTTCTAGAGCATCAAAAAATTCCTCCACTTCTACTTTAGTAGAACCTTCTGTGGGACCATAGGCACAAATAAGTCTCATTGTTTATTTGTGTAACCTGGCGATGCCCCAGCCGGCATGAAATTTTGTCATGTTGTACCATCATTTTCTATATTGGTTTAACCAATAAGAATATAATTTTGTCGGCTAAATCCCAAATTGTCAGCTCATCCTCATTCGTTCAGTATCCAGGTAGATACCCAACTGGGTGCACCACGAGAAGGTGAGGATTGGACATCAGGTCAGAAGCCCTGGTCGGTTCTCCACATTCCTTTAAAGGCTATGTGGAGGTCTCCTTTCAGTTATATAGCTTTGATCCTTGGGCACCCCCAAACATAATCTCTCCATAGTTGTAAAAAGATTGCTTTTTTTTTAGATTTCCTTCAGTAACATTGAATGTAATTTCTCATCTTTCTCAATCAGTGATGCCAATAAACTCTTACTTGAATTGCTTTCTTATTAGTCAAAGCTATAACTTAATATAACCCTAATAATAATAAATCATTGAATAATGATTTATTATTATTTTTATATTGTTTTTTAATCATTTGTTCTCTTCTTTATTATTATTGTTAGATTCTGAATGGAGGATTTTCTAAGAAGTTGTTCATTCAGAATCTATCATGAAAAATTTAACTAATTAAGATAATACCTGCACACCAGCAGAAAGTAAGAAAGACCTTGTTTTTTGTATATGAGAATGTGCATTAATATTTGTTATGTATTAGAAATATTTGTTGTCAAACGGAAGACTAAATTAGAGAACTGTGTCAAATTAGTGATTCTATGAAAAAGAAATATTAGCTTAAATTTTTGTTCTATTAAGCTATCTAAAATAGCATAAGTCGACAGACAGGTAATGAGTAACAGTTCAAAGGTCGTGCCTGAACTGCACGACGGCGGAGGCTACAGCTTACGCAGAAAGTGACGTAAGTGCACTTTCCACGAAGACAGCACCTAACAGCAAAAGGGAGAGTAGCGAATCAACTTAAGGGCATTAAAACTAAAGGGTCATGCGGAAAAGGATACAGCAAAAAGAGGGCGCTCAAACACAGAATATAAGGCAATGTGCGCCATATTGCAAGGCTTTTTTTCCGGATTTTCATCTCGAGAATTCTTGGTCTGTGGTCAGAGAAAAGACGAGCCAGGGTGCTACGATGTCGGGCAGCGGGCCGCTTTCCTGATTTATGCTGGAGAAGATTCCATGCAGAGCCGTACGTGAATCATCAGCCTATGCAGAATTGCACCAGTCACTGGATGACCCATCGAAGGAGCGGAGATACCCCTTAGTCACTGCAGAAACCAGATCATGTTTGCAGCAGTAGAAAGAACAACGCAGCCACAAAGCTAGCCGCTGAGATAGCCAATCGAAGGATGACCAGAACAAAACGTGGTAGTTAATAGACTTTCGGAAAGATCTTGGTAGTTAATAGACCTTTAGAGAACTTTGATAAGATTTAATATTTGAAACAGCTAATTCTGTTGGACAAAGAATTGTCAGGAACAAATCTCTAATTGAATGTGACTGAACTGATAAGTGTATTTTATTTAGTAGATAACCTTAGTTGAGAAAGCAGCAAGTTGTATAATATATACTTTATGAATCGCATACATGAGGGGATCTTAAATTAATGTGATATTGCCATTGCTTTCCACTCTAATTTTGTATGATTAATATTTTGAATTGTCTAAGTGCATTTGATTAATATAGAATTGTTTATCTATCTTAGCATGAGATTTAACTTAGCAAGAGATTTTTATAAGTTTTAGCATTTTGATTTAATTAAGTTGTAAATGTCAAGTTTCAATAAACATGTTTTATTGCATATACCTGAGTCATGCCTGAATTCGAGATATCAAATTACCACTTATGAAATTAGAACCTTAGCGGGAAGAATTTTGGGTATGTATATTTAGGAATAGATTATAGGTTACGACTGCAAAGTACCGAAATCTATATAACTGTATGTAAAGCGTATATTAGAGTGTATGCCAATGAATCTAGGAATATTTCCCTGAGCTTGAATTATTTCCTGTTATAGGATACTGGCTGGTGCAGCATAAATACAAATTTTGTCAGTATCTGAAAAGGAAATATTCCTGGATAGAATCAAGTTAGGCTATACATTAGAAAAGATAATAGAAATTAATGAGATATATAAGTTTAGAAATTAGAGAGAAAACAACAGCGTAACATTATATATTTTATATATCATTTTATTTTTTTGTATATTATAAATTTCCAATTTTTACCCCTTTTGTAGTTTTTCCAGTAATTGATAGATGATATATTTTATCTCTAGTGCTACGTGCGGCTGTTGCAAAACTGGTGCGAATGGAATATTTGTTCACGCCAGTTTCTTTTGGCCAGTTGTCACTTAACCCTTGGGGAGCATTACAAAGCTGTTGACATCTTCTCTCAAGCTGCTGAGGGTGTAAATGTACTTAGAGAAAATTTTCTTCGGAATAAAATAGTACAGAGTACAGAAGAATTCTCAACTCATTCTGTGATGGCACAGTACTATCTGAAGGTGAAAATTATTTTTATTTGTAATATTGTCAACTCCAGTTATAAATAATATAGTTATAGCAAACCATACCTTCAGTATGTGTAGTGAATTTCTTTTGAAAGAAATTTACTATGACAAACCTTCAGATTGTCATAGTAAATTTATTCCACTTTATTCCACTAAACTAGGATATGTATCAATAATTTGTGAATTTTGTATATTGAAAACTGACTATATTCCCTTCTTGTTTTTATTGTCATTTGTGTATTTTTTTTTTCTTTTTCTTTTTACCATATCACACATCTTTTTATTATATCACTCCTGCCCATGAGAGGCTTTAGAATCTATAGCAAATCACTGTTGTGTGTGTGTGTGTGTGGGCAGGAATCAAGAAAAAAGTAATTTATTGATGTTCTTTTTGAAGAATATCAAAAGATTACTGGAAGTTGTCATTTTTGAGGAATTCATCATAGGAAAGGCTGTTTCAGAGAACAGAACTAGGTGAAATGAAAGATGAATGGGAGTAGTGGATTTTAGTGGTTAGCAGGTCTATTGTAAATGAATGTTGGACAGCTGTTGTTTGTGTTATTGCATTAGCAGAAATGAGGGGAGAGATGGATGCCAGTTTTCCTGAATGGTACCCATGAAAATATCTGAAGAAAAAAACACAATGTAGTACCATTTGAGACAGTTCCTGGAGAGAAGTTGTCAATTAGTTGAACTGCCTCTTCTGGACAGTTTCAAGTATTTAAGAGAGGTACACCACCCCACACCAGAGTAATATTCCAAGATTGTGCAATTTATACAGAGTTAGTAGCTGGATAGATGAAAATGACATCTTGGGGTGGAGGAGGATGGAAGTTTGGAAGCTAAGGATAATATAGAAGTGATGGCTTTGTGCTAATAAAGGAAAGAGAGTTAGTGTCAATTCAAGAAGAGATCTGGTCTTGATGGTTGAGCTAAGCATTTTCAAAGGTAGTGGAAGAAGAATTAAGGTTCTTTTTGCAAGAAAAAAAGATCAGATGTGTTTAGGAAGCATTGAAGATTACTTGGTTGTTATTACGCCATTAAAGAATGGTATGGAGATCAGTGTTTAGGGCACTGATTGTAGAAGACTGAAGCTGTGGTGTTGAGCACTGCAAAATTGTCATATGAATAGGAGGAATGGAGGAGTGTGTTTTATCAACAAAACTGAATACAATTTGGGAGTCAGAGAAGGTTTTTATGTATACGACTTTGGTAAGAATATAGAAATTAAATATCAGGAAGGCAGCCAAATATTCTGGAGGCTTAGAAATGGAGGAAAAAGTATTGCAAAAGGAATCGGAGATGATAAAGGTGACATGAAAACTGAAAATAAAGATATTCTAGATGTCTGAAGTAATTATTTTTAAAGACTGCTAAGTGAAACAAGAAGTGTCAGCACGGTGGTAGAAAACTCCCAACAGGAATGCAGTCAGGAATACATATCCATACATTGAAATATAAAAAGTCCTCAAAAACCTGAAGTGCAGAAAGGCAGTTGGAGTAGATGAAATTCAAACAGAAATGCTCAAATATGGTGCTTTAAAAGTCTTATAGTCACTGCATTGCATAATTCAGAAGACCTGATTAGAGGGTTGAATTTTGGATTGTTAGAGCAGAGCTCTCATAGTACTCATCTATAAAAAGGGAAATAAAACAGAATTTGAGAATTACAGAGATATTTCTGTACTGAGTGTTACAGGTAAGATTTATGCAAATATACTTGAGAAACAGCTAAGAATAATTGTGGAAGTGAAGCTTGGTGAAGAACATGCTGGATTCAGGCCATATAAAGGTTGTCAGGATTCTCACTTTAAGACAAATAGTTGAAAAATCTTGGGAATATAATAAAGATTTGTATTTAAGTTTTGTTGATCTGGAAAAGGCATATGACAAGGTGCCAAGAGAAAAGCTATTTAAAACACTACAGTTATATGATGTCAATAGGGCATTATATCAAGCAATACTTAGTCTTTACTTGAGTTGCAAGATAGCAGTTAGAATTAAAGGAGGTACAGGAAGATCGTTGAATAGGCTATAATAGCCATAATAATAATAATAGTGTTTAAGAGGAGTAGCATGGGAATTTTCCCAGAAACAATACCTAATTGAATAACTGTTGTAATAAATTTGGTATGAAAATCAGCAATAAAAAGACAAAGACAGTAGAAATAGGCAGAAAGATTGAAAACATCAACTACATCCTGGTGTAATAGTGAACCTGTAGGCACAATTTTTAGTGAAGATTGTAAAAATGTGGAAATAGGAGACAGAATTAGTAAAGCTGGTATTGTAGAACTTAGCTGAATAAATTTGTATGGAATAAGAAAGAAATTTGTCAAAACACTAAATTAGTTGTATACATGACAGTGTTCAAACCAATTTTAACTTTTGGATCTGAGAGCTGGGTTAAAATAAAGCACTTGATCAAAGACTAAAGACTGTAGATATGAGAGTTCTGAGAAAGATTAGAAGTGAACAAATGGCATCAATGGCAGTATCACATTAAAAATGTGGATATTAGGAAAGAACTTAACATTATTATCATTTAGGAATGTGTTAGTATTGCTAATATGAATTGGTATCACCATTCAAACAGAATGTGAGAGGAAAGATTAGCACAAGTGTTCTTTGCCAGGTTGGCAGGAAAAACACCCAGAAGAAGATCAACATGTAGGTGAATTGATACAGTAAACGTGCCTTAAAAGAAATATAAGATCTGATAATGGTGGAGTCATGACAGATAACAGATTAATTTTGAAGAAAAATTGTTGATCAGAAGTTAGTAATGGTGTAACTTTTTCATGTAGTACTGTCATAATTATCTTGTACACCCTGTGAGGATACATATCAGGAATTTGATGATAATGTCAAGTATCAGGTCATCCCAAAAGTAATGTCATTTTTGATACTGAACTTGTTCAAACATGTTTCAACTTGTCCTTAAATAGCAATTTTTTAAAGTTTTAAAAGTACCACTAAGCTGAGGCAGACTCATAATAACGAATTCCACCTTGCAAGAACATCATATATAAGTTATTGTTTAAATAACTCTTTATTACCAGGGAGATCACTGAAGAGCACATTAGGGACATCATACTTTGAGCTCAAAAAAGGCAACAGTGCTGCTAACACTGTTGCCTGCAAATAACTTGATAGTTTTGTAGAAAATGTGCAAGAAGTTTATGGCGTAATGTTTTGAATAGGTGAAAGTACCAGCAATAGTTCCAAAAATTTTGACAAGGGGACTTTAGATTGAAAGACTCCACTCGCTCTGGGCACCCTGTCTCTCTTGATAATGATATGCTGGAAGCCACTATTGCAAGAAATGCCAGTGCAACTGTTGAAGATTTAGCAAAAGATCTTAATTCATTATCATCGCCCATCCATCGTCATCTGCATGAATTTGGAATAGTGTCTAAGCTCGGCAAGGTTCCTCATGAACTGATGAACAACAGTCGAAGAGATGCACTCAGCATCTGCACTGCTCTTCTTTTTCTAGAGGTTCATTCTCCGTTTTGTGAGTCGTGTAGTCATCAGTTATAAAAAGTGGATACTTTACAAGAATGTTAAGTGCCACAGGCAGTGGTTCATTCAGGGGAAAGAGTTAAACCTCAGCCAAAACAAGACCTTCATCCTCAGACAGCTTTGTTAAGCATTTGGTGGGACATGGCTGTTATTATACACTTTGAATGCTTGCCACAAAACCAAACAATCACAGCTGAAGTATACTGTGAATAACTTGAGCGATTGAATAAAAACTGAAAAAAAGAGTCGTTCTCTAGTCCGTCGAAAGGATGTTGTTTTTTACCATGATAATGCACGCCCTCATTTTGTAAGAATCATCTGTACCATGATTGAGGAACTCGGCTGGGAAAAGCTTCCACATCTTCTGTATTCTCCTGATCTTGCACCTTCAGATTACCACTTATTTCGAAGTTTGCAACATTTCATTAATGAAAAACATACAATACATTAAAGGCAGTGAAATTGAAGCTTTGTGACTTCTTTGCCTCCGAAACTCCTGAATTCTATAGAAATGGCATTATAAAGCTTTCACAACATTGGAAGAGCATTATTGATCAAATGGAGAATATATACTTGAATAAATTAGCAAGTGATCTATCTTTTATATCCTTTCAAACTTGATGCTTAAAAATGACATTACTTTTGGGATGACCTGATAGAATATACCTTTAACCCAGAGTGGCGAAACTTTCTACAGAAGTCATTAGCAGTTTACTAATTTATACTTTATGCCAGTCCTGGTTTGTGAAGCTGTTTGCTGCAGCTATCTGAGCAGTTTTGGTTTGTATCTGTGTTTATCATTAAAGACAAAAAAATTCATGATATATATATATATATATGTCCATATGTTATATGCCTATATTTAATCCTATATTATTGTGTATATTCTATTCTGTATAGTCTGTGTTTATATTTAAATATTTTTAATAATTAAATATTTTAGAAAATATCTTGCTGCTCATAAATATCTGAAAGACATCGTGTGTCTAGGAAACTTGGCCATCCCTGCTTTATACCTTTATAGTATATGCAACTGTTAACCAGATGTGCTTGCCATTGATGCTGTTTCTGACTTGAAAAGAAGATCATTAGGAAGAAAACCAAGTCTTATAAAGACTAACTCTGAATTGTGTGCTGTCAACTTTCACTAGCAAACACCAGTATAAAAAAACTGCTGAAAAGTCTTGACCTATAGGTTATTACTATTACTATTATTACGGGAAACTCCAGGGAGTCATTAGACTCATCGAGGGAGGCCCCAAATCATATTCATCACAACTATTTGACATTCATACAGTATCTATCATACCTCGCCTTAAACTCATTCACTGTCACAGCATCCACCACAGACTCAGGGAGCGCATTCCACTCATTCACTACTCTAAAAGTAAAGAACCCAGCTCTAACACCTTTACTAACCACACTTTTGCCCAGTTTCCATGGATGTCCCCTAGTCCTAACCAATTTTTGCAACCCACAAATCCTCAACCTGTTCTCATACGGTTCATTCCACAGACCTGCTATCATCTTGGTCACTCGCCTCTGGATCCTCTCCACCTCCTCCCCATCAAGAAGAAACCTAGGTGACCAAATCTGAGCACAGTAGTCTAGATGGGGTCTTATCAAGGCTCGATACAGAAGAACAATAACCTGCTTGTCTCTGCTTGTCAACGTATTCTTCAGCAACCAAGTGATTTGATGAGCTGTTTTGGTCACTTTTGCAATGTGTCCCATAAATTTCAATTCCTTATCTACCAACACTCCTAAATCTCGTGCCTCATCAATTTCTTTCCTGGAGCACGGTTCCACCAATGCAGTAAACTGCCGCCAATCTTTTCACCCCAAAATGCATAACCTTACATTTTGCCACATTAAACTGACATCCATTCTCCTTAGCCCAGACCTCCAATCTATCCAAATCATCCTGCAAAATTTTGACGTCATCTGCATTCACTATTGCCCTACCCAACTTCGCATCATCCGCAAACAAATGAACTGTTCCTCTCAGATCATTTCCTATATCATTTATGAACAAATTAAACAGCAGTGGTCCAAGAACAGATCCTTGTGGCACACCACTAGTCACAGGCCGTCTTGTGGACTCTACTCCCGAGTAAACCACTCTCTGATATCTCTCCGTCAACCACCCTCCTATCCATCTTACCAACCCTATGTCCATTCCCATATGCTGCAATTTACTGATTAGAATTCCATGTGGAATCCTGTCAAAGGCCTTGGCAAGGTCCAGTAGAATCACCGTAAACCCATTATCCTTATCCAGTTCAGCCGTCACTGTGTTATAATACGTGAGCAAGTTACTGAGGCATGACCTACCCTTCACAAAACCATGCTGTCCCCGATACAGTATCCCATTTTCTTCTATCCAATCTTGTATTTTCCTCTTGACTATTTTCTCTAAGACCTTGACAATGATTCCTGATATGCTAATAGGTCGGTAATTTACAACAGCAGTCTATGTTCAACAGGTTCTATGTTTTAATGAAAGAAATTCACTGTAACAAACTGCTCACTAAGACAAACCATTTCTGTTATCCTATAAGTTTGCTATAATGGTATAAAAAACTGCTGAAAAGTCCTGACCTATAGCTTCTATGTTTTAATGAAAGAAATTCACTGTAACAAACTGCTCACTAAGACAAACCATTTCTGTTATCCTATAAGTTTGCTATAATGGTATTAAAAAACTGCTGAAAAGTTCTGACCTATAGGTTCTATGTTTTACTGAAAGAAATTCACTACAGTAAACTGCTCACTATGACAAACCATTTCTGTTATCCTATAGGTTTGCTGTAATGAGAGTTACTGTACTGTGTTATTACCACTAGCCAGAATGGTATACATAACATGAGGTTTTTCATCACTCACATATAGGTTTCTGTTTATTTACACTCATAGCTTGATTCTCTCCATTTTTGCATCTATTATTTTTATTTTTCCATGCATATTTATTTTCAGGCATATAATGGTACTGTCATAGTAATTTGCACTTATTTGGACAACAGAATATATAAAAATTAAATTAACTTATCCAGCCAGCCATTCTCTTCTTCTTCAACCTTTTGGTTCTGTCCACTGCTGGACAAGGTCTCCCCCATGGTTTTCCAGACCATTCGGGTTTTCGGCCTCTCCCATCCATCCAATGTAAATGTAAATGACAATGTAAATGATGAATCAAGCCAGCCATTACAATTATCTAATTCTTAAAGTTATATAAATTCACTGTGTTTATACCCCATTGCTGAAGATCATTCAACAAATTATCAATTGTAACTATAAAAAAGGAATTTCTTATATTTGCTCTAATTCTCTTCTTCACTGTCATTTCATTTTCTCCTCTCATAGATCCTAGTTCATGCAGTGTATTCAATTCCTGTCTGTTGTATTTGTTGCCTGAACTACCATTTAGATTTTAACTAATCTTCTCTCTGTCTCATGTCAGATAATTTTAACAAATGACAACTAACCAGCCAGTATTATAATCTAATATTGGTCTGCATTGAATGTTGTATAACAGTATCACAACTTCTTTTCCCTACACAGTCTTGTAATTGGACTTGAAATATTTTAATTAAACCTACAATGTTCTGAGCTGTAAAGAGAACTGAATCTTTAAAGACCCTGTAGTTAATATAAGACTAGGCTGTATAGATTATAGTTCTTTTTGCTTAGAAACATTCTGTAGGAGATAGATTAAAATCCTTAGGGCTGAGGGTGGGGGAGCAGACCATTATGGTGGTTTATTTATTGACAGGTGGATTAAAGATTTGACTATGCATCAAGTTTATGGCTCCAGTTCTTTTGTTTAGATGAAATCCCCAAGAATTTGGTATGCTCCCTAAATTAGATATTGAGAGAAAGAAAAAAAAATCCAGCAGTAAATTACCTTGCAGTATTTTTATTAATAACAAAAGGAATCCTTTGTATCAGGTTTGGCAATTCTTTTTTTTGTAACTTTTTGTTCAAATAACTACAGATCTGGTATGGAGAGGAAGAGAGGGAGTTAAAAAACTGTAAATTATGACAAAAAAGGTGGTTTCGATAAATAGAATAAAAGCAAAGAGGGGGAAAATGTATGATATATAATGATGTTGATATTGCAATCAGTTCTAATTACCTGATATGATGATGCTAAAAAGCTGTTTATTTCCTAAAGATAGATTTAAGAAATATACCAATACTTCACTATTATAGAGAGAAAGAAAGCATTATTTACAAGGGTGGTCTGAAAAGTTCTTGGGCTAACAATAAAAAAAACGAATTTATAATTTCAAAATTATTTTTATTTTTCAACATAATCTTCCTTAAGACTAATACGTTTATTCCAGCGACACTCCAGTGCCATTATCCCGTCCCTGTAGTGTTCAGTATGATCTGCGAAATACCCCTCTACAGCTGCAATCACTTCTTTATTCGAAGAAAAACGCTGACCAGTAGTGAGGAAGAATTTTTGTTTTGAGAAGAGATAGAAGTCAGAGGGAGCCAAATCTGGGGAATATGGTGGATGTTCCAACAATTCATAGTGCAGATCCCTTAATTTTTCCATTGCCAAAACACTTGATTTTTTGCCAAAAAATATGATTTTTTTTTTCTTCTGCAAACCGGGTCTTTTCTCACGAATTTTTTCATCTAGTCTGGTTAAAAGATGGGAATAATATTCCCTGGTTATTGTTTTACCCTGGATTAACCCGGATTAGTGATGACGAAGTAAGAACAAAAGTTTGCAAGGTCATATAGAAATATGTGCCCAAGAATGGAGGGAGCCAAAACGACGTCATCATGCTTGCTGGAAATCCTGGTAACTACATTCTAAGAACAAAGGATCAGCTACGATATAAAAGGACTCTTGGCTCTCATTTTTTTTGTCATCTCCAGATTTGGTTCCAGGTGCAGAGGAGAAGCCGTTATTTTTCGATGTATTTCCTGTAGCTGTAAGGACATGCTGTGAGAGTGTGATTACCTGTTAGAAATTGTGGTAACTTTGGACATTTCATCCAGTTTCCTGACGGAAAATTATTCTAAGCTTTCCTGGAAAACTTTTACAGCAGAACGAACCTCCAGGAAATAGCCAGTACCTAGGAAGAAGATGAAGGGTCAAGCAAAACTGAGGTTTATCCAAGTTGATTGAACTGTGTTGTGAAAGTCAAATGTAAGTTAACACTACTTTGTTAATATCTGGAAAGCTTGCACTTGAGAATTGTATGTGTGCTTACAAAAATATTAGTATTTAATTAGTTAATAAGTAGAGGCAATTAGAGGAAAAACAAATGTTAACCAATATGTGTTATGAACGAAGTTTGCTGAGTTTAACGTAAGAAGCAGCTGCATGTCCAGTTTGATAACCAAGTGTTGTGACAGGGTCAATTAAGTATTGTGCATGTAATGTTAAATTGTATATGTTGCCTACTGTGCATGTAATAGGCCTTAGAGAGTTAGTGTCTCCTAATTGTGTGTGCTTTGTACCATTTGTCTAGGTTAAAATAAAGTGTTTTGTTTGTGTAACTATCTTGCCTGATCTATTTGTCAATGCACTGTCTCCAAAAAAATTAGTGAACCTGCGTGCCTGTTTAAGTAAGAATTGTCACAACTAGCTATAAAGGATTGTATATGTTAAGTTTAATCTTGTATATATTCCATACTTAAATTCTTAAGCTATATTTATAATTTAGAATGGTACAGTTGTAAAAAAAAATTTAATTTTTCTAAATTACCTAGTTTGAGAGTTGGTAACCTGCTTATTGTGAATAGACTGAAAACAAAGGTCATTCACCAGTAGCGCTGACATATAGAGGATTATAAAGATTTAACAGTGAGGTCTATGTTAACACGTTCGCTGCCACGCTACTTTGGCATGGTCTGTTCCCCTACGCCGAGCAGTTTTACTTCTTCAAGGTCAGTACGATAATCTCGTTACCGGAGGTAAACGAACTACGAGTATACTCGTAGCTGGCTTGTGAAGCAGGTTTACCCACTACGAGTATACTCGTAGTTGGCAGCGAATGTGTTAAACAGAGTATAGTTTTATTTGAGGAAAGTAGAAGAAATAAGTACTTAAAGTGCAAGTGTAAAAGAAATAAACGTTGCAGTTGAATCTTTATAATATTGATAATAGAACATTAAGACCAACAATATTTTACAGTGATGCAAAAGACATTATTTTAAAAGAGAGTTTGTTTAGGGAGTACAGCACATGCAGCCATGAAGAGTAAAACTTTCTTTTATACAGTAGCTTGTGTTACATGAAACAGGTGACCTTTTAAACTAAGGCAAGCTGGAAGCAAGTACTAGACTACTACTAGACTATTTATGGTCATGCAGATACCATACTGTATATCTTCTGTTACTACATTATTATCATTATCATAATTTTCTGGCATATACCCTAAAGCAGTATACTAATTATTATAATTCAGTACAATAAATATTTCATGACTTTCCGATGTAAAGCTTTTTTTTGCAAACTGATCTGTTATTTTTCATATTTCTTGATTTGATCTTTTATATTTCAGTCTACTGAAGGACTCCTAACTCCACCTACTCAACTTGTAGAATGGATTGAGGGTCTTTCCGTGATCTTAAAAATTTCTTTTTTTGTTTTAAAATATTGTTTGAGATGAAGAAATTTTGATCTTAAAAAGTTTTCAGAAATTTTTAAGATCACCGAAAGACCCTCATCCATTCTACAAGTACTCTGGAGTATATAATATACCTTGCTCCTGTGGTGTTAGTTACATTGGTCAGACCTTTAGAAGCTTCGAAACGAGACAGAAAGAACACACTGGATATGTCAGAAAGAACAGACAAGATATTTCAGGCCTTTCTTGCCACTTTGCCTCCACCCACCATCTCATTGAGTGGGATAAGAGTCATATGCCCTATATAGAAGAGAACTACCATTCCAGAACCTTCGAGGAGGCTGCTACAGTCGCCCGTCCAACAGGAAACCTAAATAAGAATCAAGGTCTAATCCTACTGGAAATTTGGAAAGCTTTAATCAGATCACTAAACATCAAAGAAATGATTTCATGCCAATTACATTATGTCTCGTAACAAATAAATCATGTTCCCGAGAGACACGCGCATTGTCTCGCACAATACTAATTTTGTATGAATTAGAACTGTCAGTTAAAACCTATTCTGTTACCTTCATATAGCTTACCAATTGTATTCCCTGAAGATGCCGATAGCAAAAATCGGCAAAATATGTAGGACGATAAATTAAAACCCACTTGACTAACATTCAAAAAAAGTGTTTTAGTTAATATATCTTCTTGTTTAATGCTGAATATTATAGCTGCCCCTTCCTTTCCTTGGTGAGCATTGTCTGTATACATCTTATTATTATTTATAGTCATCTCACTTGCTTTAAATTATTTCATCCTAATAACATTCCAGCTTTATATCTTCTCCACTGATAGTTTATTTTGCTGAATATATCAGAAACTGGTTCATTCTTATCTGTTAAGCATCTCAGTGGAAACTAATAATGGGGCACTCCATAACAAGGTAAAAAATGGACATTGGGTCAGATGTCCTCATCAGTTTTCTATGTGAAAAGTTTTCTACAGGCTATGTGAAAGTCTACCCCTAGTTATCTAGCTTTTACTCTTAAGCAGCCTTGCTCTAGTGCTTTGTTTACTTATTCATCATAAATAAAGATCTGATCTTGTAACCCTTATTTGGCTGAAAATCTAGTATGTTCTTGTTTAGTACTAATCTTCTGTTTACTTTTAGTGAACAAAATATTAATACTAATGTTATGTTCACTCTGACTTTAGGAAAGGCTTTTTGACCTATTAAATAAAAATGTTCAATACATCACCTTGTTAGACTGAGACCTAAGTATGAACCATTAGATATCTTAGATATCTAATGTGGACTGCAAAACACTTTAATAACTATGGTGGAAGAGGTGAAACTCTTAATAATGCAGAATACATTTTTAATTGAACTGCTAATTTTGAATTAAAAATTGTTGTTATATTGTCTACTGCTTCAGATTATAATAGTTGCCTTGAATGAGTACAGCTGATAAGATTTGCACATTTTCATGGCTAAATATGGCTTAGAGCCATTAAATATTTTAATGGCTATTAAGGTTTACACATTTTAATGGCTAAATTTTTTATATATTTTTTTAATTAAAAAAAACTGTTGGTCCCATTCATGAAAGGTTATTTGTAAATCTATAGCACATTCACACCATGCACAGGCTAAGGATTATTTTCTTTTAATTTTTATTGATATATATATATGTATATATATATATATTTTTTTTTTTTTTTTTTTTTTTTACTTATTATTATTATTATCTATTTTTTAGAAAGCCTGGAAACCCTTCTTTAGAGACCAAACATATAACTTTTCAAGCCACTTCAGGGCTCCAATAAGTGGGGCACTAGTCTCACACTGGGCAATGAACATCTTCCACCTAAAGGCAATCACAAATATCCATGCTCTTAGCAGGATTCGAATCTGCAGCCTGTTTGGTGGAGAGCAGATATGCTAACCACTCAGCCAACCAGGGTGGCAATTTAGGATATTTCATCTAAGATCGTACAGTTTGTATGAAAACATACATTTTTTACTTTGAAGGGTAAGTTATAAGAAAGCAGTGGTGGTGGTATTTTGCAACCTTACAGTCAATCATGAAGCTTTAGTTCTAACAGGAAGATAAAGTAATACTTATCTCACACACACACACACACATGCACACTGTATAAACATGTATGTGTGTGTATATATATATATATATATATATATATATATATATATATATATATATATATATATATATATATATATATATATATATATATATATATATATATAATATGTCACCTTTTGTAGGTAATTCAACTATTTGAGTATTATGGTCTTGCATCCTGTATTATATCACTGGCATCAACTGCACTTAACAGTCTTGATAAAGATGATCCAAGTGTTGTAAGTATTTTCATAAAATATGTTATTTTGTTCTTCTTTCTTGAAATAATATAAAAGTTCTTTTCTGGAGAAAAAAAAATTGAATAATTTATTCCATGACATAACATTGAATTATAACCATCTATATCCAGAGTGGAACATATCCATCTATAGTAGTATACACGTATGCACGACATCATACATCTAGCATAGTGTAGTCGGGCATGTAGGTGTCAACCAGTATTAGGGTTGCATTCATGGTAGAAAGTAATAAAAATAAAATAAAAAGTATGATTATGGCTTGAGTATTGGATGTGCCCATTTTGGATATAGCATGCCTAGTTGATCACTGCTTGCAGCAGCTGAGGTGTATGCACCCCCAATGGCACTGGTGTACTTATAGGTCCTTTGACCTCTTGTATATGGGATAAAAAAAAAGCAGAAATTTTTCCAGAAATAATACCTATAAAAGCAGAATGTGTTAAGCAGGCAAAACCTATTGCTAAGGAAACTATAAAACAATCATGGAAAATGAATGCATGTGATAAGAAATGGATACAGCAGCTCATGTGGGCTAATCAGTAGGTTGTGTTGATATGACAGCACAATATCCCAGATGATGCACCGTACTCTTACACATATGGGATTTCAAAATGATAATTTACTGAAGGTTCTTGAAAGCAACTGTATTAGTTTTATGTATAGTGTAAAAATGAGCTGCTGTATCATAAATTAAAGATGCCAAGAAATTATATTCTTGGTTTCATCCTTTATCCAAGTAAAACAAAGTTTTACTTGGATAAAGGATGAAATCCTTTAATCAAGTTTTGCTTACAAATCAAGTAAGCAAAACAAAGTTTGCATGTGAAGTCACTTCACAACTAGGTTACTTGTATATAGAGGCTAATGACTTCGCATCAATTGTTTTAGTATCCTCTAATGTAATGCACCTATCCTTAAGGACATGTATAATGCTATGCTATGCATTATGGGAAGGGCCACTACCCAGACTAGTTTTGACCTTTATTGAGACCTCATCAGTATATATAAATTAATGACTTCACATTAGTGGAGTATATACAGGTTAGTGGAAACAGTAGTACAGTCCTAGATACATTTTGCTCGTCAGACACACTGCACCTGTTCCTAGGTATAGATGGAGTCATCCATGAAAAAAAAAATGCACCAAATAACCAGCCCAAGTTATAAAGAATTGGCTTGAGCAACACACGTAGGACATCATCCATCATGAATGGCTGGCAAAATTATAGACTCTGAACTCATTCGAAGATGTCTGGAACATATTTCGAGACACAGACACACACACACTACCTCCTCCTTCAAGGTTATGAGATATCTTGCAAACATCTTGACTATAGATTAATACTGATGTCATCAAACATCAGTGTTAATCTGTAGAATCAGTGCCATAGCAAGGATTGGTTGTTATCCGTATGAAAATGATCCATCACAATATTAGGTAGTTGGCAATAATTCACTGTTTTGTCATTGTACATAACTAGCTTACTTGTTACAAATATATAAATACAGCCAACTTAACTTTAACTGTAGTGGACATGGAAGGAAAGGCATTGTTCTCTTCTGACTCATTTGTTAGAATAAATAACCTCAGAAGTATTAGCATTAACTGATTTTAACTACAAGTTTACAGGCTTGCTTTCATCAGCAACATGCAGTTTGTTTTAAAGTGATGTACATGAAAATATGAACACCTCTTGTTTAATCCTTATTCAAATTCCAAATTAAAACTGTAAATTCAAACAAGCATTAAACCAGAAGTCAGCAATGTAGTAATTGCAAGCTGAAAGGAGATAATTTTTGAATTGGAACAATGAAGTATAAAAAACTGAAGCCTGCAAACTGACCATGTTCTAAGTATTTGCACCTTTTGATATTAGCTAAAAGTTGCTTTTATGATATTTTACATTGTTCAGAAAGTTGATATATGGCTTAGCAGTTATGAATCCATACATTGACTAGTGTACATAATCCATATCAAAAATCAACTCCATAGCCTAGCTTCTGTGTGCTGGGAATGTTAACATGATATTGTGGATAAAGTATTGGAGAGACTGGTCATGACCTAAATATAGCATTAAGTTGATAGGCATAGGAATTTTCTATGAATGTACGAATGAATTTTTAACACAAGTCTTATGTTAGCAGCCTGCTTGCATTTAAAAAAAATAAATAAAAGTGCTTGATAAAGGAGAATCTTATATGATAATTTAAGATTATGTTAATTATCTAGTACAGTGTTTCTCAACCTGTGGTCTGCCACAATGGGACAGGTGGTTCGCAAGCAAACTTAAATTAATTAAATAATTTTTTTTAATTATCCAAACAAATCAAATTAAAATTGAACAAGTAAGTAAAAATTATTGAAATCAAATGGAGCCTTAAAAAAACAACAAATACCGTCAGAATGTTCAAAGGCGGAAGCCATAAAACTGTATTGTTGTTCACTTCACCCTTTTTATTAGTCATCATTCTGATGCTAAATTTGTAGCTGCAGAATGACGAATAATAATAGAGGGGTAAAGTGAAAAATAATATGGTTTTATAGCTTCCGCCTTCCCTTGCTGTTTTGTCAGATTTGAAGTGAACATGTGATATCCACATTTCAACCAATTGCTTGTTGTGTATTGATTTTTATTATTGAAGGTTTCCTTCAACCATGGCTCAGTATTTCTTCAGAAGTGCTAAATGATACTTGGACAAAGTGTGTCATGAGCTAACCCCAGCATTTATATATTTTTCGGAAACATTTTTTTAATAATGGAAAAGTGGCTTAGAACTAGGACTTTGAAAAGAAGAGCAAATGAAACAGGTAATGCTAACCCTAATTGTAATACATGTGTTATAATGGCCAGTAAATCTGATACTATTAAAGTAGAAGAAACAAGTAGTTCAAAGAAACAATACAGTAGGAAATATAACAGTTCATATTTGGAATTCGGGTTTACTTGGTCTGGAGATGAAACTGAACAGAAACCTTAATGCGTTTTGTGTTATGAAGTGTTGTCGAATGAGCGCATGAAACCTGCGAAACTCTGACGACATTTAGAA
This sequence comes from Typopeltis vanoorti, assembly GCF_054136105.1. NCBI lineage: Eukaryota > Metazoa > Arthropoda > Arachnida > Uropygi > Thelyphonidae > Typopeltis > Typopeltis vanoorti. The sequence goes on from NC_143560.1 coordinate 43,694,429, forward strand.
ACTAAACATTGTGATGTGAACAATAAGCCAATTGAATGTTTTCAGCGATGCTTAGGGACATTAAATCATGGGAAAGATATAATTTCAGCCATGGGTTCCATTAATAGCAAAGCACTGGAAGCATCCTATCTCTTAAGTTTGTACATAGCAAAAACAGGGAAACCTCATTCTATCAGGGAAAATTTACTACTTCCAGCTATAAAAGATGTAAATACTGTGTTTGGCAACAAGTTACTAAAAGATGTTGATTTGATTCCTCTTTCAAATGACACTGTCGGTCGCAGAGTTAATGATATGGCAGATGACATAGAATCTCACTTAATCGAAAGAGTTAAAAAGTGCTCTTATTATGGGTTACAAATAGACGAAACTACTGATGTTATAAATGATGCACAGTTAATATACTATGTAAGATATGCACATGATAACAACATTCATGATGATTTTCTGTGTTTGTAGAACTTTGTCATCCTGAACAACTAGAGAAGAAATATTTCACACTCTCAATAATTATATAATACACAAAGGGATCCAATGGGAAAAATGTATAGGCTTCTGTTTAGATGGAGCTCGCGCTCTTACAGACAGGCATAGTGGGGTTGTTTCTAAGGTCAAAGAAGTAGCTCTGGATATGAATTAGATGCATTGTTTCATACATTGGAGGCTAACGCTTCCCTAAGGAATGCCACCAGAATTTAAAACTGTGCTATAGTTAGTCGAGCTTTAATTTTATTAAAGCTCGACTGTTAAATAACAGGTTATTTTCAGTACTCTGCAATGAAATAGTCAGTGAATAAACACAACTTTTGCTTCATTCTGAAATTTGCTGGCTTTCCAGGGGCAAACTACTAACAAGGTTATTTCAAATAAGGCATGAAGTTTTATTATTTGTAAATGAACGTAATTCTGATTTTGTATCACTCCTTGTTGATGAAGCATAGTTATCAACACTATCCTATCTTTCAGACATTTTTTCAAAATTAAATGAACTAAATCTCTCACTTCAGAGAAATTTTTTAACAGTTCTTGATGCCTACGACAAAATAAAGGCATTCGAGAAAAAACTGGTTTTATGGATTAATTATGTAAAAGACAGACAATTTGCACTTTTTCCAACATTGGAATCCTTTTTAGCGGAAAATAATATTTTTGTTCATTCTGAGTTTGTGGAAAGGGTTTGTGACCACCTCAAAAATCTGAAACGGAATTTTGAAACATATTTTCTGAATAACTTTTATAAGAAATTTCTATGGGTTCACGATCCATTTCAGGCTTGCAGTAACGAGAACCACCTTTCGTTATCGAAAAAGGAACAGTTAATTGGGCTTTCAAGTGATAGTGGGCTTAAAATGCAATTCCATAATCTTGGTTTTGCTTGATTTTGGATCTCGTCTTCAGTGAGAAGTGAATTTCCGGAATTATCTGAAGAAGCATTGAAAATCGTCCTGCAGTTTTCTACAACCTATCTTTGTGAGAAAGGATTTTTATTGCTCCTTCAAATAAAAACAAAATACAGAAATCGTCTTAGTGTGTGTGTGTGTGTGTGTGTGTGTGCGTGCGTGCGTGCGCGCGCCCGCCAATCTTCAACTGAAGTTGACCGATATTGAGCCAGATAGCCAGCAACTCTGCAAGGGCCGAGAAGCTCAACCATCTCATTAAAAGTAAGTAGTAACATAATTATATCATCTTATTTATTTGTTTAATAAAAATTAAAACTTTGTTCAATGATTATACATTTTTAATCGTTTACTTCCAATTTAATTAATTATTTGCCATATCTTTCAAAACATGCTTTTAGATTTATTATGTCATAAATGGCACAGTTTTTTCAAATGTTGGTAATTTTTTAAAAAATTACAAAAAGTCAAAATGACATATAGGGAATAAATTAAAAACACTATGTTTATTTTTGAAGTAAAACTTTAATTCCAACATTCTAAAATGTTATTTTTCTTGCTTTTCTGTTTGCAAAATCGTCGATCACATTGTCGAAGTCTATTTCATCACTCAGTTGCTGTTTTATAGACAGTAAGGCAAGATTTCATAAATGCCAAAAAAAAAAAAAAAGGTGCTGCCAGGGGCGGACCTCCCCCCCCCCCAGCTACGCCTCTGTAACTTAGTGTCTGCCGAATTGTTTCAGGCATTTTACTGGTCCTTGGCCTTAGAAAGGTTGAGAAATGCTGATCTAGTAGATTGTCACACATGGTGGAATGGAGGATGGACATGACGTTGATTGTTTGTAAGTACCATTATCAAAAAAAACTTGCTCACTGTAACAAACTACCAAAAAGTCATTACTGGTGTCCCATAGACACACTGGTGTCAAAAAAAAAAAAAAAAAAAAAAAAAAAAAAAATTGCTATAGTAAGCTCTCCCTTTGCTCCCCATAAGTTTGCTATAGTGAGAATCACCTGTTGCAAGTTGAGTATTGGTAGTGGGTAGGGAATCAGTATTGTCAGTTTTACTTTGCAATACTTTACTTTGCCAGTATTGTTCAGCTTATCTGTTATTGATAATGCATATGGTTTGAAGGTAGAAATATCCAGCTGTTTTATACATTGTTTAAGTATTGGTTGCACTACAAATGAATTAAATGATAATTTAATAGTTTAAAGATATTGCAAACAACAACATCAAGCTTACAGCTAACATTGTTATATGAGCTTTGCTCCCTAAAAGAATTTGCTATAGTTTATGTAATGATAAGTAGAAAACAGTCAGTGTGAAGATTTTGAAGCTGTTTGGTGTGAAGTTGAGATCAATAGAACAATATAAATAATAGGATGCTGTTATATGCCAGGAAATGTGGAAAGCATTGATTGTGAAATGTTGGGCAAGTAAAAAGAAGATGATCCTAATGGGAGATTTTAATTATAGGAACATGGATGCAAAGAAGAGATAGTGTATAAGTAATAAGGAGAGTGAATTTGTTGAGTTTCTGCTGGATAACTATCTAAAACAGCATGTAACGAAGCAACACAAGTTTTATCAGTGTTAGATTTGGTGATATCCTCAGAGGATGTGGTTGTGAATGAGGTATCAACACTGCTTCCTGTTGGTGAAAGGGATTATGAGGTATTGGTTTGGCAAGTAGTCAAACAGAGATTCATAGTCAACCAGCATCAATATATTAGGTTGATGAATTGTGTAGAAAAGATGTTAATAGTGCATGGGAAATGATAAGGCAGTATCTAACACAAGCAATGCATAACTGCATACCAAGAGTTAGATGAATGAGTGAATAGAATGAGATGGATGAGCAGTGAAATCAAGCAAGCAGTGTTACAAAAAAGTTGTTAAGGAGGAAGTAAAGACAGTTTGCAGTGAACAGATGCATGAAGAATATAAAGTGCAGGCCAGAAAAGTGACAAGCATATTAAAAAAGAAAAAGAAGAGTATGAGAGGGAGGATTGGCCAGTCAGGTTAAGCTAATCCAAAGGAATTTTTCCTTTTCAAGCAAGAGGGAAAATAATTATGGCAGGTTTACACTAGTGGATAGTTTTGGTAGCAGAGTAACCATAGCAAATGATATAGTGGAATTATTTAATGAACACTTCAGCAGCATATATCATAGTGGTGTGAATGATACTGTACAACATGTAGAAGGGAGGCAAGGATTAGGAGAATTAAAGGTGAAAGACTCAGAGCTGTAGTATTGCTTAGTAATGTTGTTTGGGGTTAGATATTAGTAAGGCTATGGGAATGGATGATATATCACTACATATTTTTAAAGACTGTGTAAAGGATATGGTCAAGGACATGGCTAATTAGGTTATTTAATGAAAGTCTTGCAGTGGAGAAGGTTCCTAAGGTGTGGAAAGAAGGCAAAATAATACCTCTCCAGAAGCATGGTTCTAAGATAGAAGTTTTGAATTATAGACCAGTCTGTATATCTGCGGTTGTAATCATAGTATTGGAAAAATTAGTTAAAAATAGAATACAGGATTAGGTTGATGGACATAAGATTATTTATGATGATCAGCATGGGCTTGTGAAGGGCAGGTCTTGTTTTAGCAATCTGCTTATGTTTTATGATAAGGTGGCTGTTTATTATTTACCATTTTAACTCTATTTCTTGTAGAATCTGGAAAATTATTGTCTTGAGTACCAAATGAAAAAGATTGTATACATTTTAAATAAAATTGCATAAATAACTATAAAATTAATTGAATCCAAGGTAAAAAGAAGATGATCCTAATGGGAGATTTTAATTTAAAATAAGTCTACACTTTAGAGATTTTCTTATCCTAAAAAAATAAAAAAATCATTTATTCAGCTGACTCGTTCTATTACTGGGTTGTTTAACATATACTTAATCATGTCTACCAGACTAAAACCTTGTTTTTGCAGCAAATTTTCACAACAATGAAATGTTCATCAGTCAGTTTCTTTGTTAAGCCCTTTCTGAAAATATAAAATATACTTCTTTTTCGTGGGATTTTTTTTTTTTTTTTAATTTTCCCAATTTGAATACACTTGCTTCAATCATCTTCTCTGCCTCACTGGAGCACAAATATTCTTACCTCATGTAATTCAATATGATGCCAAATCCAATTCTTTAATAGAGATAAAAAAACAGTTTCTTTTGCTATTTCATAAACGCCATTATCTAAGTAGATCTCTTCATGTTAAGCCACTCTACAGTTTTAGATTTTACTTATAAAAAATAGAGATGCAATAATCAAAAGAATTCAGAAATTTTATACTGAACTCTATGAAGACAAAGACCGAGACATTCAAGAATCATCTATGGGTAACTCGAGTGAGGAAGAACACAATGCCCCTGAGATCTTACAAGGTGAAATGGAAATGACACTGCGGGATATGAAGAATGGAAAGGCCCCAGGAGAAGATAAAATTATGGTAGACTTCTTAAAACTGGGAGGAAGCCTTGTCATCAAACAGCTGACTAAACTCTTTAATAAATGCCTAAAACAGAGAAAAATTCCAAAAAATTGGAACAATTCACTTCTAATATTAATTTTTAAAAAGGGCAATAAGGAAGAAATTAAAAACTACAGACCTATAAGCCTACTCCCCACCATATATAAAGTCTTCACAAAAATTATCAATAATAGAATAAAATCTAAACTAAAGGGAATGCAATCCTGTGAACAAGCTGGATTTAAAAAGAATTACAATATTCTGGACCATATTCACACATGAAGACAGCTCATTAAAAAATCAATTGAATAAATAAACCTTTATGTCTGGCCTATATAGACTATGAAAAAGCATTTGATTCAGTTAAAACATCTGCAACACTAAAAGTGCTTGAAACCCAGGGAACTGAGAAACCATATATTGAAACATTAAAACATATTTACAATAATGCAACTTCTGTTATTAAATTATATAAAAACAGTAAAAAGTTCCCAATACAAAAAAAGGCATCTGGCAAGGCGACACCATATCTCCCAAATTATTTATAGCTGCACTAGAGGAAGTCTTTAAAAGCCTTGATTGGGAAACAAAAGGAATAAACATAAATGGAGAAAGGCTGCATCATCTGAAATTTGCAGATGATATTGTCCTGATAGCAGATAATCTTGAAGATCTGGAAGAAAGGCTAAATCTGCTAAACGAAGCCTCCAGAGAAATTGGATTAAAATAAATAGAGAAAAAACCAAAATAATGATGAATAAATACATAAACCATAGAACTATCAAAGTTGAAAACCACGAAATAGAACAAGTTACTTCATATGTATATTTGGGTTAATTGTTATCCTTTGAGGAGTGCCAAAGAAAAGAGATCGAACGAAGAATTCACCTTGGATGGATGGCTTATGGGAAAATGAGAGACATATTCAGAAGTGACATCCCTATGAGTCTAAAAAGGAAAGTTTTCGACCAGTGCATATTTCCTGTTCTAACATATGGAGGAGAAGAGAAACATGTACTGGTCGAAAACTTTTGTTTTGTCTTCTGTCTAAAAGAAGCCCTAAACAAAAAGCTGAGAACAACACAACATCGCATGGAGAGAAGTATGCTAAAAATAACATTAAGAGATAGGAAGACAAATACCTGGATAAGATCTCAAACAGATGTCGTGGATATTGTAAAATACATTAAATAGACTAAGTGGAGATGGGTTGGCCATATTGCTAGATGCAGTGACGGGAGATGGATTAGAAAAACAACAGAGTGGAGACAATGGATGGAGCAAGACAAAGAGGAAGACTGAGAAGAAGGTGGAGGGATGAAGTGGAACATATTGCAGGAGTGAGATGGATGGGAGAGGCAGAAAACAGAGTGGTGGTCTGGAAATCATGGGGAAGACCTTCGTCCAGCAGTGGACATAACCAAAAGGTTGAAGAAGAAGAATCCTGTCACTTTTTTTCAATAGAATAATAAGTAGATCCGGCATCTTTTAGACAGAAGACAAAACTTTTCATTCATTGTTTTCTCAAACATCGCATTTGAATGTCAATATCTTCTTTTATTTACTAAACACTTGTTGACAGTCTCAACTCTTCCAGTTTAAAGATTCACAATGCTATGATTCCTTTTTGGAATATTCTCTTGACTGTAATGTTTTTAAAAAAAAAATACTCTGGTTGTCATTCTCAACTTTCCATTCTCTCTCCACTTGTTTTTTCTCGTTACTACAGTGCTGAACACTCTCTCTATCAGCTGTCAATCACCCATTAATCACCTCAGTGAGCATGCGCACTTCTGTAAATGGCAAGTAAGATGTTGGGTAGTAATGGCAGACACATTGACATCGTTAGCGAAAAAGAGAATGTCTTTACAAAACAACAAATATCTCACCACTTAACAATTTTAAATTACAATAAAGAAGATTATCCACACTAATATTTTATAATCCAAACCCTTTATTCTCTAATTTATGCAACAGTCTTCCATGCTGTATTCTGTCAAAGCCTTAGCAAAATCCAAAAGTATCATGATTTATCCTTTCTCCTTGTCTAGTTCAATGGTAATATTATTATAGAATGTGAGCAAATTGCTAAAACATGACCTTCTCTTTGTAAACCCATGCTGTTCATTGCAAAGTAGAAATTCACCCTGAACCCATTTATCAGTATGACCCCTAACCAATTTTTCCAAAATCTTCACCACTACTCCTGATATACTGATTAGTTGATAGTTGAATACATTGGTCTTTGCACCACACTTATGGAATGGGATTACCATACAGTCTTTCCATTCTTGTGGCATTTTCCATGTTCTGAGACTCATATTATATAGACTGGTCAAAGGAATAGCTAGTTCAGTTGAACACTCTTTTAGCACCTGTGCTGATATCCCATCATTCCTTTTGCTGAATTCTTATTTAGTTTGTGCAACAGCTCTTATACCTCCTTTTCATACACCTGAATTTATTCATCCAGTGAGGAGGTAGCAGTGAACTCAATGTTGCATACACCAAGTTTGATGGCTTTTAGCAAAATTGGCACTTGTTAGTTGAACAACCTCTTCTGCATCTGTCACACTCACATCTGCATTCAATAGTTATTCTTTTAGGTTATGTTTCACTAGCAGAGCCAGTTTCTTTTTTTTTTTTGTACTCAGACTTAGCTTTCCATACAACAGTTGTCACTCTTCTGGTGTGTTTCTTATAATTTTCATAATGGACATCATCCTTAAGCACACGGTATTCCTTCCACATCATCTTTTTCTTACGAATCTCTTGGTTAATTAGATTATGCATCCATTTTACTCCTACTCTGTTTATTCTTCTAACTCTAGGGACACATTCTGATGTCACATCATTTAAATATTTTTTAAATTCTTCCCATGCCCTCCCAATATTCTTCCCATCCAGCAACTGATACCATTGTACTGAACTCAGTATACTCCTCAGTTGGTCATAATTTCCTGCTTTGTAGTTCAGCATGTAACCTTTTCTGGTTGGAACATTCGTAAACGTATACAATTCCCAAGTTAGTGCCACATGATCCCTGTCACCAACCATAGGCAGAATAGGTACGTCTTTAACTGAAATGCCCTCTGACACTATAATCAAATATAACACTCTTTGACCTCAAGTTTCTTCTGTAACATGCTGCTTGAGGAAGTTTTCTCACAAAAGCTTAATAAATGCAGTTTCATTCTTCTCATGAGATTTTACTGCTATCAATCAATATTTGAATAATTAAAGTGTCCCATTATGATTACTCTTTTCACACCCATTGTCTGTATTTAGTGATTCATTTCTTCATCACTAGCAATCAATCCACCAGGTCTGTAACAACACCCTCACTATGTATTTGATCTTGTTAGATTCCTTCACACCAGATGGCTACAATCAGGAAGTATTTGACTAGAAATGCTAAATATGAAGTTATAAAAGTTTTATGGTGGCTACACTGCATAATTCAGAAGGCCTGGTCAGAGGGTTGTATTCCAGATGATTGGAGTAGGGCTCTCTTAGTACCCACCTATAAAAAGGGGAATAAAGCTGAATCTGAGAATTACAGAGGACTTTCTCTATTAAGTGTTCCTGGTAAGATTTATGCAAGTATTCTTGAAAAATGGCTAAGAAAAATTGTGGAGGTGAAGCTTGGAGAAGAACATGCTGGGTTTAAGTCAAACAGAGGTTGCCAGGATCAGATTTTCACTTTAAGACAAATAGGTGAGAAATTATGAAAATATAAGAAAGATCTGCATTTAAGTTTTGTAGATCTGGAAAAGGCATATGACAAGGTGCCAAGAGTAAAGCAGTTCAAAACACTACAGTTATATGATATAGATGGAATATTATATCATACATAGTCTCTATTTGAGCTGCAAATGCAGTTAGAATTGAATGAGGTACAGGAAGATGTTTTGATGTTAAGTTCAGGTGTCCAACAACGGTATACATTATATCCACTGTTATTCATCATCTATATTGATCTCATTATGAAGGAAAGTGGTATTAACCCTGATATCGAGATTGGAGATGTTAATCTAAGCTCTTTATGCAGATGATGTTATACTCCTAAATAAATCCAGAACAAGTCTGCAGGATTCCCTGACCAAATTTAATAACTTCTGTAATGAATTTGGTATGAAAATCAGCATTAAAAAGACAATTGAAACAGTCAGAATTGAAACATTCAACTACATCCTGAATGGTGAACCTCTAAAACAAGTAAAACAGATGGCAGGTTAAAGCTGGAAATAGACAACAGAATAAGCAAAGCTGGTATGGTAGGTGGCTAGCTGAATAAATTTATATGGAATAAGATTAGTCAAAACATAAACTAGCTGTATACAGGAGAGCATTCAAACCAGTTTTAACTTATGGATCTGAGAGCTAGGTTAGAAGTAAAGCTCTTGATCAAAGACTCTAAACTGCAGATATGAGAGTCCTGAGAAAGATAAGGAGACTGAACAGATGACATAAGTGGCAGTATCATATTAAAAAATTTTCCACTTAAACAGAATTGAAAAGGAAAGATTAGCTAAACAAGTGTTCTTTGCGATGATGGCAGAAAAAAAGACTAAGATGTAGGTGGATTGATACAGTAAAATGTGCCTTAGAAGACAGAAATATAAGATTTGATAATATAGGAATGTTGAGTAACAGGCTAATCTGGAAGAAAATTGTCGATAGGAAGTTGGTAATGATGATAATTGTAGAAAGTTTTTTTTCCTTTGTTATAAATTAAAGTTGCCAAGAAATTATATTTTTGTGTAATCTTTTATCCAAGCTACACTTGTATAAAGGATTAAACTTGAACATAATTTCTTGCAAATTTAATTTAATTTAATTATGTAAAGATAAATTGGTCATTACAGGAGCTGGTAAGGATAATGAGATTGTATCCCTTTTGCTAGAAAACCATAAAATGTCTTACTCAGTGACCACTTACAAGCTTTAAGATTTTGATCCTGCCAACACCAAGGAAGAAAGACACAAAAATAATTGCTCAAAAATGTAATCTCCTGGTCCACTGGTTAAAAGTCCTCATCCCAAAGGATATATTTATTAACAAAAATATGTAAACTTAATTACTCTCTAACCTGTAGTAGATATACTTTTGATTCTTCCCTCCATCATATTAGCCAAACAATTAGCAAAATCTTAACTCCTCCCCTCCTCCTCACTTTACTGCCCAATCTCTTTTTATAATAAAAAAATGTTTTATGCCTTTCCAAATATTTGATCCAAGTTTAATTTTAAACAATACTGTCATGAATAGTTTTGACATCACTTCTGTATTCATCAGTTTCCATTGTTTGACTCCTTACTGTTAATTAAAAATAGGTTATAACAGTTTGACACATACAGAAAAACAGAATTTATTAACTCCTATATATATATATTATTTCTTTTTTTCTTTTTTTTTTCTTGTTATAAAAACATCATCAGGGAAAGATGAGATCAGTTGACATCATTCAAAATATTGATCATGTAGCCTGTGTTTACTTGCTGTTGGTTACAGTTGATTAAACAGGAGAATAAAGTTCAATGAAAACAATGATTAGCTTTTGTAATTCATATACAAAGTTACTTAACTCATTCATTATTGCAAAATAAAAAAAATAAAAATTATGAACAGTTAATAGTGATTACTTCCCAAAACTTTGAGACAGGCATATACAACGATTAAGATTTGGATGATATAAAGTTTCACAAGTTTCAAGGAACAGATGATTAAATTTAAATTGATTGCAGAACAGAATGTTAGTTTGATTCTAAAGAAATCAGTATAGTGCTATGCTCACTGTAATAAGTTGTAAGGATCAAAGAAATAGTTTGTTCTAATGAGATCGGATGTATTAATGATATCTGTTTGTCCAGATCACCTGATGAATATATTAGCCAAGTCATGGCAGTCCACTAGTTATTCATTTATTCAGTTAAACTGAATAACTGGATATATGCCTGATTCTTCTACTTGAGAGGGAAAGGGAGAGAAATTAACAAGCAGTTATCATTGGAAAAGCATTATATCTTGAGCAGTGTGGTAATAATCCCCTTCCCAACACATTTTTTGAACCTCCCTTTTAGGCCCACTTGCTTTTGTTTGTTTCCAAGTATGGCAGCTTTGCTTCAATCTGGTAAAAATGCTTCATTCAGGGAAACATTTGCATACAAGAATATATTTCATTTCTTAAATACTTTTTTCTCACCCAGTTAATGTGTTTTAGTTCACACATTCTCAATACTAATTCATTTCAAATGTTTTTAGCCTATATTTTGGTCATTGGTATTCAAGTATCGTTTAGAGCTGGATCAAAGTGAAGAAGCTTATGCTGCCATGATTCGAAATCCAGATTCTTCTAGGTAGGAAGCAATTTTAGTATTTTTCTAAAATGGTTATTTGTAAGATTTAATTAATCATATTCGTTTAATCATTCGGTTCATTTAATTAATCATATAATATTTATGAAAGCATATGATTAAATGACTCAATCCACCTGGATTTCTTATTTTGAAAGCTGCAAAAAAGCAGGGATGTTCATTTATATCTATGTTTTTTCAATGTCAGTTTTTGTTTTATCATAATCTCAACCTGAAAGTCTCAAAACTAACAGCAGACCTAGTTTCAGTCAGAATGAAAGATTGATATTTCTTTTGAATATAAGCATATTATGGTTTCTTTTCTTGGAAATCCTACTTGAGGAAGTGATAAACAAGTTAACGAAATTTTGAAGAAATAGAAATCAACTGGATATTTACCTTTGTCCCACTGTAAAATGGTATAGAGATCAGCATTGATGGCATAATAGAAATTTTTGAGATTTCAGTTATTTGCAGATTGAAGTGTTTTTCAGAAAAGAGGAGTTGGATTGTAGATTGTTATCAACAAAGCTGTACGCAGAATGTGTAGTTAGTGAAAGGTGATTAGTAATATATATTAGAGAGAGAGAGAGTGGTTAAATAGTCTTGAAGTGCTCATTGATAGAGAGATTATTGGATAAAAAGCATTCTCAAAGATATTTAGCAACCAATGAGGTAAAATTGAATGCTCAGTCTAAGAGACAGGCTATGATAGATTAACTTACCCAATAGGTATTTGTGCTAAATGATGATGAACAGCTGTTCTAGAGATGATGAATACTTGTATTTCTCCAAACCTCTGCCTAGCATTTATTCAGAGATGAATATTAAAAAAAAGAAGTTCTCCTGTGAGGCTGCTACGGTGGAATTTTACCGTATTCAGTGGTCTTTGAGTGGAATGCTTCAGTATGATTGATTTTCCCATTATTTTGGGAAAAAAATTGTTATGCATGGACAGTGGAGTTTGGAATTAGATTTTCCTCTCTGTTTTGGGAGTGGGTGAGATGGGTTGATTTGATATGGGCTAATTTCCAGGCTGTAGTATATATGCCTGTGAAATGAGAAAGCATAAAAAAAAAAGGTGGCATAAGGTACAGGTTTTGAGATGAACAGTGCCATCATCACCAGAGAACATTTTTGTACTTACATTGAAGATTTTCTTAATCTCCAAAAAAAGATAGGGAAATATCAGGCATTTAAATTAAAGATGACAAGAAATTATATTCTTGTTTAATCCTTTATCCAAGTGCAAGCAAACGAACTTTGTGCTTGAAATATCTTCATGACGAGTAGTTGTGTGTGTGCAGAGGCTAATGACTTCACATTAATTGTCTTAGTATCCTATAATGCAATGCACCTATCCTTAAGGACATGCATAATGCTATGCATTATGGGAAGGGCAGATATTCAGATTGGTTTTGACTTTTATTGAGGTCTTGCCAGTGGGAGCCTGACCTAGAGGAGTAATGTAGAAGTCATATTTTCCATATACAAGTAGTGAATGTAGTGTGCTTTACATTATGGGATTCCAAGACAACTAATGTGAAGTTGTTTGATACAAGGTAGATTCCAAAAGTTTCTGACCTCACATGCAAAATCTGTGCCAATTTTGAAACGCTGTGCATGACAGATAGCACCATCTCTGGGGAGGTTTACCAGTTCAACTCTCTACCTGCATCAATCAGTTGGAGACCTCATTTGACTATCACCTGGCATGCTAAGTGTCTATAATGTTAAAAATTGAGTACTGCGGTATAATAAAGTTTTTCACCAAAGAAAGGCTTTCTTCAAGTGCTATCGAACAGCAATTGGATGATTTGAAAATTTGCAGATGACAATGAGGTGAAAGATGCAGTTTTAGGCCATTTTGCAGACAAAAACAGATGTTTTTAGAAAAGTGTGTTGAAGGGAGATTATGTTGAAAAGTGACACAGTTATTTTCTTTCTATCACCTCTAAAAGTTAATCAGGCTGGAAACTTATGGAACCACCTTTGTGTGGAGATACTTCACATGCAAACTCTGTTTCCTTACACTTGGATTAAACAAGAACTTTCTTTCTTAGCATCTGTTATTTAATTTTTATAACCAAGTGAAAAAAAAAAACTTTCATTAGGCTTTTAGCATAGGAAGAGGAGTCGTAGCAAGTTTTTTCACTTGGACTGAAAGTAAATTATACTTGATAAATTTTTGTTTTTATCCATTATCTACGTATTAGCAAACTGAAGTTTGCCTGTGAATTATCTTCATGACTGAGCTTTTTGTATATATAGGTCAGTTGGTTGCACATCAGATTGCTTGATTATCTGATAAATTCCAGAGAACATGGCATACTTCCTTTCAGATATGACATCTGAAACCTAATATCTGTGGCCATGCATTATTATTTATACACTATCCATTAATATAATATCTATCATACATCTCCTTAAACTTATTCACTGTTAGGATGCTCACAGCCATCTCTTGCATTCCATTCCACTCACTGCAAGTAAAGAACCTAGTCTGCACGTCCTTGCCATGCACTCGTGGACACCTTCCAAGTGTGACCACTTGTTTTCTCCCTACTCTCCATGTACTGAAAAATTTCTTTTGTGTCAATCTTATAGACAGTGCTTGCCTGTGGGTAAGAGGCACCTTTGTTCAAAGTTATATTTCAGCACCCTCATAAAATAGAATTTACAAATTAAAATGAAATTAATTTCAACAAATGTATTTATTTAGTATGTAAATACTAGATATATGTATGTGTATATAAAATTAGAGCATCTCAAAAAAAATTTTTTTTTTCAGTTGTCACAAAAAAATCACAATACATTTTGGACTTTGGTATATGTGATATGTCATTTATTACATATTTATCCTCCTAGCTTTAGCTTCCACAAAGTGGCTAATTGGTTGTTGAGTTTACTGCTCATTTTTTATAACTTTACTGTTTATTTTAAGTCATGCAATCTATGTAATAAAGGTTTACCTCATGCATAAGAGCATTGTATAAAAATTTACTGTTATTTATCATCCTGAAATGGTGCCCCTCCTGATCAGATGCCTTTGTGTGAGGCACAAGCTTCACACCCACACACGGTAGCCATGTTTATAGAATCCTTTAGTAACCTATAAGTTTCTATCGTATCCTCTCTCTTCTGCCTGTCAGCTAAGTTCTGCAACCCACACACCTTCAACCTATCCTCATAGGAAACATTACACAGGTGACAAAATCTGTGCACAGTAGTCAACTTGTGGTCAAATCAGCCTTATAAAGAGGGATAATAACCTCCCTGTCTTTACTTGTCAATGTGTTCTTTAACATCAAAATAATCCTCTGAGCTATTTTTACAACTCTTGCAATATGTACTCTGAATTTCAAATTTCTATCCACCATCATCCCTAATCTGGGGATGATGGTGGATAGAAATCCTTAGCCACATCAATTTACTATAATCTAGTACCATCAATATGATACGAAGTAGGCAATGTTTTCATCCGAAAGTGCATTACCTTACATTTTATAACATTAAATTGACAACCATTATCCTTTACCCACACTGTCAATTTATTTAAATCATCTTGTAAGATATCTATATCACCTTTATCAACTATTGCCCTCCCTAGTTTTGCATTATCAAAAAAATGAATAACTCTCCCTCTCCTCATGCTTCAAATCTTCTATATCATTAATGTACAAATTAAAGGGTAGTGGTCCTAGTACAGAGCCCTGAGGCACTCCATTAGCTACCCTCATTCATCTTGATTCCATTCTACCATTCACCAACCTCTGCTCTGACTTCTATCAGTGACCTCCCCCTCCCCATCCATGCCACCAGCCTCGTATCCATTCCCATTTGCTTCAACTTATATGGTAATTATTCATACAGTATTCTGTCAAATGCCTTTGCAAAATCCATCAGTATCACAGTGTAACCATTTCCTTTATGCAATCCCACTGTCACCTTATTATGAAATATGAATAAATTACTGAGGTACAGGACCTTCTTTTTACAAATCCTTGCTTCCCTCTATAAAGTATCATTCTTATCTACCCATTCCTGAATTTTACCTTTAACCAACTTTACAATACTAATTGGTCTGTGCAAATTGCTACTTCTGTCTTGGAGCCACCTTTATGTAATGGATTTATCTTACCCTCATTCCATTTCCTTGGAACTGTACCAGAGCTGATACTTATATTAAACAGCTTCATCAGAGGAAGCACCAGTTCACTTGCACATGAGCTGACATACTGTCCAGGCCCACTACTGTATTCACATTGATATTTTTCAATATACTGAATACCTCCAGTTCCTCTACCTCATCTCTCACATCAGTATCTTCAGCTTCACAACCTGGAGTCTAGGTACCAAGTGATCATTTAGTAATTGAACTATTTCTTCTGCTTCTGTCACTGTCCTACCATCAGCACTGAGTAACTTTATCTTTCTTTAATCACTCTTTCTCTTACTTGTCATATAGCAAAAAAACGTTTGGATTTAATTTACTTTGGCCTGTGTGGCTAATTTTGTATCAAAATCTGATTTATCCTTCCTTACCATACTTGTTACCCTTCTTTCTTGTGCTTTATATTATTACTCATGAGCATGTTGATCACCTATTTGTTTATATTCCTTCTACAATGCTGTCTTTTTTTGCAGCTCCTGCTTTATATTGCTACTCATCCACTTAATCCCTAAGGGATTATATTCCTTTATATTATATAATCCCTTATGTGAAGGATCACTACTCAGAACTGGTTTCAATCTTATTTCGTGGTGGAATTCATTAGTGGAAGCTGGATCCATGGAAATACTGAGCCAAATGAGTGGCAGAACTCAGTATTTTATATTTTTTGATGATATTGTTGAATTTACAATTTTAACAAAGAAATGCTATATCGAATGTATCAAAACTAGAATGATTATCCTGGATGTGTTGAAATTCAAAGGTTGGTAGGTAAGTAGGGCAGATAGCATCTGCTTTTAATTATAGATCATTGATTCAGATCTCAGATGTTCTAGATGTTCATGAAAGTTTTTAGGTAGTAGATGAATTTCGTCATCTGATGCAAGACCATCAGTTTACTTATTAGTATCTTTAATTCTTTCCTTTGAAAATTCTCACTCCTCAAGGAGTGAGAGTTCATCTTTTCAGATTCTTTCCCTTTTTTTTCTGAATTTATTCATCTCCTTTAATGTTGAAAGATGTTGTTAGTCAAGTCCGTGTTCTGTGCAGAAATCTATCAGGTATTTATTATTTAGCTTGGTTTTTTTACAAATTTACATAAACTATTTTAATATGTCTAGAATTAATTTTTTGCAAGTATTGGGTTTTCATTTTTGTCGGCTGCTTTCTTTGATAACTCACATTTCTTTGGCATTATATATCATTTAAGAACATTAACAACGTATTTGTTAATAAATAAAATTATTTATTATTATTCTTTATTTCACTGAAGTCAAATCGGCATCATCAGTGATTAATAGACCTGTGTTAGACACGTGCACACAGGAACACTTCAGTAACAAAGAAGAAAAAACTGGAGAAATACAGGAAGACCTAAAGTCCTACAATTACACCACCTATTGGCTTCAGTTGTGTGTTCTTGGTCATTGGGCTGACTGTCTGCAGATGAGGAATGGCCACATGACATTTACAAATGTCCCACTTGAAGACACCTTGGCACTTATCCATATATTTCCATATGAGGTGGGAGTCTGATACAGCCATATTTGTATAGGTTAGGATAGTTGGTAAGGGCTGCAGCTGATTCGAGGAAAAACAGAATCTGTGCCAGGTATCCAGGGCATGGTCTGCTAATCCTGAGCAGCCATAGTAGTGGAATCAGATGTAATCCTGGTGCTCTGCTATACAGATGTAAGCAGTCTACCTGTTGTCCATAATAAGACAGGTTGCAGCTGCAGTATACTTAGTACACTCCAATTAAATCCAGAGGTTGTAGCTGATGTTTGGAGTAACAGATAAGTGGTACTAGCTTTTTGTGTGGTTTATAAGTTGTCACAAGATTGTGCTTTTTTTTTTTTAATATCTTGCCACTTTCTGAGATTCCAATTGTAGATGGTATAGACTCACCTACCTACAAACTAGCTAAACATTTAGCTAAAGTGCTTTCCTGTACTACTGTCAATACCTCACCATATATCAAAAACTCAGCCCATTTCCAGTATACAAGACCAAACACTTTGCCACACTGGCTTAATGGTCAGTTTTGATATCTCCTCCTGATTCACAAATGTCCCACTTGAAGACACCTTGGCACTTATCCAGACAGAATTTCCTCCTGATATCGCATTCCTTTTTCAGTTCACTATGAACTTGGGCTATTTTGTTTGGCAAGGAAATTTCTACAAGCAAATTGATGGTATACATATATGAGTTTCCCCGACCCCTGCAGCTAACTTTTTCATGGAGACATTTGAAAAGAATGCCCTAAATTCTTCCCCCCTTGAACCTACTATTTAGCTATGCTATGTAGACAATCATCATCAAATTCCTGACATTTACCCTCAAGGGGTGTACAGGATATGATAGTACTACATGAAAAATTTACATCATTACTAACTTCCTACCTACAATTTTCTGCCAAATCAATCTGCTACCTGTCAAAGCTACAACATTGTCAGATCTTATATTTATATATCTATCTATCTTCTAAGGCACTTTTTACCATATCAATCCACCTATGTCTTGGTCTTCCTCTGGGTCTTTTTCCTGCCAACCTGGCAGAGAACACTTGTTTGGCTAATCTTTCCTCGCCCATTCTGTTTAAGTGACCATACCACTTGAGATTAGCTCTGCTAACGCATTCCTGGATGCTGACAATGTCGAGTTCTTTTCTAATATCCTCATTTTTAATATGATATTGCCATTGATGCCATCTGTTCACGCCCCTAATCTTTCTCAGAACTCTCATATCTGCGGTTTCTAGTCTTTGGTCAAGTGTTTTATTTCTGACCCAGCTCTCAGATCCATAAGTTAAAACTGGTTTGAACACTGTCTTGTATACAGCTAATTTAGTATTTTGACTAATTTCTCTCTTATTCCATATAAATTTATTCAGTTGACTTCCTACCATACCAGCTTTGTTGATTCTGTTGTCTATTTCCATATTTAATTTACCATCTTCACTAAAAATCGTGCCTAAGGAGCTGAAATGTTTTACTTGTTCTATAGGTTCTCCATTCACAATGCAGCTGATATTTTCAATACTTCTGCCTATTTTCATTATCTTTGTCTTGTTATTGCTGATCTTCATATCATATCTATCACAACAGTTATTCAATTTAGTCAGGGAATCTTGCAGACTTGTAGCAGATTTATTTAGAAGTATAACATCATCTGCATAATGCAAGGAGCTGACATAAAAATCTCAAATTTTGATATCAGGTTTAATAGCACTTTCCTTCATAATGTTATCCATATAGATAATGAATAATAGAGGTGATAATGTACACCTTGTCTGACACCAGATTTAACAAATCTGGTGTCACACAAGGTGTACATTATCACCCTGTACTTTTTTCAATTCTAACTGCTGACTTACAACTCAAATAAAAACTAAATATTGCTTGATGTAATGATCCACTGACACCATACAACTGTAGCGTTTTGAATAGCTTCTCTCTTGGCACCTTGTCATATGCTTTTTCCAAATCTACAAAACTTAAATACAGATCTTTGTTATATTCCCATGTCTTTTCAACTATTTGTCGTAAAGTGAATATCTCATCCTGACAGCCTCTATTTGGCTAGAATCCAGCTTGTTCCTCACCAAGCTTCTCTTCCACAATCCTTCTAAACCGTTTCTCAAGTATACTGGCATAAATCTTACCAGGAACACTCAGTAGAGAAATACCTCTGTAATTCTCACAATCAGTTTTATTTCCCTTTTTATATATGGATACAATGAGAGCTCTACTCCAATCATCTGGAATTCTTCCTTCTGTCTAGGCCCTCTGAACTATGCAGTGCAGCCACTGTAAGACTCTTATGCCACCATACTTCAGCATTTCTGGTCAAATATCATCTACTCCTGCTACCTTGCCACATTTCAAGCCTTTGATGGATTTTTCTACTTCAAGTATGGATATGTATTCCTGATTGCATGCCTGGCCAGTGTTTTTTATCACTGTGATGTGATCACTGCCAGTTTCATTTAGCAATTTTTTGAAGTAATTACTCCATACTTCAAGGATATCTTTTTATCCAGTTTTCATATCACCTTTATCATTTCTAATTCCTTTTACAGCACTGTTTCCTCCATTTCTGAGCTTCTTCAACAACCTCCAGAATATCTTGCCATTTTCTTGATATTTGTTTTCTATGTTCTTACCAAAGTCTTCCCATGACTTTTTGTTTAGCTAGTTTTACACAACGTTTAGCTTTCTTACATTTGTCTCTGTATTCTCTAAGAGCACAAGCTGACTTATATGAC
Source organism: Typopeltis vanoorti (assembly GCF_054136105.1). Classification (NCBI taxonomy): domain Eukaryota; kingdom Metazoa; phylum Arthropoda; class Arachnida; order Uropygi; family Thelyphonidae; genus Typopeltis; species Typopeltis vanoorti. The sequence goes on from NC_143560.1 coordinate 43,714,114, forward strand.
AGGAACTTTTGATATGCTTTCTTCTTTTCCTTCACTGCCTCTTTAGCTTCCTGTGTCCACCATGGAGTTCTGATTTTACTATCCTTACAGACAACCTCACCACATGCCTCTCTGGCAGAATCAATCAATGTTTTCTTCAGAGCTTGCCACTGAATCTCCAAGGTTTGATTCCTGTTCTCAAACTCTTTCATTTTTTTCTTGTATAATGTTTGTATATTTTAGTCTGCAGTTCACATCTGAGAGCTGCTCAACTTTTGTTCGTTTTAAAAGTTTCTTACGTTCTGCTTTTCAATATGAAATTCAATTTATCCTGCTTTAGACTAAATAGTGATCACTTCCAATTTCAAATCCTCTGTACACCAGAGAGAAAACATCACTATCAACACTAATATAGTCAATGAGACTTTTCTTATTCCCTGCTTCTTCTCTCCATGTGAATGTGTGCACATTTTTATGTTGGAACATGGTGTTAGTAATAACCAGTCCATGTCCTGAGCAGAAATCCAACAGATATTTGCCATTATTCTTAGCTTTGCTCTTTTCTCCAAATTTTCCCAAAATATTTTTGTATGTCTGACAATCACTTTCTACGCTGCTAGTTAGATCCCCAACAAGGACCAACTTTTCCTTTTTCTAAAACATCAAATAAGGTAGAAATGGAGGAATTTTTTGATAGGCACAAATAAGTCTCATTGTCCAGTTCCCCGTTCTCATATTTGCGCACATCACTCTACTTGAGTGAAGAGTGATGTGGTCCCTCATATGTTAAACCCTCATCCATAGACAGTTAGCCCAACGACCAAGAAAACACAACTGAACCAGTAGGACTTTAGGTCTTCCTATATCTCTGGGTTTTTTTTTTCATCTTTGTTACTGAATGCATGCACATGTCTAATACAAGTGTATTAATCCCTGATGATGTTGATTTGCCTTGGGTGAAGTATAGGATAATAATTGAATAATTTTATATATTTACAAATATGCTGTTAATTTCCTTAAACTATATACGATAATGGAGAATCAACATATAATCCTAAACATTAGGATTCAAAATTTATTTACTTCTTTTCCAGACGAACCTTGACCGTATCTTTCCACTTTAAATTTGTCCCCATTCAAGAAGTATATTTTGTTATGAATACTATAATCACTTCAATCTTCCCCTGATTCCTGGTACTTGTATAAATTGTCTTATCACTTAGGTTTCCCCCCCCCCCCCCATTAACAACACCATTATGTTGGCATTTTTGTAATTCCTTTACTAGCTCCACTTCTTTTCATTGATGCTTCATATGTGGAAGGTGTTTGTTGTAATTTCTGTTGAGATTGTTCAACTTGCTGGCTTTTCACTGTTTACTTTCTTTCCTGATGAAAATTATTATTATTATTACCGGCAGCACCGAGGAGTCCTTAGACTCTCGAGGGAGGCCCAACATCATGTCAAGAACAACTATTCAATATTCACACAGTATCTATCATACTTCACCTTGAACTCATTTACAGTCATGGCACCCACAACATGGTGTGTGCCATGACTATAAATGCACAACTCTGGCAGCTTATTCCACTCATTTACCACTCTCCAAGTAAAAAACCTAGCTCTAACACCCTTGCTAACCACACTCTTACCAAGCTTTATGGATGGCCCCTAATCCTCCCACTACTAGTCCTATTCTGAAAAATATCTTCTGAATTAATCTTATAGAAACCCTTCAGTAATTTGAATGTCTCAATCATATCACCCCTTTTCCACCTATCAACCAATTTCTGCAGCCCACAAATATTCAACCTGTTCTCATAAGGTTCATTCCGTAGTCCTGCTATTATCTTGGTCACTCGTCTCTGGATCCTCTCCACCTCCTCCCCATCGAAAAGAAACCCTGGCTATCTGGGCACAGTAGTCTAGATGAGGTTTTATCAAGGCTCGATACAGAGGAACAATAACCTGTTTGTCTCTGCTTGTTAAAGTGTTTTTCAACAACCAAGTGATTTGATGAGCTGATTTTGCCACTTTTGCGATGTGTCCCTTAAACTTCAACTCCCTATCCAACAACACTCCCAAATCCCTGACCTCGTCAATCTCCTGGAGTACAGCTCCACCAGTGTGATATACTGCTGCTAATCTTTTCACCCCAAAATGCAAAATCTTATTTTTTCACATTAAATTGACATCCATTCTCCTTAGCCCAGTCCTCCAAACTATCCAAATCATCCTGCAAAATTTTGACATCGTGAGCATTCACTATTGCTCTACCTAACTTTGCATCATTAGCAAACAAGTGAACACTTCCTCTCTGATCCTTTCCTATATCGTTAATGAACAAATTGAAAAGTAGTGGTCCAAGAACAGAACAATGTGTCACACCACTAGTCACAAGCCGTCTTTTGGACTCCACTCCTGAAAACCACTCTCTGGTATCTCTCTATCAACCACCCTCCTATCCATCTCACCAACCCCATATCGATTCTCATATGCTGCAATTTAATGATTAGAATTCCATGTGGTATCCTATCAAAGACTTTAGCAAGGTCCAGTAGAATCACTGTAAACCCGTTACCCTTATCCAGTTCAGCCGTCACTGTGTTATAGAACACAGTGACGGCTGTGTTATAGAATTACATGTGTTATAAAATAGCAGTGGATGTTATATAACTTTCCATGTCCCATCTGCATGATATCACTTTATGTTTTATTGTGATAAGTATGTGGTTTCAGCTAATATAGAATATAGTTTATTTAGCAAAGTCCAAAATAAGCACAATTTTCATTTATTCAGCATCAGAGCAGATACTTCAGAAGGCCAACATAGCCATATGTGGACTAGATATGAAGCCCTGGTTTGTATATATATATCTCCATTCCACATAATCTTTTAGACATCTATCATTTCATTAACAGGATCATTTAAGGATTGAAGTGTTTGATTCTTAAGTGATCATATTAATGAATTCTTTAGTTGTTTTTTACATTTATATATATAAATATAAGTCACTATAAGACCTTTTGATATATATATTTGTGTGATCATATTAATGAATTCTTTAGTGGTTTTATATATATATATATACACACACACAGTAAAACCCTGAAGTTACGCGGTAGGTGGACCAACAAAAAGCGCGTACGTCGAATTCGTGTAACTCGGGGTATAATTTTGCATGTAATTTACATATACAAACATACAATTGGGACAAAAGATTTACTAAAACACCTATATTTTTTAAGAAATATAATCATAATTGTAGTTTTTCGTACATAAAAAAAAGAAACTTATTTCGATGTCGATGGTTTCATAAAATCTAATAGATTTGTCTGACGGCATAATGTCTTTTTCTTGTCAGGCAAAATTTCTTCATAGCAAGCTAATGATTTTTTTTATTCCTTGCCTTGTGGCTACAATTCGTTCCTCGTTAGAATCTATGTCATCCAAAATCTGTAAACCTTTCTTTTATGACTGTTCTTACTGTGGATTCCTGTAGATCGAACTTCTTTGCTAGCTCACAAATTTTCATTCCGCCTTCAAAATCTTTAATAATGTTAAGTTTTGTTTCCAAAGTCAATGTTTTTCTTTTCTTGCTAGCTGTAGAAGAATCGGACTTGCTTCTTTTGGATGACATTATTATTTTTTATGTGATAAAATTTTTATCAAGAACATAACACTAAACAATTGCAAGGTTTGTAGACTATAAAAATCGTGTATGAATGGAGACTGCGCGAAACACGTCAGTGCTTGTTCACAGCATGTGCGACACTGGCGAATGCAGCCGGCGCCTGAAAGATACGACCAGTGGTGAGGCGGGATGGGAATACGTACATATAACTCCGGATTTGCGTAAGTCGGGGTATGACTGTGTATATATATGTGTGTGTGTATGTATATATATATATATATATAGAAAGAGCTTATATAGTCCAATTAAATTTTGGTCTTCCATATGTTTTTGTTAAATGATTGGTTGGATAGTTAACATCATCCATCATTGGTCTCATATATTATAATATGTAATTTCTAATGGCTGAATACATACAGCACTGAGTATTTTAGCTAATTAATTGCTAGCAAGACGTTAGCTTTTCCAAATGTTACAGTTTACAAAATGCTAGATTATGGTGATAGAAACTTTGTTTGATTTTATTGTATTGTTTCTAATCCATTACATCTAATCATGGATGTATTTGATTCAGTCTGAATTTTTAGTAAATAATTTATTTATTTATTTATTTTATTTCTGATTATTTTATTTATCTATTATTATTTCTTTATTTTTTACAAATGTTTCATGGTATCTCTGTGTATTAGTTTTAGAACAGTCACTTGTTTCATCAGTTTTAGAACAATAGCTTTATTAAGTTTTGTTTCTCATTATTTATCGAGAATAAAAGCTTTTAGTTCAATAAAATTATTGCTACTGTTTAACATCATTGACAAGAATGGTGAAACATTCAGTATACAATAATAATTTAAAATTAGTTTTCTAAAATGCATAATTAATTTCCAAAAATTCAGTTTTCATTTATGTGATTTTGTGTCTTTCTAAAAATGAAATAGCCTTTTGTTTTTCAAAATTTATTTGCCATATAAATGTGTTAAGAAAATTGATTGTTGACTGATTATTTAATGGTATGTGCTTTTAATACACTAGTTTTTGAATTGAAGTTTCTCTGTGCTTGAGTGTTTTCTGTCTCATTTTCATAGAATTACACAACTGGTATGCTCCAGCAGAGGTATATTATTATTATTATTATTATTATTATTATCATACAGGTATCTCCTTGGAGTCAGAAGACTCATCACTGGAGATCCATTATTCATACAATACTTCCTTAAACTCACTCATTCACTGATGAAGCACTCACAACCACCTCTGGCAACCATTCCACCCATTTGCTACTTCCAAAATAAAAATCTAGTCCTAATACTCTTACATAAGTTCCGATGGTGACCCCCCCCCCCCTCTTCTTCTCTTCTTTCCAAAATTCCTATAATAACTTATATTCTTCTTAATGTCTCAGTTAAGCTAGAGACATTAAGAAGCATTAGCTGGTTTTTGAAGCCCACAGACTCGATCTATTCTAATAGTGGACATTGCATCGACCTGCCACAATCTTATTCACTCACCTCTGGATCCTCTCCACAATTTCTTCATCTCCCCATTGAATCCAGCGGTCCAAATCTGTGTGCAGTAGTCCAGATGTGACCTGATATAGGGAAATAATAACCTATCTATTCCTGCTTGTTAGTCTGTTCTTTAACAACCACTTAATCTGATGTGCTGTTTTGGTTACCTTTGCAAATATGCTCTCTAAACTTCAGCTTTCTGTCCTCAACAGCTTCTTGCAGTTCAATTCCATCAGTATAGTACACAGCTTTTGATCTCTTCCCAAAGTGCATCACCTTACATTTGGCCACATTAAATTGGCAGCCATTTACTTGCCCATTTTTTAAGTCTTCCTGTAGGATCTGTGCATCATCATCAAACTGGGAAGTATAGTAAACCACACTTGCTGCTCTGTTCAGTTTGACAGTAAGCTTGGGAAGGTTATTACAGCTTGGGACAGTTTAAAAATTAAGTGCAGCTGAAGTGAAGTTCTTTAATGCTGTGACTGACCCACCAAATTCATTTGGATTTCAGGAACATTGACTTTCACAGCACATGTGAATCACTGGGGAAAATTCATCAGATATTTTGATTCTAGTCTTTTATCTACTTTTTGAATGTTTTAGCATATTGATTTTCTATTCTATTTATCAGCAAAGAATTGTATAGCATCTTCTGTGTTCATTTTTCAGGTTATTACCAATGCATCTCCACTAGCACTTGTAAAGCGTTATTGATATATTGTACATGCTGCAGGTCCCCCCCCCTTCCAAAAAAATTCTCTCTCTCTCTATATATATATATAACAGTGTGAATAAATTCAGAACACTGCTATGGTCGCCTTCACAAGAATGCAGTAGTGTTGTATATAACTGTTCTGTGATGATTTAATAGTGGATATATACACCCTCTGTCCAAAAAAAGAAACTGAACTTTTCGAAAATAGAAGAAACTAGTGGCACCACCTGTTGTATCTTTTTGTTGTCGAAAGTGGCAACCTTTGTTAGTGTTGTGTCAACTGTTTATGACATTTGTTTCATTAGAAGCCGAGTTATAGTGCCAAGAGTGATAGTGTGTTTTGACGAATGGTCAGTCGTCATGATATTCATGCCATACGTGACTAATTCTCACTATCATTCACTTCAAAATTTCGAGATAAAACTCACCATTGGGGGTGCTTAAGGGTCATTGGAGGTGCTTAAGGGTCAAAGCTGTATAACTGAGAGGAGACCTCCACATAGCCTTTAAAGGAATGCGGAGAACCGACCAGGGCTTCTGACCTAATGTCCAATCCTCACCTTCTCGTGGTGCACCCTGTTGGGTATCTACTTTGATACTGAACGAACGAGGATGGGCTGGCAATTTGGGATTTAGCCGACCAAATTGTATTCTTATTGGTTAAACCAAAATAAAAAATGATGGTACAACATGACAAAATTTCATGCCGGCTGGGGCGTCGCCCTGTTAAACAAGGCCCCCGTTGTTTTCGCCAGGGAACCAGGGCGAACAGCGAAAAGTCAGCTACTGGAACAAATCTGAAAATACACCCCAACTCAAGATCACCAGAGTTAAAGATCGGTACTATCAACGTAAGAAGCCTGAATGGCAAAGAAATGCAGCTAGCTGAGGAATTAGATAAGTACCAGATCGACATAATAGGGGTGACTGAAACAAAAAAGACCAAAACTGGTGAGATCTTTCTGAGCAATAAATACAAAATGTTATATTCAGGCAATGACAATCAAGGAAAAGAAGGAGTAGCCATAGTATTCAACACAAAATACGAGGCTAATCTTCTTGAATGGCAATCAGTCTCAAGTAGAGCAATGTGGGCAAATATGAGAATGGGGAACTGGACAATGAGACTTATTTGTGCCTATGGTCCCACAGAAGGTTCTACTAAGGTAGAAGTGGAGGAATTTTTTGAGGCTTTAGAAAAAGCAACTGACACAATGAAAAAGGAAAAGTTGGTCCTTGTTGGGGATCTAAATAGCAAAGTAGGAAATGATGGTCAGACATACAAAAATATTTTCGGAAAATTTGGAGAAAAGAGCAAAGCTAATAATAATGGCAAATATCTGTTGGATTTCTGCTCAGGACATGGACTGGTTATTACTAACACCATGTTCCAACATAAAAATGTGCACAAATTCACATGGAGAGAAGAGGCTAGGAATAAGAAAAGTCTCATTGACTATGTTATTGTTGATAGTGATGTTTTCTCCCTGGTGCAGGACACCAGAGTGTACAGAGGATTTGAAATTGGAAGTGATCACTATTTAGTCTTGAGCAGGATAAAATTGAATATCATATTGAAAAGAATAACATGTAAGAAAGTTTTAAAGCGAATAAAAGTTGAGCAGCTCTCAGATGTGAACTGTAGACTAAAATACAGAAATATTATTGAAAAGAAAATGAAAGAGTTTGAGAACAGGAATCAAACCTTGGAGATTCAGTGGCAAACTCTGAAGGAAACATTGATTGATTCTGCCAGAGAGTCATGTGGTGAGGTTGTCTGCAAGGATAAAAAAATCAGAACTCCCTGGTGGACACAGGAAGTTAAAGAGGCAGTGAAGGAAAAGAAGAAAGCATATCAAAAGTTCCTGGCAAATAAGTCAGCTTTTACTCTTACAGAATACAGAGACAAATGTAAGAAAGCTAAACAGTGTGTAAAACTAGCTAAACAAAAGTCATGGGAGGACTTTGGCAAGAATATAGAAAATAAATATCAATAAGGTGGCAAAATATTCTGGATGTTGTTGAAGAAGCTTAGGAATGGAGGAAAGAGTGCTGTAAAAGGAATTAGAGATGATAAAGGTGAAATGAAAACAGGAGAAAAAGATATCCTTGAAGTATGGAGTAATTACTTTGAAAAACTGCTAAATGAAACAAGCAGTGATGACAGCACAGTGATAAAAAACACTGACCAGGCATGCAGTCAGGAATACATATCCATACTTGAAGTAGAAAAAGCCATCAAAGGCTTGAAATGTGGAAAGGCAGCAGGAGTAGATTATATTCGACCAGAAATGCTGAAGTATGGTGGTATAAGAGTCTTACAGTGGCTGCACTGCATAGTTCAGAAAGCCTGGACAGAGGGACGAATTCCTGATGATTGGAGTAGAGCTCTCATAGTACCCATATATAAAAAGGGAAATAAAACTGAATGTGAGAATTACAGAGGTATTTCCCTACTGAGTGTTCCTGGCAAGATCTATGCAAGTATACTTGAGAAACGGTTGAGAAGAATTGTGGAAGAAAAGCTTGGTGAAGAACAAGCTGGATTCAGGCCAAATAGAGGCTGTCAGGATCAGATCTTCACTTTACGACAAATAGTCGAGAAAGCATGGGAATATGACAAGGATCTGTATTTAAGTTTTGTCGATTTGGAAAAGGCATATGACAAGGTGCCAAGAGAGAAGCTATTCAATACGCTGCAGTTATATGGTGTCAATGGGGCATTATATCAAGCAATACTTAGTCTTTATTTGAGTTGCGAGTCAGCAGTTAGAATTGAAGGAAGTACAGGAAGATGGTTTAATGTTAAATCTGGTGTGAGACAAGGATGTACATTATCCCCTCTGTTATTCATTATCTATATGGATCACATTATGCAGGAATGTGATATTAAACCTGATATCAAAATTGGAGATGTTAATGTCAGCTCTTTGCTTTATGCGGATGATGTTATACTTCTAAACAAATCTGCTACAAGTCTGCAAAATTCTCTGACTAAATTGAATAGCTGTTGTAATAGATATGGTATGAAGGTCAGCAATAAAAAGACAAAGGCAATGAAAATAGGCAGAAGCATTGAAAATGTCAACTGTGTTGTGAATGGAGAACCTGTGGAACAAGTAAAACATTTCAGCTACTTAGGCACAATTTTTACTGAAGATGGTAAACTAAATATAGAAATAGACAACAGAATCAGCAAAGCTGGTATCGTGGGAAGTCAATTGAATAAATTCATATGGAATAAGAAAGAAATTAGTCGGAGCACTAAATTAGCTGTATACAAGACCGTGTTCAAACCAATTTTAACTTATGGATCTGAGAGCTGGGTCAGAAGTAAAACACTTGACCAAAGACTAGAGACCGCAGATATGAGAGTCCTGAGAAAGATTAGAGGCGTGAACAGATGGCATCAATGGCAATATCATATTAAAAATGAGGATATTAGGAAAGAACTTGACATTGTCAGCATCCAGGAATGCGTTAGCAGAGCTAATCTCAGATGGTATGGTCACTTATATAGAATGGGAGAGGAAAGATTAGCAAAACAAGTGTTCTCTGCCAGGTTGGCAGGAAAACGACCCAGAGGAAGACCAAGATATAGGTGGATTGATACGGTACAAAGTGCCTTAGACGATAGAAATATAAGATCTGATAATGTTGGAGTCTTGACAAGTAACAGACTGATTTGGAGGAAAATTGTAGATAGGAAGTTAGTAATGATGTAATTTTTTCGTGTAGTACTGTCATATCCTGTACACCCCTTGAGGGTACATGGCAGGAATTTGATGATGATGATGAACTCACCATTGACCATTTGGCCAGGCGGAACAAATTCTAGAAACAAATCAGCATTGTCTTTACTTTTGACTTCTCCAAGCGACTTTTTTTTCGGATGCCCTTCTTTTGGTGGTCTCCACTCAGCACTCTGGCGCTTTGTTTCGGACTCATACTCAAAACACCACATTTCGTCACCAGTAACAATCATTTCAAGGAAGTTTGAATCCTTACGAGCAGTTTTAATGAGGTCCTTGCAGTGTTGAATTCAATACATTTTTTGGTCGTCGGTCAACTTGTGGAGAACAAATCACAAATTCAATTTACGAAGGCCCAAACTTTCAGTCAAAATGTTGTGTACAGTTGATTTTGGAATCCCCAATTCATCTTCAATGAATCTCATGGACGATTTTGGGTTTTCTTTGATGAAATCATGCACTTTTTGGATGTTAACTTCGCTCATTCCAGTTTTTGGAGATGCCCCAGCGTTTCATTGTCCTCAAGCGTCTCACGACCACTTTGAAATCGCTTAAACCATTCATAAACTTGAGCACATGATAAGCATTCATCACCGTATGCTTTTTGAAGCATTTGATGCGTTTCAGTAAAACTTTTACCAAGTAACAAAAGTCAATTGCAGTTCTCTGTTTGAAACTCATTTTCTGACCGTTCATCAAAACACACTGTCGCTTGGCACTATAACTTGGCTTCTAATGAAACAAATGTCATAAATAGTTGACACAACACTAATGAAGGTTGCTGCTTTCGACAACAAAAAGATACAACAGGTGGCACTTCTAGTTTCTTCTATTTTCGAAAAGTTTGGTTTCTTTTTGGACAGAGGTGTGTGTGTATGTATATATATACACTCATGAGCAGTTGAATTAGAGATACCTGCTGTGTTGGAGAAATGGTGCTGTGGTCGCCTTGGCAGAATAGTGCCACATGGCATGTGATGGGGATGTCATCAGACCTTGTACTGACCGTCTGAGTAATAGTCAAGCACAGAATGGGAAAGACTCAAGATCTCAGCAAATTCGATCACTGCCAGATAGTTGGAGCCAGACGTATGGGGCACTCCATCTCCGAAGTTGTCTGGGCTTTTCACAGGCCACTGTGCAAGAGTGTACTGTGAGTACATGGAATTGGGTAAAACCACAGCCGCCAGGGAAAACTGTCGTGGTGTACAACGTGTCGATGAAATAGGACGCTGTCGGCTAGCTCGAATGGTAACAGCAGATAGACCGGCCATAGTGCTGCAGATCACTCGCCAATTCAATGCTGGACAACAACGACGTGTGAACAGCCACACCATCCAGAACCACCTCCTCGCTTTGGGGTACAGAAGCCACCACCCAACTAGAGTACCTCTGCTTACCTCATGTCACAAAGCACAACGATTGGCATGGGTGCAGGAACATCGCCATTGGACCCTTGACACTTGGAAAAAGGTCGCCTGGACTGATGAGTTGAGGTACGTGTTAGTGCATGCCGGTGGCAGGGTATGAGTGTGTCGGCAAGCACATGAAGCGATGGATCCCTCGTGCCAACAGGGTACAGTTCAGGCCGGTGGTGGTGGTGGTATCTTTGTATGGGGACTGTTTATGTGGGATGAAATGAGTCCCCTCGTACATCTACCATCGTCCCTCACCAACGAACGATACAGGGACCAGCTGTCAGATCATGTGCACCCATTTCTGCACCTACAGCACTCTGCAGGAGACCTGTACCTACAGCAAGACAATGCACCGGCCCACCACTCCCGAATTGTGGCCGAGTGGGTGGATGAACAATCCATGGACATGAGGATGCTTGGCTGGCTTCCGAGGTCCCCTGACCTCAATCCTGTTGAACACATCTGGGATGCTGTCAAGAGAGATATACGTGCCCTGGACCCTGCTTCGACCAATCTCCGTGCATTGTGGGAAGTTGTGCAGCGGTCGTGGATCAGTTTGCTCCCCAACGCTTCTGCTGCCTTGTGAAGTCCATGCCACGCCACATCGCTGCCGTCATCAAGGCGAAAGGGGGAGTGCTACCTGCTACTAGGAAGGTATCTCTAATTCAACTGCTCATGAGTGTATATGTATATATATATATATATTTATACACACACTCCATAATTTATGACATATTTAAATGTATTTAATATATTTATATGCTGAGATAATTAACATTTTTCTAAAGATATTCAAAAAGTGGAAATATAAACAGTACATGTTAACTCAGCATATATATATAAAATGTATTAATTTATTCACATATATTAATGTATTTAATTTTATTACAAATAAACTCTCCTCTGAGTTAAAATATCACTGATATTATCATAAGTTATATACTTGATTTTCTAATTTGGTGGAAATGCAGTGGACTTATTTTCCTTCATTTTTATTTATGATTGTTCCATATTATAGAAACACATGAGTTTCAAAATTGCTTTCTATTTTTTCAGGTTTTTTTTTTTAACAGAAGAATATATTACATTATTTTTTATTATGTCCTATATTGAGATATTAAATTATAATGATATATAGTATTAGTGAACAAATGTTTTTCCATTGTCATAATTATGTGTGTATTTTTAGGCGTAAAGATTGCCTTCGTCAGCTAATTGTGATACTCTGCGAGAGAAAACAGTTACGTACATTAGTAGAATTTCCTTTCATTGATATGCAGCAAGATGTAATTAGTATTCTGGAATCTAGAGCTAGATCTTGTGATCTTCTGAAGCAAAATTACTATGATCTCCTTTATTCTTTTCACATTCATCATAATAATTTTAGAAGAGGTAAGGACTGGAATGTTTTTTAATGGTTTGAAAAGGCTACAGACTTAGTTTGGAGTGTTTATTAGTACTAATTCTAACATCATACTTTTTTCTTTTTAAATTTTTCTAAACATTTGGCAGTGGTTACTATTTCTTAAGGAATAGTGCTATACATGTGGAGTTCTCCTTAAGGCATTTTGCATTTATGTGTGGTAGACCATATATGAATGAAAATTTATATCTTATTTTGATTGGTTAGCAAAGAAAAGTTGATTTTTAAATTTACAGTATTCATGTTAAGTTTACTTGCCTTATTATCTATTTTTATCTAGAATCAGTGCTCTTCTTCACTGCTGCTGACTAAATTTACTTTAACATGTGGTAGAAGTATAACGAGAGTTCACTATGGTTAAATTTATTGTTCATTATAATAAAATTTCTGTTCTTCGGTGTAGGGGGGGACAGAAAATGACCATTAAGTATTAAATTGACTCTGTAGAATGAACAAATGCAGAATTATTGAAATGAATTAATGTTCAGAAAGAAAGTTTATGTAATTTGATTATTATGTGATACTTCTTGAATGATATATAATATGAATTCTATTTCATGTTTATATTTAATAATCCAAGCACAGTGCCATAATTGATTTCGAACAGCTCAAGCCACCTCTCCAGTTCTGTATGGTTACTATACTAATTTACTGTGGAAAATTGTTAAATGAGATAAGCAGTAACAAAACAGTGGTTGAAAGTGTTCAAGAGAAATATAGTCAGGAACTCATCAAACTTAATGTTACATCTGGATTCAGTGTGTAACTGTTGCTGGAGTAGATACTGAAAATATTCAAGTATGGAGTATAAAAACTTTACAGTGGCTATAAATAGAATTTTTGATAATTAGAATTGAGCCCTCTTATAGTGCCTATGTTTAAAAGAGAAATAAACTGAAGGTGAGGGAATACCAAATAGGAATTTTCCCACTCAGTATTCCTAATTTATGCAAGCATACTTAGAGAAGAAAATGCCAGATTCAGACATTGTTACAACCATGTTTTTACTTTAACTTTGAAAACTCATGGGAATATAACAAGGTTCTAAATTTAAGTTTTGTTGATTTGTAAAAGATATAAAGAGATATGATTTGTAAAAGATACATATGTAATGATGTTCAAAAAGATTAGAATTATGAGATATAAATGTGTAAGTGACAATAATCTAGCATCAGATTTGGAGGTATTCAATTTAGTTCTTTTCCTGATGCAAATCATATTACACTCCTAAATAAATTCAACAAAATTCTTTAAATTTAATAACTTCTGTAATAAATTTGTCATAAATATCAGCACTGTGACAAAAACCATGAAAACAGTCCCGAAGGTGTGTGGAAAGAGGGGGGAGGGGAAATAGTTCCACTGCATAAAGGAAGATCCAAGGCTACTGTTGCAAATTACTGACCGATCAGCATATCAGGAGTCGTTGTCAAGGTCTTGGAGAAAGTAGCCAAGGGAAAAATACAGGAATGGATTGATGAAAATGAGATACAGCATGGCTTTGTGAAGGGTAGATCATGCCTCAGTAACTTGCTCAAGTTTTATAACACAGTGACGGCTGAACTGGATAAGGTAATGGGTTTACAGTGATACTGCTGGACCTGGCTAAGGAATTTGACAGGATACCACATGGAATACTAATCCGTAAACTACAACATATGGGAATGGGTATAGGGTTGGTGAGATGGATAGGTGGGTGGTTGATGGAGAGATATCAGAGAGTAGTTTATTCAGGAGTAGAGTCCAAAAGACGGCCTGTGACTAGTGGTGTGCCGCAGGGTTCTGTTCTTGGACCACTGCTGTTTAATTTGTTCATTAACGATATAGGGAAGGATCTAAGAGGAACAGTTCATTTGTTCGCTGATGATGCAAAGTTAGGTAGGGCAATAGTGAATGCAGAAGATGTCAAAATCTTTCAGGAAGACTTGGATAGATTGGAGTTCTAGGCTAAGGAGAATGGATGTCAATTTAATGTGACAAAATGTAAGGTTATGCATTTTGGGGTGAAAAGATTAGCAGCAGTATGCTACATTGGTGGAACTGTACTCCAGGAGTGATGAGGCTAGGGACTTGGGAGTGTTGGTGGATAGGGAGATGAAGTTTAGGGGGACACATTGCAAAAGTGGCTAAATCAGCTCATCAACTCACTTGGTTGTTGAAAAATACTTTGACGAGCAGAGACAAGCAAGTTATTGTACCTCTGTACCGAGCCTTGATAAGACCTCATCTCGACTACTGTGCCCAGATTTGGTCACCTAGGTTTCTTCTTGATGGGAAGGTGGAGAGAATCCAGAGGCGAGTGACCAAGATGATAGCAGGTCTATGGAATGAACCTTATGAGAACAGTTTGAAGATTTGTGGGTTGCAGAAATTAGTTGATAGGCAGAAAAGGGGAGATATGATTGAGACATTCAAATTGCTAAAAGGTTTCTATAGGATTAATTCAGAGGATATTTTTGAGATTAGGACTGGTGGTGGTGGGAGAACTAGGGGGTGCCTATAGAAGCTGGGCAAGGGTGTTAGAGCTGGGTTCTTTACTTTTAGAGTGGTAAATGAGTGGAATCAGCTACCAGAGTCTGTTGTGGGTGCTATGACAGTGAGTGAGTTCAAGGCAAGGTATGATAGATACTGTGAGAATGTCGTATAGTTGTATGGACACGATGTTTAGGGTCTCCCTCGATGAGTCTAAGGACTCCCTGGAGTTGCACGTAATAATAATAAATAGGACAGGAACATGGGAAAAATCAACTACAGTCCCATTGGAACAACTTCCATAGCCCAGTCAGTATTGACAGAGCCCATTTGTCTGGAAAGACCTACGTTCAGTCCTCTGTATGATGCATCATCTTTCAAGTATGATAATTTTTGAAACAGCTATCCAACTGGTGAAAACAAAACCTTTATCCAAAAACATAAGGTGAAAGTATTTAGGCAACCACACACACTCACATACACATATATATATAAAAAAAAACTCATGCTAAATTTTGTATTCTGCAATTACAGCTCTCCATCAGTTTTGGATAAAGGATTTTTCTTGTTTGCCTTATTTGGCTGTAAAATAACTGGCTGTTATTCTTTGTTGTCATTAAATTCATTCATGTATTATTTTGTGATAATGCAAACGATTTAACATTTCTTTATTTTTGTTTATAATTTAAGCTGCTACTGCCATGTATGAATATGGTATGAGACTTGGAAGAGAAGTATGTGGTCTAGCTGGAATACAGAAACAAGCTTCATGCTATTTATCTTCAATAAATGTACTTCATCTTGTTAACCCTAATTATGCATGGATTGTTAAGCCCATACCACGAAAATCAAATCTGGTAAGTAAGAATTTAGGAAAGTATTTCATTTTAAATGGCGTGTAGAAATGTAATTAATCCCTGAATAATAACTTGAAATAAATTTTTCATTGTCTCTAGATCATCTGTGATTCCATAGCAAACAAAAAATAGCAGTTGCATTAAGAATTATATAGACTTATATCTTGATCTCCTTCTTTTTTTAAATTTCTTTATTTGGAAAATTTTCAATTTAATTTGACAGTGTTAATATATTTAAATAATTCATTAACATATAAATTATTTTATATTACTGCCATGGGTGAGCTAGCAATTAGATAATCTCAGTACCCTTCTAGAGATGAACTAGAGATGAAAAATTCATTCAAACATCTGTACCACAGTCAGATTTGAATCTGCAGTTTTCTGGTTGGAAAGAAAACATTTTTGCAGTTAAAAAAATGATATAAATATTTTTAAAAAATTAAATAATATATTTTTGTAATTTATTACTTATTTACTTATCCATATCTTCTCTTTCAACCAAAAGTAAATAATCCACTAGTAATTAAGGTGGCATTTGCAGGTTGTGATTTCTCTTTTTTATATGTAGAGTTAAACTCCTGCTTTTACAATGGGATTAGTTCCTGGAAACCATCAATAAGAAAGCCTTCGTAGAGCAAACCCTAATTTCAATTACTGACACAGCCCTTAGGCTGTGTCAGTAATTGAAATTGAGTTACATTTCTATAAAATATAGTTTGAAGTAGATAATACCACCAAAATAGTCACTGAAACTGAAACATGCCACTCGAATAATGATAAATAATCATATTTATTTAATTATACAAAAGTGAAATTGTTACTGTTTAGAGCTTCATAAAATAAAAATGTACTTGTTCTTTTGAACTATGGAGTATTTCTTTTCTTGATAAAATTCCGATAACAAATTAAATTATATATTTTTTTAATTTATAACTAATCTACTTGTCCATGTCTTCTCTTTCAACTAAAAAGAAATAATTACCGTATTTTCCGGCGTATAAGACGCACTTTTTTCTTTGAAAATCATCATCATCAAATTCCTGCCATGTACCCTCAAGGGGGTGTACAGCAGTGCTTCCCAAACTTCTGGATGTCAGGGCCCCCTTTGCAAAAATTAAAATATTTCACGGCCCCCCTCGAAAAAAAATCGTAATAGAGTGATATATTATTATAATATTTAATGTATTTATATTCGATACAAAACATACACAGCGAATATTGCAAAAATCAAATGCAAATATTACATTTTTTGCCTCTTACCGTTTGGTTCTGAAGACAATGAAGACGATGTTCTGGTAAAATATGAAATATCGTCCTTTTTTTTTTTTTTTTTTTTTTTAGTCTGTTTCTGATTGTTCGCGGGATTTTTTTTTTTTTTTTAATTTTTTATCAGCCACTTATCCATCTCAGGGTTAAATTTTTTAACATAAAATAGATAAATAATATCACCACAGATTGATAACATGAAATTAGTGAATATTACCTGAATAAGGAAATCCCCAGACCAGGAACATTTTTCTCTTTTGTGAGTTTTCTCCCTTTACGGTAATTAAGCCTAACGCAAAACAGACAGCAAAGGCAGGTTATTAAAACGTGCATAAGATTGGTGCGGTATTAACAAAAGATCGCGCAACCGAAATATAAAAGCATAGCTGACAATTGGTTGAAATGCTAACTCTCTTCAACCGAATTCCATATGTGAAACTGCCATAACATATATATATATATATATTACTTAGTTTTAACACTTTTACGAATTTTAACATGTTCAGTTGAATTTTATTGCTGTCTTGGGAAATCGAACTCGCACACATCTAATTAATAACAATAGTTTTTAGTTAGATACTGTGTTTGCCCATGCAACATATGGTTTTGTTTCTATATGAGGGGACATGTGATTCATTAATTAGTGTGTTTTTATCCCAGTTGTCTCTAATTGCACTATTTGTTGAGAAATATATTATACAGACTCCTCATACCTTATTCACTGGCATAATAAAAGTACTTGTTTTGATTGCCTATGCAGTATAGTGGCTGTTAGGGAGGGGTGTTGTTTACCACTGCAAGCAAGTTACTATCTCCCCATATGAACTTGTTTAAGCCTTTTTTCATGTGTGAAGTATATGCGAAACTTTTATTGGTAACAGAAAAATAGCTCGGATGACAGTGATAATATAAAACGAATTTTGATATGTATATAAAGTCAATATCAACAGTCCCTGATTACAAACGCGTGATGAAAGGGACAGGAAGATTTGAAGCTTCCCTGGAGAGCATTCGAAGTAAATACAATTAACCACTTCTTTGAAATTAAACATATGAATAAGCAATATTTACTAATATTCATTAAGCGCCGAAATGCGCAGGAAGCAAAGTTTGTGAACCAACACCAATGTGTGAATTTTTCCATTAAAATATAAAAAATAACAAAAAAGAAATAATAAAAGTTAAATACGTTTCGTTTAAAATAAAAATAAAAATCTACTTAGTCTTAAAACATTTTAATTTGTTTTCATTATTTCACGGCCCCCCTCAACAAAACCTACGGCCTCCAAGAGGGCCACGGCACACAGTTTGAGAAGTGCAGGTGTACAGGATATGATAGTACTACATGAAAATATTACATCATTACTAACTTCCTATTTTCCTCCAAATCAGACTGTTACTTGTCAAGACCCCAACATTATCAGATCTTATATTTTTATCGTCTAAGGCACGTTGTACCATATCAATCCACCTATATCTTGGTCTTCCTCTGGGTCGTTTTCCTGCCAACCTGACAGAGAACATTGTTTTGCTAATCTTTCTTCGCCCATTCTGTTTAAGTGACCATACCACCTGAAATTAGCTCTGCTGACAATGTCAAGTTCTTTCCTAATATCCTCGTTTTTTAATATGATATTGCCATTGATGCCACCTGTTCACGCCCCTAATCTTTTTCAGGACTCTCATATCTGCAGTCTCTAGTCTTTGGTCAAGTGTTTTACTTCTGACCCAGCTCTCAGATCCATAAGTTAAAACTGGTTTGAACACTGTCTTGTATATAGCTAATTTAGTGTTCCGACTAATTTCTCTCTTATTCCACATGAATTTATTTAATTGACTTCCCACCATACCAGCTTTGCTGATTCTGTTGTCTATTTCTATATTGAATTTCCCATCTTCACTAAAAATCATGCCTAAGAAGCTGAAATGTTTTACTGGTTCCACAGGTTCTCCATTCACAACACAGTTGACATTTTCAATGATTCTGCCTATTTTCATTGTCTTTGTCTTTTTATTGCTGATCTTCATACCATATATATTACAACAGTTATTCAATTTAGTCACAGAATCTTGCAGAATTGTAGCGGATTTATTTAGAAGTATAACATCATCCACATAAAGCAAAGAGCTGACATTAACATCTCCAATTTTGATATCATGTTTAATACCACTTTCCTTCATAATGTGATTCATATAGATAATGAATAACAGATGGGATAATGTACATCCTTGTCTCACACAAGATTTAACATTAAACCATCTTCCTGTACTTCCTTCAATTCTAACTGATGACTTACAACTCAAATAAAGACTAAGTATTGCTTGATATAATGCCCCATTGACACCATATAACTATAGCATATTGAATAGCTTCCCTCTTGGCACCTTGTCATATGCCTTTTCCAAATCGACAAAACTTAAATACAGATCTTTGTTATATTCCCATGCTTTCTCGACTATTTGTCGTAAAGTGAAGATCTGATCCTGAAAGCCTCTATTTGGCCTGAATCCAGCTTGTTCTTCACCAAGCTTTTCTTCCACAATTCTTCTCAATCGTTTCTCAAGTATACTTGCATAGATCTTGCCAGGAACACTTAGTAGGGAAATACCTCTGTAATTCTCAGATTCAGTTTTATTTCCCTTTTTATATATTGGTACTATGAGAGCCCTACTCCAGTCATCGGGAATTCGTCCCTCTGTCCAGTCTTTTGGAACTATGCAGTGCAGCCACTGTAAGACTTTTATGCCACCATACTTCAGCATTTCTGGTCGAATATCATCTACTCCTGCTGCCTTTCCACATTTCAAGCCTTTGATGGCTTTTTCTACTTCAAGTATGGATATGTATTCCTGATTGCATGCCTGGTCAGTGTTTTTTACCACTGTGCTGTCATCACTGCTTGTTTCGTTTAGCAGTTTTTAAAAGTAATTACTCCATACTTAAAGGATATCTTTTTTTCCCGTTTTCATGTCACCTTTATCATCTCTAACTCTTTTTAAAGCACTCTTTCCTCCATTCCTAAGCTTCTTCAACAACCTCCAGAATATTTTGCCTCCTTCTCGATATTTATTTTCTATGTTCTTACCAAAGTCTTCTCATGACTTTTGTTCAGATAGTTTTACACAATGTTTAGCTTATTTACCTTTGTCTCTGTATTCTATAAAAGAGCACAAACTGACTTATTTGCCAGGAACTTTTGATATGCTTTTTTCTTTTCCTTCACTGCCTCTTTAATTTCCTGTGTCCACCAGGGAGTTCTGATTTTTTTATCCTTGCAGACAACCTCACCACATGCCTCTCTGGCAGAATCAATCAGGACTTTCTTCATGGCTTGTCACTGAATCTCCAAGGTTTGATTCCTGTTCTCAAACGCTTTCATTTTTTCTTCAATAATCTTTCTGTATTTTAGTCTACAGTTCACATCTGAGAGCTGCTCAACTTTTATTCGCTTTAAAACTTTATTACATGTTATTCTTTTCAATATGAAATTCAATTTGATCCTGCTCAAGACTAAATAGTGATCACTTCCAATTTCAAATCCTCTGTACATTCTGGTGTCCTGTACCAGGGAGAAAACATCACTATCAACAATAACATAGTCAATGAGACTTTTCTTATTCCTTGCCTCTTCTCTCCATGTGAATTTCTGCACATTTTTATGTTGGACATGGTATTAGTAATAACACCATGTCCTGAGCAGAAATCCAACAGATATTTGTCATTATTATTAACTTTGCTCTTTTCTCTAAATTTTCCCAAAATATTTTTGTATGTCACACAATCATTTCCTACTCTGCTATTTAGATCCCCAACAAGGATCAGCTTTTCCTTTTTCATCGTGTCAGTTGCTTTTTCTAAAGCATCAAAAAATTCCTCCACTTCTACCTTAGTAGAACTTTCTGTGGGACCATAGGCACAAATAAGACTCATTGTTCAGTTCCCCATTCTCATATTTGCCCACATTACTGTACTTGAGACTGCCTGCCATTCAAGAAGATTAGCCTTATATTTTGTGGTGAATACTATGGCTACTCTTTCTTTTCCTTGATTGTCATTGCCTGAATATAACATTTTGTATTTATTGCTCAGAAAGATCTCATCAGTTTTTGTCTTTTTTGTTTCAGTCACCCCTATTATGTCTATCTGGTACTTATCTAACTCCTCAGCTAGCTCCATTTCTTTGCCATTCAGGCTTCTTATGTTGATAGTACCGATCTTTAACTCTGGTGATGTTGAGTTGGGGTGTGTTTTCAGATTTGTTCCAGTAGCTGACTTTTTGCTGTTCGCCCAGGTTCCCTGGCAAAAACAATGGGGGCCTTGTTTAACCGGGCGTCTCCCCAGCCAGTATGAAATTTTGTCATGTACCATCATTTTTTATTTTGGTTTAACCAATAAGAATACAATTTGGTCGGCTAAATCCCAAATTGCCAGCCCATCATCGTTTGTTCAGTATCCAAGTAGATACCCAACAGGGTGCACCATGAGAAGGTGAGGATTGAACATTAGGTAAGAAGCCCTGGTCGGTTCTCTGCATTCCTTTAAAGGCTATGTGGAGGTCTCCTCTCAGTTATACAGCTTTGCACCTTAAGCACACTTTCTTTGAAAATAGGTCTGAGAAACAGGGTGCATCTTATATGCCAATAATCAGTTTTCTATTACTTTCATTTCTGGAAATTTTCTCTGTTCTGAGTTACGTGATTTCTTTATTGCTTCCTTGAGGTGTGTGAGAGCATTCCAGTTACATAGAAAAGCAGGACTTTCATTGTCTATAGAAATGATTATTCATCAAGCAAAAGCGATAGCCACTAACAGAGGTATCGTCATCTTTACTGGATCACCATCATGGTGTTCAAGATTCATGAAGAGAAACCAGCTATGTATGCGGACTAAAACAGAAATATCACAAAAAATGCCAACTGAATATGAAGAAAATGATTGAATTTCATCGATTCGTGATTAACGCAAGGAAACGAGAAACTTGTACAAATAGGAAACATGGACGAGGTTCCGCTGACATTTGATGTGCCTTCAAACAAAACTGTAGATTCCAAGGGCACAAAACTGTTACTGTTAAAACTTTGGGGCACAAAAAAAACTCGCTATACAGATTAGATATTTGTTGAAAGTAGACCTACTTATTAGTGTATATTTGAAATACTGTAAATTGATTATAATATTCAGTGATAAAGTTTTTTTCCTAAAAAATTTGTACAAAAAAGGGGTGTGTCATATGCCGACAAATACGGTAATTAGTAATTAAAGTGGCAACAGTTCTTGATTTCTCTCTTTTATATGTGCAGTTAAACTCCCACTTTGATAATGTAATTAGTTAAACTTTCTTAGTTTTAATGTAATTTGTTCATGGAAACAGTCATTAAGCGATCCTTAGTAGAGCGAACCTTAATTTCCCATAGGCTGTGTCAGGAATTGAGTTACATCTAGCATTGACAAGACATTCCTGACTTTTGCTAAAACCTTTTGCCTTATTGGATCAGTTTCCAAATTTCTTTTTACCCTAGAGTAAGTAATTTCAAAAACCTCTGCAAGTCTTAGGTTGTTTAATTTCTTATTCCTTTCTTCCTTTAAATAAATTCGAGTGGTACAGGAATTCATTTGTATCTTCAGTATAGATTTCTAGAGCAAGATGATTTCCTATATCAAACACGTTTGTTTTATTTTCCAAAGAAGCTACAAACCTTTAAAGTCTTCACTTAGTTTGGAAGAAACTCTGTTTTCCAAAGAAGCTACAAACCTTTAAAGTCTTCACTTAGTTTGGAAGAAACTCTGTTCAGAATTATTTTCAGGTTGGGTTTAGCAGCTTCATTCTAGGTATCTGTAATAATTTTTATAGCATCCAAAATGCCAAATTTTTTTTAAACTCTTGGATTATTGGACTAACTTTTGCATCAACTAGCTTTATTAAATTTTTAAATGTTATGTGAAGATCATGTGACAGCTTGTAGATTAATTCCACTCTGATCTGTGAAGTGATC
Source organism: Typopeltis vanoorti (assembly GCF_054136105.1). Classification (NCBI taxonomy): domain Eukaryota; kingdom Metazoa; phylum Arthropoda; class Arachnida; order Uropygi; family Thelyphonidae; genus Typopeltis; species Typopeltis vanoorti. Next base: position 43,737,137 of record NC_143560.1, read on the forward strand.
TGAACAGAGGTACTCACAGTGAGTTTCTTTTTTTTTTTCCCTTTTTTCATACACAAATATGTATACACTGTTTTATATGATGTTTAACTTAGTTATTTGATAAAATTAGGTCATGCTGATTCAGCTATTAGAAATCATTCATACTAAGTAAAAATATTTTATTATCAGTTGTATGTGACAGTCTCTGCATAAGCTAAATGTTGTTTAGCTTGTATAACACAGAAATGATTTTATTATTATTATTTATATAGGAACTTTATGGAGTCAAAAGACTCATTGCAGGAGACCCACACTATCCATTAACACAATACATATCATATTCACTGTTATGATGCTTACAACCATCTCTGGCATTCCATTCCACTCATTCATTACTCTCCAAGTAAAGAACCTAGTCTGCGCACTCTTGCTAACCACATCCTTAGACACCTTCCAAGCATAATTTCTTGTTTTCTACTTACTCCCCATGTACTGAAAAATTTCTTTTGTGTCAATTTTATAGAATCCCTTTAGTAGCATTTCTATCATATCCCCTCTCCTCTGCCTGTCAGCTAAGCTCTGCAACCCACATACCTTCAACCTATCCTCATGGGAAACATTCTGCAGGTAACCAAATCTGTGCACAGTAATCAACCTTGTGGTCGAATTAGCATTATAAAGAGGGATAATAATCTCCCTGTCTTTACTTGTCAATGTGTTCTTCAATATCCAAGTAATTCTCTGAGCTATTTTGACAACTCTTGCGATATGTCCTATGAATTTCAAATCTCTGTCCATCGTCACCCCCAGATCCTCAGCTGCATCAATTTCCTGTAATCTAGTACCATCAATATGATAAGAAGTATGTAAATAAAGCTCATTACCTTACATTTTGCAACATTAAATTGACAGTCATTGTCCTTTGCCCACACTGCCAATTTATTTAAGTCATCCTGCAAGATATCTATATCACCTTTATCAACTGTTGCTTTTCCCAGTTTTGCTTTATCAATAAACAACTGAATATACCCCCCCCCTCTTCAAATCTGCTATATCATTAATGTACAAATTAAAGGGTAGTGGTCCTAGTACAGAGCTCTGGGGCACTCCATTAGTTACCCTCATTTGCCTTGATTCCTCTCCACCATACACCACCCTCTGATGTCTGTTTATCAGCCCGACATCACTTCAAGGATCACTACAGAAGCAGAAAGTAACAACAGAGTGCCCTTTCTGGACACCCTACTCACAAGATAATCAGATGGATCTTTGGTCTTCACCAGAAATGGAAACCCCCCCCCCACACACACACAGGCAAATACATTCATCAAGAGTTACATAAGTATTCTCCCAACAATACAGCAGTCTTGTTAAAGAAACTGAAGACATACAGTGGCATTCAGAGAGCTATTCCAGTGTTGAACAAAAATATTAATAGATAAAGCAGTAATGTATTTAAAAGCTGTCAAACTTACCTGGTCTGAAGATCTGGAGGATTTTAGGAAAGAAGAAAGTAAGATTTGGGGAGATATTTCAGCAAATATTTTGATGATGATCAAGAAACAGTTTCAGTAAATTTGGTGAACAAGTGGTGATGAGTTTAGAATTATGGGGAAGCATTTAAACATGCAAAATCTTTATGGAAGAACAATGAGTAATAAGAACAGGTTGCCATTTCTCTCAAAACTGCTTGGGGTTGAATACCAGCACATATGTCATCATGTAAAGAAGGTTTTAGTCAAATGAATGTAATAAAGAAAGGAAGTTGGGGTCATTAATGAATCTATCCACCCTGAATGATTTATTGATAATACATACAAATGGACCTCTCTGCAGGATTTTATTCAAGAAAAGACACACTGCAGGATAAATGAAGCCCTTATGTAAATGAACAGTAAATATTAGTGGTGTACATTTTAAACCATTGAAAGGAAAGGATATTTCTGTGGGGTGCTTAAGGGTCAAAGCTGTATAACTGAGAGAAGACGTCCACATAGCCTGTAAAGGAATGCAGAGAACCGACCAGAGCTACTCACCTAATGTCCAATCCTCACCTTCTCGTTGTGCACCCTGTTGGGTATCTACCTGGATAATGAACGAACGATGATGGGCTGGCAATTTGAGATTTAGCCGACAAAATTGTATTCTTATTGGCTTAAACCAATATACAAAATGATGGTACAACATGACAAAATTTCATGCCGGCTGGGGCGTCGCAAGGTTAAACAAGGTCCCCCATTGTTTTTGCCAGGGAACCAGGGCGACAAGCGAAAAGTCAGCTACTGGAACAAATCTGAAAGCACTCTCCAACTCAACATCACCAGAGTTAAAGATCGGTACTATCAACATTAGAAGCCTGAATGGCAAAGAAATGGAGCTAGCTGAGGAATTAGATAAATACCACATCAACATAATAGGAGTGACTGAAACAAAAAAGACAAAAACTGGTGAGATCTTTCTGAGCAATAAATACAAAATGTTATATTCAGGCAATGACCATTAAGGAAAAGAAGGGGTAGCCATAGTATTCAACACTAAATATGAGGCTAATCTTCTTGAATGGCAGGCGGTCTCAAGTAGAGTGATGTGTGCAAATATGAGAATGGGGAACTGGACAATGTGATTTATTTGTGCCTGTGGTCCCACAGAAAGCTCTACTAAGGTATAATAGGGATGACTGAAACATAAAAGACAAAAACTGGTGAGATCTTTCTGAACAATAAATACAAAATGTTATATTCAGCATGACAATTAAGGAAAATAAGGGAAAGCCATAGTATTCAATACTAAATGCTAGGCTAATCTTCTTGAAATGTAGGCAGTCTCAAGTAGAGTGATGTGGGCAAATATCAGAATAGGGAACTGGACAATGAAACTTATTTGTGCCTATGGTCCCACAGAAGGCTCTACTAAGGTAGAAGTGGAGGAATTTTTTGAGGCTCTAGAGAAAGCTACTGACACAATGAAAAAGGAAAAGTTGGTCCTTGTTGGGGATCTAAATAGCAGAGTAGGAAGATTGTCAGACATAGAAAAATATTTTGGGAAAATTTGGAGAAAAGAGCAAAGCTAATAATAATGGCAAATACCGCTTGGATTTCTTCTCAGGACATGTACTGGTTATTACTAACACCATGTTCCAACATAAAAATGTGCACAAATTCACATGGAGAGAAGAGGCAAGGAATAAGAAAAGTCTCATTGACTATGTTATTGTTGATAGTGATGTTTTCTCCCTGGTACAGGACACCAGAATGTACAGAGGATTTGAAATTGGAAGTGATCAATATTTAGTCTTGAGCAGGATCAAATTGAATTTCATATTGAAAAGAATAACATGTAATAAAGTTTTAAAGCGAATAAAAGTTGAGCAGCTCTCAGATGTGAACTGTAGACTAAAATACAGAAAGATTATTGAAGAAAAAATGAAAGAGTTTGAGAACAGGAATCAAACCTTGGAGATTCAGTGACAAGCCATGAAGAAAGTCCTGATTGATTCTGCCAGAGAGGCATGTGGTGAGGTTGACTGCAAGGATAAAAAAATCAGAACTCCCTGGTGGACACAGGAAATTAAAGAGGCAGTGAAGGAAAAGAAAAAAGCATATCAAAAGTTCCTGGCAAATAAGTCAGTTTGTGCTCTTTTATAGAATACAGTGACAAAGGTAAATAAGCTAAACATTGTGTAAAACTATCTGAACAAAAGTCATGGGAAGACTTTGGTAAGAACATAGAAAATAAATATCAAGAAGGTGGCAAGATATTCTGGAGGTTGTTGAAGAAGCTTAGAAATGGAATAAAGAGTGCTGTAAAAGGAGTTAGAGATGATAAAGGTGATATGAAAATGGGAGAAAAAGATATTCTTTAAGTATGGAGTAATTACTTCGAAAATTGCTAAATGAAACAAGCATTGATAGCACAGTGGTAAAATAAAACACTGACCATGCATACAATCAGGAATACATATCCATACTTGAAGCAGAAAAAGCCATCAAAGATTTGAAATGTGGAAAGGCAGCAGGAGTAGAGGATATTCGACCAAAAATGCTGAAGTATGGTGGTATAAAAGTCTTACAGTGGCTGCCACTGTAAGACATAATTCAGAAGGCAAATTCCGGATGATTGGAGTAGAGCTCTAATCGTACCCATATATAAAAAGGGAAATAAAACTGAATATGAATATTACAGAGGTATTTCTCTACTGAGTGTTCCTGGTAAGATATATGCAAGTATACTTGAGAAACAATTGAGAAGAATTGTGGAAAAAAAGCTTGGTGAAGAACAAGTTGGATTTAGGCCAAATATATGTCTTCAAGATCAGATTTTCACTTTACAACAGATAGTTGAGAAATCATGGGAATATAACAAAGATCTGTATTTAAGTTTTGTAGATCTGGAAAAGGCATATAACAAGGTGCCAAGAGAGAAACTAATCCAAACACTGCAGTTATATGGTGTTAATGGGGCATTATATCAAGCAATACTTAGTCTTTATTTGAGTTGTAAGTCAGCAGTTAGAATTGAAGGAAGTACAGTAAGATGGTTTAATGACAAATCTAGTGTCAGACAGGGTTGTACATTATCCCATCTGTTATTCATTATCTATATGAATCACATTATGAAAGAAAGTAGTATTAAACCTGATATCAAAATTGGAGGTGTTAATGTCAGCTCTTTGCTTTATGCTGATGATGTTATACTTCTAAATAAATCCGCTACAATCTGCAAGATTCCCTGACTAAATTGAATAACTGTTGTAATAGATATGGTATGAAGATCAGCATTAAAAAGACAAAGACAAAATGAAAATAGCCAGAAACATTCAAAATATCAACTGCATTGTGAATGGAGAACTTATAAAACAAGTGAAACATTTCAGTTGCTTAGGCACTATTTTTAGTGAAGATGATAAATTAAATATGAAAATAGACAACAGAATCAACAAAGCTGGTATGGTAGGAAGTCAACTGAATTAATTTATATGGAATAAGAGAGAAATTAGTCAAAACACATTAGCTGTATACGAGACAGTGTTCAAACCAGTTTTAACTTATTAATCTTAGAGCTGGGTTAGTAGTAAAACACTTGACCAAAGACTAGAGACTGCAGATATCAGAGTCCTGAGAAAGATTAGGGGTGTGAACGGATGGCATCAATGGCAATATCATATTAAAAACGAAGATATCAGGAAAGAACTTGACATTAGCATCCAGGAATGCATTAGTAGCGCTAATCTCAGGTGATGTGGTCACTTAAACAGAACGGGCGAGGAAAGATTAGCAAAACAAGTGTTATCTGCCAGGTTGGCTGGAAAAAGACTCAGAGGAAGACCAAGATATAGGTGGATTGATACAGTAAAAAGTGCCTTAGAAGACAGCCCTTGTATATACACCCCTTGAGGGTAAATATCAGGAATTTGATGATGATGATGAGTTAATTATTTTAATTTTTCTTGTATTAATTTATAGTATAATTAAATCTTTCAGAGCTTCACATAATTCACTTTTTTCTTCTCTCTAATTAGGAAGATGAAGATGATGATACATCAAATAAATCTCCTAAACGAAACATTGATGGTGAAGAGTTATTTAATAGAGGTATGAGTTTTTAATTTATTTTAATTCCTTTCTGAATATTCGTTAATGTATATACACTGTGTTTATTATGTTACTATTTCTGTCACATTGATTTTTTTTCAAACACTTGACAGAAAACATTTTTAATTGTTTCCTTTTTTAATTGTTTTGCTAATTCCTAAGTGTCAGATTGAAATTTGCAAAAATTTGAGATAGGCACCATCAGCATAAGAAATATGAAGAAAAAAGAAGTGGAACTGGCAAAATAATTTGAGAAGTACCAATTTAACATCATTGTCATTACAGAAAGTATACAAAAAACAGGTGAGATTCTTCTATGTAACAAAGACTAGATGTCATATTCGGAAATAATGATCAGGGAAAGGAAGAGCAGATATAGTACTAAACATGATGGTAATCTTGTTGAATGGTAATAAGTAGTATCAAGAAAGTGAGGTAATTACATTTCAAATTGGGGAACATTGAGACTTATTTGTGACTGGTCTCACAGAAAGTTCTACTATTGAATAAGGGGAAATTTTTTTCAAATCGTCATAGAAGGCAGCTTACATAAAGGAAAAGTTAATTCTTGTTGGAGATCTAAACAGCAGAGTAGGAAATATTTCTTCATTTCAAGTCCTGTTGGGGAATTGAGAAAAGTACAAAGCTAATAATCATTAGTGCCTGATGAATTTCTGTTCAAGATATGGACTATCTGTTACTAATACCAAGTTCCAACATAAAGTTGTACAGAGATCCACATGGAGAGATTAATGGCAAGAAATAAGAAAGTCTCATTGACTCTGTATGATATACTCTTGTCTCCTGACCCAGCATGATATAGAGGATCTGAGATAGGAAGTGATCACCATGTGGTTTCAAGCAAGATAAAAATGAATTTCATATTGAAAAAAAAAAAGGGAAAAAATTATATATATGTGTGTGTGTGTGAGAGAGAGAGAACGTAATAAAAATTATTAAATTTGAGCAGCTTTCAGAATTGCACTATAGACTCAAATATACAAGTATTATTTAAAAAAAAAAAAACGTTTGAAAACAAGAATCAAACCTTGGAGACTCAGTGACAGACCTTGAAGAAAATATTGACATTCAGCCAGAGAGGCATGTATATGATGAAGTTGTCTGTAAGGATACAAAAATCAGTACTCCATGGTGAACTTAAAAATTTAAGTCTAAATTATAAGAACTGATAGTGTTTGAAGTTTTGACAGATAACAGGTTAACTTGGGAGGAAAATTGTTCATAAGGAGTTAGTAATGTCAACTTTTTTGTGGTTATCATAATATCCTGTATACATCCCTTGAGGATACAGATTAGGAGAAGTTTTGATGTTATAGCAATAACTCCTCCCAGTTAGATGAAGTTGAGTGATTTTAGTAGGGTACTAAAGGATACATTTGGTCATATGGAGTTGTTAATTTTTTGTTTCTAATCCTCTCATATAATGTAAATGTTTTTCCCTTAACTTTACAGGTTTTATCCCCAGGACTATGTATTTGGTGTTTCACTATGTTGCATACATGAAAACTTAGTTTTCTTTTATATATATTTTATTAACAAAGCATATATGTAAGGAATATTTTTTCTTTATTTCTTAAAGAGAATCATTTACAACTCTCACTTATTATATTCTGTCTCCTTCCATTTTTTATATGCATCTCTCTCTCTTTCTCGTGTCTATCAACTGTTCGTTTCTTATCACAGTATGGCATACATTCATCATCATCAATTTCCTAATGTGTATCCTCAAGTTCAGGTTATGACAGCTATTATGTAGAGCTGTTATGACAGCTCTACACAATTAAGTTTACATAATTACTGATCTCCTATCAACAGTTTCCATCCAAATTAATCTATTACTTGTCAGAACTCCAATATTGTCATATATAACATTTCATACTTCTAAGACATTTCTGACTGAATTAATCCACCTAGACCTTGGTCTTCCTCTGGTTCTTTCCTACTATCTTGGCATTAAACATCTGTTTTGCTAACCTTTTCTCATCCATTCTATTTAAGTGGCCATACCACTTTCGATTAGTTCTGCTCACACATTCTCGAATGCTAACAATGTCAAGTTACTTTTGAATATCTTCATCTTTAATATGGTTCTGCTATTGATGCCATCTCTTCAGGTGAATAATCTTTCTTAGAACTCTTATATCTGTGATCTCTAGTCTTTGAACAAGTGCTTTATTTCTAACCCAATTCTCTAATAAATAACTTAAAAATGGTTTGAACACTGTCTTGTATACTGTTAGTTTGATGTTTTGGCTAATTTCTCTCTTATAATTACCTTACTGTCTTAAGATATTTAAAAAAAACATGAAAAGTTCTCTTCCCAGGTATCTAGCTTTTGACCTTTCAGCTACTCCTGAAATTATGAAAATGAAAATTCAGAATTCAGATGTAATTTTGAAATATTGCATTTTTCTTTTAGAGTTTGCAATAGCAAGCTTAAAACAGCATCATTTATGTGGTTCATTCGACAAATATTTTTGCGGCCCAGCCAAACGTTTGCCAATGACAGTGATTACTATATATAGCCGTGTTGCATGCATTTCCTTTGCATGCAGGCGAACCATTTCCGCCACTATTTCTACCAGCCGATTATATACCTACTATCACGTGCCAGGCCAACGTCTAGTAGTCAGTCTTGTTTGAACTGACTTGTTTGGTGTGTGTAACAGGAAATATTTCGCTTTCGGTGAACAAGAAAAATAAGTTTATTTACGTTCCGCTTATTAATTTGTGCAGTTATTTAGTGTCTGGTAAGTTGATGTTCAAGAAAAAATATCAAGTTTTTTATTAAAATATTCTATTATTTTATGTTAATGATTATTAATTTTTATCAGTCCTTTGTATTCAGCATGTCTCTATTGAAACCAAGTAATAGTAAGAAATGAAAAATTACTAACGGAAATATTTCGCTTTCGGTGAACAAGAAAAATAAGTTTATTTAGGTTACGCTTATTAATTTGTGCAGTTATTTAGTGTCTGGTAAGTTGATGTTCAAGAAAAAATATCAAGTTTTTTATTAAAATATTTTATTATTTTATGTTAATGATTATTAATTTTTATCAGTCCTTTGTATTCAGCATGTCTCTATTGAAACCAAGTAATAGTAAGAAATGAAAAATTCCTAATGAACATCGAAATTTCCAAGAAAGGTGGGAATTGAAGTATTTTTCCCGTGAAGTAAAAAATAAAATAATCTGCTTAATATGTAATAATGTTATCAGTGTACCAAAGTTATACAACAAAATCATCACTATGAACAACATAAATCAAAATATGATAATTACGAGGGATTAATGAGACAAGAAAAGTTGAAAGAGCTCGTCAGGACTGAAAAAACAATGTTTACTAAAGTATCAGTCTGTTACTTGTCAAGACTCCAACATTATCAGATCTTATATTTCTATTGTCTAAGGCACTTTGTACCGTATCAATCCACCTATATCTTGGTCTTCCTCTGGGTCGTTTTGCTGCCAAACTGGCAGAGAACACTTGCTTTGCTAATTTTTTTTCGCCCATTCTGTTTTAAGTGATGATACCACCCGAGATTAGCACTGCTAACGCATTCCTGGATGCTGACAATGTCTAGTTCTCTCCTAATATCCTCATGTTTAATATGATATCGCCATTGATACCATCTGTTCACGCCTCTAATCTTTCTCAGAACTCTCATATCTGCAGTCTCTAGTCTTTGGTCAAGTGTTTTACTTCTGACCCAGATCTCAGATCCATAAGTTAAAACTGGTTTGAACGCTGTCTTCTATATACAGCTAATTTAGTGTTTTGACTAATTTCTCTCTTATTCCATATGAATATATTCAATGGATCTCCTACCATACCAGCTTTGTTGATTCTGTTGTCTATTTCCATATTTAATTTACCATCTTCACTAAAAATCATGCCTAAGTAGCTGAAATGTTTTACTTGTTCCACAGGTTCTCCATTCACAACACAGTTGATATTTTCAACAATTCTACCTATTTTCATTGTCTTTGTCTTTTTATTGCTGACCTTCATACCATATCTATTACAACAGTTATTAAATTTAGTAAGGGAATCTTGCAAACTTGTAGCAGATTTATTTAGAAGTATAAAATCGTCCGCATAAAGCAAAGAACATACAGTAACATCTCCAATTCTGATATCATGTTTAATACCACTTTCGTTCATAATGTGATCCGTATAGATAATGAATAACAGAGGGGGGATAACGTACATCCTTGTCTCACACCAGATTTAACATTAAACCATCTTCCTGTACTTCCTTCAATTCTAACTGCTGACTTGCAACTCAAAGGAAGACTAAGTATTGCTTGATATGATGTCCCGTTCACACCATATAAGTGTAGCATATTGAATAGCTTCTCTCTTGGCACTTTGTCATATGCCTTTTCCAGATCGACAAAACTTAAATACAGATCTTTGTTATATTCCCATGCTTTCTCAACTATTTGTCGTAAAGTGAAGATCTGATCCTGACAGCCTCTATTTGGCCTGAATCCAACTTGTTCTTCACCAAGCTTTTCTTCCACAATTCTTTTCAACCGTTTCTCAAGTATACTTGCATAGATCTTACCAGGAACACTCAGTAGGAAATACCTCTGTAATTCTCACATTCAGTTTTATTTCCCTTTTTATATATGGGTACTATGAAAGCTCTACACCAGTCATCGGTTTGGTGTAGAGCTCTCATAGTACTCAATTTGTCCCTCTGTCCAGGCTTTCTGAACTATGCAGCGCAGCCACTGTAAGACTTTTATACCACCATATTTCAGCATTTCTGGTCGAATATCCTCTACTCCTGCTGCCTTTCCACATGTTAAGCCTTTGATGGCTTTTTCTACTTCAAGTATGGATATGTATTCTTGACCGAATGCCTGGTCAGTTTTTTTTACCACTGTGCTGTCATCACTGCTTATTTCATTTAACAGTTTTTCAAAGAAATTACTCCATACTTCAAGGATATCTTTTTCTCCCGTTTTCATGTCACCTTTATCATCTCTAACTCCTTTTACAGCACTCTTTCCTCCATTCCTAAACTTCTTCAACAACCACCAGAATATTTTACCTTCTTGATATTTATTTTCTGTGTTCTTGCCAAAGTCCTCCCATGACTTTTGTTTAGCTAGTTTTACACAATGTTTAGCTTTCTTACATTTGTCTCTGTATTCTCTAAGAGCACAAGCTGACTTATTTGCAGGAACTTTTGATATGCTTTCTTCTTTTACTTCACTGCCTCTTTAATTTCCTGTGTCCACAATGGAGTTCTGATTTTTCTATCCTTGCAGACAACCTCATCACATGCCTCTCTGGTTGAATCAATCAGGGTTTTCTTCAATGCCTGCCACTGAATCTCCAAGGTTTGGTTCCTGTTTTCAAACTCTTTCATTGTGTTTTCAATAATCTTTGTGTATTTTAGTCTACAGTTCACATCTGAGAGCTGCTCAATTTTTATTCGCTTTAAAACTTTCTTACATGTTATTGTTTTCAATATGAAATTGAATTTTATCCTGCTCAAGACTAAATAGTGATCACTTCCAATTTCAGATCATTTCCAATTTCAAATCCTCTGTACACTCTGGTGTCCTGCACCAGGGAGGAAACATCACTATCAACAATAACATAGTCAATGAGACTTTTCTTATTCCTTGCCTCTTCTCTGCATGTGAATTTGTGCACATTTTATGTTGGAATATGGTGTTAGTAATAACTAGTCCATGCCCTGAGCAGAAATCCAACAGGTATTTGCCATTATTATTAGCTTTGCTCTTTTCTCCAAATTTTCCCAAAATATTTTTGTATGTCTGACAATCATTTCCTACTCTGCTATTTAGATCCCCAACAAGGACCAACTTTTCCTTTTTCATCGTGTCAGTTGCTTTTTCTAAAACATCAAAAAATTCCTCCATTTCTACCTTAGTAGAACCCTGTGTGTGACCATAGGCACAAATAAGTCTCATTGTCCAATTCCCCATTCTGATATTTGCGCACATCACTCTACTTGAGACTGCCTGCCATTCAAGAAGATTAGCCTCGCATTTAGTGTTGAATACTATGGCTACTCCTTCTTTTCCTTGATTTTCATTGCCTGAATATAACATTTTGTATTTATTGCTCAGAAAGATCTCACCAGTTTTTGTCTTTTTTGTTTCAGTCATCTCTATTATGTCGATCTGGTACTTATCTAATTCCTCAGCTAGCTCCATTTCTTTGCCATTCAGGCTTCTTATGTTGATAGTACCGATCTTTAACTCTGGTGTATTGGGTAGAAAAGGATATTTCTTATATACATTCTTGAAAAAAAAAAAAACAAGCTGCCGTTGTTGTTTCATTGTCAATATGCCTGGAGTTTACATTCAATATATCTGCTCAGTATGTAACCTGTGGTTTTATTGGATCCATGTCCTGAGCAGAAATCCAACAGGTATTTGCCATTATTATTAGCTTTGCTCTTTTCTCCAAATTTTCTCAAAATATTTTTGTATGTCTGACAATCATTGTCTGTGTAAAATTATGGAGATAATTTTACATCCTAATGTGGATTAAGATCCAGTGTGTGTATGAGTGTGTGTTCCTGAAAAAGCTTTGATCAAAATTTATATCAAAATCTTTTTCAGGAACACATCCTGGATCATAACCCATATTAGGATATATTAAGGTAAAGCATTAGTGTCTAGTCATTTGTTGATTCCTCTCCTATCTTATAGCAGAGGAAAAAGAAAATATAAAAATTAATAATTAAATACTTAAATAAGTATAACTACATTGGTTGCTACTGGTTAGGGTTTTATTTTCAGAGAGTCTGGTCGTTCTTATAGGCTGTCTGTCCTTCACTAAGTACTCTAAACCTACACCAATACATATATAGATTCATACCACCATCCAGTACAAAAGCTGTATCATTGGCAAAAATAGAATTCTAACAAGTTGCTTTGAAGAATATGTTCTGAAAAATTAGTTTTAGATGAAATACAAAATATTTATAAAGAATGACACAACAGGAAAACAGTCAACAGAATTCTTCAAAAGATTGCAATAAGGCTATAGCCATTCCTTATGTAGCGAAATATCTGAGAAACTAGACAGAATACTGCAAAAATAAAATAGGGTTACATTTAAACCACCCACAAAATTAAAAATTTTACTTAACTCCTCTGAGGATTCTCTCCTCCTCCTTTCTCACCCAGGTAGAAACCAAATCCAGTGTACATGTAACTTACCCTACATAGAGAAACAGAGCATACAGTTCCAATAAGAAAAAGACACAAACAACACTTTAAATTCCTTAATTTTGGAAAATCAGATTATGTGACAGAACTGAGTGGAAAGTTACCTAGTCCTGATATCATACCAAGTTTTGATATGAAAGAAAATTCAACAAAGCTTGTGAGATGCCAATTTAGCATCTCAATCTCAACAAGAATGATGGCTTGAAAGTAATAAGGGTTTGTAAGGTTCCATCTGCAGTTACATAGCATCTAAGAAAAGGATAACAGAAGAGCAGACTGCAGAACTTTAACAGCATTCAAAGAATAATGACACATTGAACAATTCAGTTACTACTAGCTTCCTAACAACAATATTCTTTCACATCAATACAGTTGACTGTTATGTCACCATAGTAGACATTTTTATAACAGCCTCACTCACTGTAATAGACTGCTGAAAGGTTCAAGCCAACCACAAAGCACAATGTTAAGGAAATTTGCTGTAACAATTTCTGTGGCTGCTACAAGTTTGCAGTGGTGAGAATCAGCTATGGTTATTTTCTAAGTCTACACATATTTTCAGATCTCACCTTTCAGTCATCTTAGCACAAATTCACCAAGCTACTCTCTCTCTCTCTCACACACACACACAACAGTGAGTAGTTCTAATAATTGAAGGGCTGGATAATTGAAGTACAACTACATGGTACTCTACCATAAGCCAGTTGACAAATGCAGAGGTTGGTTAATTGAAGGTTGGATAAATGGTAAATTACTGTATTTACATTACATTGTTTACTATATGTTCCCCCTGGTCATAATATTTTTTAGCATCAAATCTACATATTTTTGAATGTTTTTTGAGTTTCTTATCCTGAAACTACATGCAATGTTATATAAATTATATAAACTGCTACTCTGAGTTCCCTTTTTATAAGATACTCCATAGCATTCCTATTGGATTTGTTTAGATAATTCCTAGACTACTCAATGCAATTACAGAACAATATGAAAAAATATTGCAACTAAGCATATATGAAAGTATTATAAGACCATATTATGACTTTTTTCTTGACCACTAGTATTAATAAATTAAAGACTTAATTCTCTATGTTAGTCAAGTAGATAATAGTTTAATATCTGACATTTCAGCATTTTCAGAGGATACACTGATAAGCAATAGAAAGTAACAAAAACTAGGAAACTAACCAACAATTCTAAAAATTATATAAAGTTATCACTGTGCATAATACAATGATATAATATGCATGTTGCAAGTACAACGTTTTATTTGTTGAGAAATTTATTGTAATTTTCATGAAAGTTCATTTCTTTCTGGTTAAATGACCTGATTAGAGTTTTCCATATATCTGGTAAGATTAGACCTTGATTCTTATTTAAGTTACCAGTTGAACGGGCGACTGTTGCAGCTTCTTTAAATGTTCTGGAATGGTAGTTGTCTTCTATGTAGGGCATATGGCTCATATCCCATTCAATACTATGGTTGGTAGAGGCAAAGTGGGAAGAAAGGCCTGATATATCCTGTCTGTTGTTCCTTACATAGCCTATTTGTTCCTTCTTTCTTGTTTCAAAACTTCTAGATGTCTGTCTGATGTAATTAATGCCGCATGAACATGGTATGCTATAAACTCCAGAGTATTTGTAGAAAGGATCGCTATCTTTCAGTGATCTTATAAACTTTTGAATGGTGTCAATAGGTTTGAAGGTTACTCTGATATTATATGGTTTTAGAAGAAGAGCTAATTTTTTGGATATGGTACTAACAAATGGAATTGTTATAGAGTTGATGTATTGGGTTTCATCTTGTTGTCTGTCACTGAAGAGAATCTTGTTGATGATTCTTGTAGGGTAGCCATTTAGGGATAGATCTCTGGATATTTTCTTGATGCCAATGAACTATCATGTGATATGACCAACTGACCTGTGGACTTAATCAAAAAACTAAAATCTACGCATCCGTTAACTCCACGACTATATCATGTTCCCAAAATCCATAAAAAAGGTACACCATTACGTCCAATAGTAGATGGTATCCATTCACCTACTTACAAACTATCAAAATATCTAGCCATAATGTTACAAGAACACATTCACAACACGGATTCTTATATCAAGAACTCCCAACATTTCTTGGAAAAATTAAAAAACATCCATATCTCTGAAGATAATATTATGGCAAGCCTGGATGTCACATCTCTGTTCACAAATATCCCAGTTTCAGAAGTCATCGACATCTTAGAAAACCTGTTCCCACCAAACATCACCAAGTTGTTCAAGCATTGCTTAACTTCAAACTATTTTACATGGCAAAAAACATACTACAAACAACTTAATGGATTAGCCATGGGTAGCCCTCTCTCTCCTTCTTGTGCTGACCTATTCTTAGAAAATCTGGAAACTGAAATTTTATCCCAAATTACCCCTAAACCAACCACATGGTTTAGGTATGTTGACGACATCATCATCATTTGGAATCACAAAAAAGAGGAACTAATAGATTATCTAAACAAAATTAATTGCTTCCACAACACTATCAAGTTCACTTTGGAACTAGAAAAAGATAATAAACTTCCATTCCTAGACGTCCTTATTAAGAAACAAACTGTTTCTTAATAAGGATATTAAGATGTTTCTTAATGTCCTTATTAAGAATAGCATCAACCTGTCGGTATATAGAAAACCTACTAACACAGGATGCTACCTCCATTTCGACTCGTCTTACCACATATCTCAGAAACTCAGCATTATCCATATGCTCAAAACAAGAGCTATACAGTGTACCACAGACCCTGGCGACTTACAAGAAGAATTAATGAAAATATCCAGAGATCTATCCATAAATCTACCCTACAAGAATCATCAACAAGATTCTCTTCAGTGACATACAGCAAAGACAATGAGATGAAACCCAATACATCAACTCTATAACAATTCCATTTGTTAGTACCATATCCAAAAAAATTAGCTCTTCTTCTAAAATCATATAATATCAGAGTAGCCTTCAAACCTATTGACACCATTCAAAAGTTTATAAGATCACCGAAAGATAGCGATCCTTTCTACAAATACTCTGGAGTTTATAGCATACCCTGTTCATGTGGAATCAATTACATCAGCCAGACATCTAGAAGTTTTGAAACAAGAAAGAAGGAACAAATAGGCTATGTAAGGAACAACAGACAGGATATATCAGGCCTTTCTTCCCACTTTGCCTCTACCAACCATAGTATTGAATGGGATATGAGCCATATGCCCTACATAGAAGAGAATTACCATTCCAGAACATTTAAAGAAGCTGCTACAGTCGCCCATTCAACTGGTAACTTAAATAAGAATCAAGGCCTAATCTTACCAGATATATGGAAAACTCTAATCAGATCATTTAACCAAAAAGAAATGAACTTTCATGAAAATTTTTCAACAAATAAAACGTTGTACTTGCGACACGCGTATTATATCATTGTATCACGCACAGTGATACCTTTATATAATTTTTAGAATTGTTGGTTAGTTTCCTAGTTTTTGTTACTTTCTATTGCTTACCATTGTATCCTTTGAAAATGCTGACAGATATCAGTCAGTGAAACGTCGGATATTAAACTATTATCTACTTGACTAACATACGGAATTAAGTCTTTAATTTATAATAAGACCAGTTTTAACATATGCATCTGAAGCAAAATCTGCAACAGTTAAGATCAAACACTTAAACACTATTACAGAAATGAAAACGTTTAGGAAAATTGCAGAAAAAACAAAATCTGATAAAATCAGAAATGAAGAAATATACAAAAAAGTGTGCTTTATAATCAGTAGATGGATGTCAGAAGTATGTCAACAGAAAATAGAAAGAATAATCAGACAAATAGAAAAAAATTGAAGCTAAATACTAGAAGATCAGTGAGAATACTGAAAATATTGGAAAGATAGATTGATAAACATTGTTGCAAGAGGTCTAAAGCAAAGATGAAGATTTCATTATTTTATGTTGGTATTCATCATCCATTTATTGGAATTAATAATATAGTACTTTTGAGAAACATTTGAACCTTTTATTCTGGAATACTCGCCTACATTCCTTTTAGAAGCAATGACTCGGCAGAAAGTAAATATCATCAAATTTCTGATATGTAGTCACCAAATTGATTTCTTATTTGTTAAAATTCCAGCGTTGTCAGATCTTATATTTCAGTTTTCTAGGCATTTCCAACTGATCCAATTCAATTCAAGTAGATCTTTTTCCTCTGGTTCTTGACTCTATCATCAAACACCAGTTTTGCTGACATTTCCTCTCCCATTCTGTTTGTGTCTGCAACACCACTTTAGCTTAGCTCTGCTCTCACATTCTTGATGGCTTAGTATGTCAAGTTCCTTTCTACCATCATCAGTTTTAATATGATTCTGACATTGATACCATCTGTTCACTCTCCTGATAACCCATTTTTCAGATTCCTAAGTTAAAATTGATTCAAGCATTGTCTTGTATACTGTTGGTTTCTTGTTTTGGCAATATGCACATCTGATTGCATTTCTCTTGAATGTTTTCTACTTCTGTTGTTTCATTAGCAGTCTTTTGAAATAACTGATTTTGATGTCAACTTTATCATTTTTAATTCTTTTTATAGTACTCTTCCAAGTTTCTTCTGTAGCGTCCAGAGCATTTTGCCATCTTCATGATAGTTGTCTTTTGTATTCTTATCATTCCTTCCATAACTTTTTTCCTAACTACTTTTAATCATAGCTTAGATTTCTTATATTTCCTGTTTTCTTTGAGGTTGCATGCTGACTTACTTGTCAGTAACTTTGGGTGTGATTTCTTTTTTTCTAAGCCTGTCATTTGAATTTCTTGAGTACTGTGGAGTTTATATATTTCTACCCATGAAAACAACTTTATTATGTACCTTTCCGGATTAAATCAATCCTTATTTTCTTCAGATTTTATCAGTATGTTTCTAAAGGTTGGTTCTTGTTATCAAATTCTTTTTTTTTTTTCAATAATATTTGTATATTTGAGTATATATTTTCATATAATTTGATATTTTTTAAATACTTTTTTGCATATTTTTCTTTTTAATACGAAGCCACACTTTTCTCGAGTACTCTTTCTTTCCAGTATTTTATTTGATCTCCTGAGAAGTTTTCACGACTACCTTTATAAAAAGTTGTTTCCTGATAGACCTGATTGTATGTCTAGATTGAGTTATTGAATCATGTACTTTTATACCAGCACTCAAGACTTTATGAAATGGAAAACTTCAGATGATTTTGTTTTGTCTTATTGTAAATTTTTTTGCAATTGTTTTTCTTCATTTCCCTTTCTGTGAAACAAAAGCAAACCTGTTGTGTTGTTTTTAAGTTAATAATTTTATTCTGCCACTCCCAATTCCATATTTCTCTTTGAATGGGAAATGTGTATTCATGCACAAAGCATTGAAAGCACTACTTTTTGCTATCTGGGTTTTGATCATACTTTGGCAGAACTGGCTTCTCAAAAAAAAAAAAAATAAATAATAATAATAAAAATAAATAATAAAGAAATAAAATGCTGATTTACTCAAAGTATAAATTTGCTTTAAATTTTGCTTATAGCATTATTTAATTATTATTTTTATTTTATTTTATTTTTTTTAGATATGCATCAAAAAGTGGAGGTGCTTGAACTTAGTGACATTAGAAGAGAATATGATTTGGTTCATGCCCGATTACTTCTGCTTCAGAAAGATCCATCACCCGCAAATATTGCTTCATCTTTCATTTCTGCAGCTGATACTGTTACTTTATTAGTCAGTAATGGTCTCTATGATACTGCACTGCATATATGTCAAATCTTTAAGTTGTCTCTTATTCCTGTATTTGAGGGTATTGTAAACAGGTAAGATTATTTGAGCAAGACTTGTGAAACTGTTTTGAACCTTTATTATCATTTTTAGTATAAGTAATTTTTATTTTTTTATTTTTATACTCATAAGATTCTTAACCCATAGCACATCAGTAATGTGGATTGGCTGATATTTCTAGAACCATGTTCTAGAGATGAAACGTATACTTTTTAAGCCAGTTCATGCTTTTAGTAAGCAAGATGGTGAACTCATACTGAAAATGAAAAATGAAAGATATCTTCTTCCTAAAGACCTATCACAAACATCTATGCCACAGTCTGATTCAAACCCACGACTTAGTTGCAGAGTAGAGCTATCCATTTAACCACCCAGGTTGATAAATTTTTGATTTCAGTGAATGTATTCTTATGTAAGAACATCCATTTAACCTATTGAATTTTAGATTGAGAATGAATTATTGAATAGTATAATGCTTTAATATAAATAACTGTTACTAATCATAATAAAAATGCATTCTTTGTTTTGTCAGTTAATGTCAAAAACATATATTAAATTAAATGTGGTTGTCTCTTATCAAACTATTAATAAAGTGGAGTCAGCACCAGCTGGACCTCCTGACCTGAATATGCTTTTCATTAGCATATTTTCAGCAGTATATTTCAATGAACGATATTCTTGTATGCACATAATTGACATCTTGGTTTGTGTATTTTTTTGTGCTGGATAATTGTCTCACAATTTATTATTAGGAGTATCATATTCAGAATTTGTATTTTATCATACTCAGCTACTAACTCCGTACAAATCCAAATCTTTCACATTTTTGGAGTGGTACACTAAAAACATCTCTAGAAATTTTTGATGCTCTCTAGAGATGGGTGATTTGGTTGATTGGGGAACCTTTTCACTGATACTTTAATAATTATCTCACAGACTGTCTGTTTAATTTCTTTGTCTTTTCTATAGTTACTTCCAAAGATTCTGTAGAATAGCCTTCCTCATGAGGTGATTCCCTAATAGCTAACCTCAACTTTCCAAGAAAAATAGCAATAGGTTTATTCTTCCTCAATCTTCATCTACACATGCTTCTAGTGCATTAAAGATTCTGGGTTCTGTTATCACCTGTGCATAGGACTGATGCTAAAAATAAATAAATAAAATTATTAAAAAAAAGCTAATTTTGTAAGCAATATAACATTCAACATGATATATTAGTCATTATTCAGTGATCATAAAGGTAATACATGAGCGAAACTTTTTAGCTACCTTAACACCAAATCATCTTACTTCATCAATTAATATATGTAGTTATGGGTGTTAGTTAAAGAGATGTATATAGGATTATGGTCTTAACATAAGTGCATTTTTTGGTATAGTGGAAATTTTTTCAATATATTAATATCATGGGAGTTATGAGTATTCATAATATGCATAAATCTTTGCAAAAATGCACCATTATTATTTCTTACCTTGGAAAATAAGAATCAAAACTTAAAATAGATAAATAGTGAAGACAGTTATTGAATTGGTTGAAGATTATATTTTCATTTTCAAAATAATTGAGAGGTTGTTTAAGGTTCAAAGCTTGATAACTGGGAGAGAGAGAGAGAGAGAGAGAGGGAGACTTCCTGTTAACCTTTAAGTATTATGTATAACCAACTAGAGTTTCTGACCTGATGCTCAGTCCTCACCTTCATGTGGTGTGCCACGTGATGGATTGTAACTTTGTTACAAATATCTGTAAACTTCAGCAGTGTTTCATAATGGCATTGGAGACAACACGTGTAGTTGACAGTTTTTCCAGTGCAAGCACTGCACTACATTTTATCCAACAGATATCAAGAAATTATCATTATTTTACTTTAATAGACTTAAACTGTATAGTAAAACTGTTTTTCTCACCTCAAAGTTTATTTTACATGTTATTTTGTCCTACCTTTATGAAGAGAGCTCTTGTATTAAATTTTAACTGGCAAGCTAGTGCACACATGCACAGATATTGAGGAAGTAGTGAATAGTGGCTGACTTGCTTTGGTTTGTTGTTGTGTAGATTGGAATGAGAATATTCCATTTTAGAAAGAAGAATAAAAAATTGAAGGAATGGAATCAGAGATCTATAGATTTATCTGAAAGCAATTCTTTCATTTGGTGAATGACTACCAGAAGACAATCTTTGAAGGCCTCTAATATTATTTTTTAAAGGATAAAATAAGCACTTTTGAAAGAATGTATTTCTATAGTAGTTTTTTATTATTATTATTATTATTCTTTGCTTTTTTAACTCTGCATTTGTTCCTGTCAACTGACGACATTGAGCCAGCAACATTTTATGTTGCAAGACATAAAGTTCTGTTTTCTTCTAATGCTAGTGAGAAGGAAGCTGTATTCTGACAGCAGAAAAGAACTGATTTCATAATGAATTAGTAATGAAAGAATTGTTTAGAGAACTGTAAAGCCAATAATTTATTCTAAGTATTTCTCCTCATGGATAAATTTCTAAGTACGGTAATTTTTCTGATAAGTAATTACTCTGAAGTTACTGAGGTAGGACATGAAAATTTTTTTCTTCCAGTTAAGGAAAGAGATTTGTTTGAAATTTTGTGTTGTTGTTGAAGTCTTTTAATTTCTGAAATTAGACTTAAATGTGTGAGTGTGAGAGAGAAAGCATAACTCTTATATGGAATCTTTTTAAATTAATTTTATGTAAATATTGTATAATTTTTTTATATTAATTAAACAATGTCTTGGATATGGAGACTTTCGAACAATAAGTCTTAATTAGAAAATAAACTGGGTTTTATTTGGTCATAACTGGTTACAAATATAATGAAACCTACTAGTTTTGCCACTGAAACTTGTGGCTTCTTCTGGGTAAAAAATACATAAAAATAAATGCAATAAAAACAGACTTGAAGTATAAATATATTAAAAACAAACTAAAATAAGAACCAAACTTTGCCATCTCATTGGCAGTCTCTGAAGAAACATTAACTGATTCAGTCAGAGAGGCATGTGGTGAAGTTGGTTACAAAGGTAGAAACATGAACTGTGTGGTAATCACAAGCATTCAAAATAGGCAGCCCCAGAGAGTTGGAAAGGCAGTGTGTAAATGTGGCTAAACAAAAATCATCTGAAGACTTTGATAAGGCAATAGAAATATCAAGAAGGAAGCAAAATGTTTTGGAGGCTATTGAAAAAGCTTTAAATATGTCGGTTCATCCTATCTTCAAAGTCTGTATGCCTACAATGTTTACTTGGTTAAAAATGTGCACTTCCAGCAGCAGAAAAAATCCATCACTTCTATATGAGACCAGCTAATTCACCTTTGATAGGCGAGGCCTTATAAATATTCATATCCTAGGTAGATTTATACCCTAGGTAGTTTTTTCCAACCAAAGTGCATCATCATTACCAACTGATTATGGAGACATCTGTGTTGGTGTGTGTGTTGCTGAAGAAATTTCAAAATGCTTATCTATTTATAAGTACACTCAACTCATGCTATAACAAACTCATAGGGATGACAAGAATAGTTTGTTATAGTGGAGAGTTTGCTACAGTAAATTTCCTTTTGTATTCCATTGTGCCTATAGAGCTTTGGTAGTACCTTTACAGTAGTTTTGTTATAATGTTTATTTGTTGTAATGGTGTTTTCTGTAGTGAGAATTGAGTGTACTGTTTTGAGTGCAGAAATTATAAAGGCAATAGAAATCACTTTTACACATGTGAATATACTTATTATTTTTTTGTTTTTCATAATTCTAGGTGCATCAGTGCAACTCAAGTCCCGCAATCCCAGTGTATAAAAGAAATTGAAAATAATTCTGGTTGGCTGATTCAGAATGAACTGAATCGGTCTTGTAGTAGTGGCACTATCAGGTAAGAACTTATAAAAATGCAGTAGCTTTCATGCATAAACTTCAAGCTTGGTTCTGTTCTTTAAGTTGTGAAAGAATCACTCTGTGGGAAATGCTTTAGTATCATTGACAAGGGTTCTGCTAAAGGGGACCAACATATGGTGCATATCAACAAAAGATGGTTACTAACAGGAATACATGGTTTATCAGTGGACTGTTATGAGACGAAATGGGGATTATATTGAAGGCCTTTAAATAGGAGTATGATATCAAAACTTCTGAAATGATCCAGATAATAGCTGCAAACTTTTTATATCACAATACCACACAGTATATATATCTTGATTAAAGATCAAAGTGCACTTTGAATTCTTTTTCCACAAGCAAGGCATTTGTGTGTTTCTGCAGTGTTATATTACATATCATAGAATGAATTAGTACCCTCTCTCAGGTAAAGTTTTCTTTTTGTGTTATTTAACATTCCTCTGCTGTCTACTCTGTGTCTAAAGTTTGAAAATTACCTGTTCTCATAGATTCCTTATTATCCCTGAAGCTTGAATTTTTGCAGTCGTACTATCGAAACAGTGAAGAAATGCTGCAGTATGTGCTGGAAGAATGCAGATCATCCAATTACCAACCAGAATATTGAATAACCCATCTTCATTTTGCTAATAATACCCATGACGTTTTTAAAAGTTTCTTACCAGATATACCAGAAGTCATCTCTTCTCTCAATAATTCAGATACAATGTAGTGCATCCTTCGTCTCCTATAGAACATCTTTCTGTCTAATTCATGTCCTTTGACAATGGCATTATGTCAGAACTAGGCAGAACTTGTTCTTTTATTTCATGGTCAGATTACTGTTTCCACTCTGATGGTCCATTTGCTAATTAGATTGAGTTATAAAATTATTCTTGGTGAAATGATGAACTTCATTTCCAGTACTATTCAAAATTCCCACTTACTAAAAAAGAGGACTGATGTATGGTTGTAAAAATTCAAAAGTCCCACTTCATTCCATCATTGACCTAATGGTAGCATTATTTCTTCTGTGCAGCATGAATATCTTGGACACTGAATCAGACAACACCTTTTATTTATTTATTTATATATTATTAGTAGCTTGCTTTTTGTGATATCTAAAAATTATATGTCAAAATTTAGTTTAGACTAAAATTTCATCAGTGCCATGTATGAGGTGCAGATAAGGATTGAGAAAGAAAAAAATCTATTGACATTTTTCTTAAAGGGCTAGAAGTTGGAATTGTTGCAAAACACATTATAAGGAAGGCTGTTCCACAGAGCAGAAGTGGATGGAATAAATGAAGAGGAACAGGAGAGACAGGTTCGATGTGTTTGAAGTTTAACTTAAAAGTGATGTTGGGCAGCTGCTGCTCTTGTTTTAACAGGCCCAACAGTTAATAGAGGAATGATGTTAGCCAGTTTGTCAGAGTGGTGACTATGGAAGTACCTGTAGATGAGAGAGCTGAAACACTTCACCTATGAGCCTGTGTGAAGGAAGGGTCATCAGTGAGCCGAATTACTTTCCTCTGGACAGCATGAAGAATTTTTAAGGCGGCTTTAGGTGCACCATCCCAGATGTATGAACTGCATTCTAAGGATGGACAGATTTTGGATTTTAATAGGATTAGTAGTAGCTTGGTGGGTGTAAAATAACTTTTTGAGCAGAAAAGAATGCCTAATTTTTTAGAGACTGGGGAAGTTATTGATGTGCTTCTGGCAGGCGAGGCTGCAGGTAAATGTCACTTCAATCATTCAATTCAATTCATCCATTTCAAGTTCAATTCAGTCAGTTTAAGCTCAGGTAAATACACACATCATCAGACAGGGATATCCTGTCTGGTGATGTGTGTATTACTGTGGATAAGGAAAGGTGAACTGAGATCCCTTTTGTGAGAGAAAAAGGCAGGACTGTGTTTTGGTAGCATTGAAGGTAACCAGGTTATCCTTAATCCACTGGATGATGGTATGGAAATCAGTATTTAAGGCACTAGTTGCAGATGATTTTGATGTAAGGAATGTCTGGGAACTACATGGTTTGTGAAAGGAGTAGGATTAATGGAGAGTGCTGTCATCAACATAGTTATGGATAGGATTTTTAGTGATTGAGAGTAGGTCATTTATTTATAAGAGAAAAAGGGTAAGTGATAGAACGGAGTCCTGAAGCACTCATGCATCGGTGGCAATGCTCCAAGCAAGGGAGACTCATAACAGGAGGTCCATTAACATTTCACTAAATTCCTTTCACCATGACAAGTAGTGAATGACCAGAGAGAAAGCTAGCTATCCTGTTACAGAGGGTGGCATGTAGACTGAAGGAAGGCTTTTTTGCAGGCATTGATACCAAACATGATTGAAAGCTCTGGAAATGTCAAGGGCAACAGTGCACATTTCTCTGAACCTTCCCATGGCAGGCGTCCAGCAGTGGGTGATGAAGATTATCAGCTGTGGATCTTGATTGCAGAATTCATATTAGTGGTCTCTGATTAACTAGTGAGCTTCTCTGTAGTGAAGGAGTTGCCTATTGATATCTCTCTCCATTATTTTGGAGGAGAATGAGGTGATAGCAGTTGGACAGTATGCTTTTGTCCTGCTTTATTGGAATGAGTTGGCTATATGTTTGCTTCCATGAGATTTTGTCAGAATCCGATGACTTTGTTGTGTTCAGGTTGTTTAATAACCTTATGTCTTTTTGGCAAAAGATGAAAAGTCCTCTGGTGCTCAGCATGGAAGGAAGTGATTTGCCTTCATCATCTATACAGAAGTTAGAGAAAAAGAGTGATACCAGTTATGCTTATAATTTATGCACAGTCATTTATATTATAATTTAAGCATATTCAACTCAGACTGCACCAAACATACAGAATAGTTTGCTATAGTGAATTACCCATCTAAAGCACTTGTGCACCACTCTTTCCGAATGCTTTAGTTGAAACTTCCCAATAGTTTTAGTGAGTGTTTTTATAGCAGTGTTTCCTATAATGAGTGAACTATATTCTTGCCAAAGCCTGCTTCATTTGAAAGAATCTTTTCATTGTAAATTATATTCACAGTTTTATTTTCTATATGATTAACTATACACTGTTTAAGATCAGTTATGTGAAATAATTTTTGAAAGCTTTCTCATTGTTTGTTGTAATGTTTGTCATTGTTGAATTGAGATTTTGTTGTGATTTTCACTTACCACCAAGAAGCACTGAAGTTACTGAGCATGCACATGGGACATTTGTGTAAATCTGCTTCAAAATTCAGTTTTACCAATTGTTAGTATATGAATGCTAGGATATGATTATCTGGAAAATCTTGGTTTGGCAATTTTTATTTCTATTTCTTGTGGTGAAGAAGAATCCTTGAGAGTAGAATTTGTTGCCTGAACACTGAGTGTGTGTGAATTACTCATCTAAAGCACAGCATCCTTTCCTTCACTGTTATTGAGTGATTAACATTTGTTTTGGCCAAATTATGGAGATTACTTCCATGTTGAAATAACTTTAAAATAAATCTAACTAGCTATCGAGACATTTTAATCTTCATATTAAAGTCATAATATCGAGTGCATGTGCGTGTATGCATGCATGCGCACACTCAGAGAGAGAGAGAGAGAGAGAGAGAGAGAAACAAGTTACATGACAATACTCGCACACACTGTTTGCTAAAGTAACATTCATTTAGTCAACTTTTGACTCTACTAGCCTGCCTCTGGTAGGAAAAAAAAAACCCCTATTGATGCTCAAGTCCCGTTTTTTAATATGTGCCCGAAAGTCATCAGCTATATAAATAGTTATTACTCCAGCTTGGCAGTAGGCTCTGTAATTTTGTCAAAATTAACCACCTACTGGTCTTCCCATGTCTTTCCATCATGCAGAATACAGATGCAAATTGTACCATTGAAATAGCTGAATACGAAGTTTAAGAAAGTTGATGTATTTCAACCATGGCTAGCTATTTAATTAAATCATGGCAGATAATTTAAAAATTAGTGTGATAATTATTCTTTTTAGTGACTGCCATAGTGCCGTTTTGTCAAATATACAATATTGGTTAGTACTTTGGAATATGTCAACTTGAGTGTGCACTGCTGCTATTTTTAATAGTGTTTTCTCTTAAACCTTGACATTAAATGAAAATAGAGTAAGAATAATTATGAGTGTGAAGTTCTGCTCTTGAGCAGTTCATAAAAAGTTCTCTTCTGTTTTTATATTGGCTGGAAGTACTTGCATGCAACCTACCAGAATCCAACCATCCACATATGGCAAAGCTGGCACTGTTAACAAAGCCCAGCAGTGACACTTTGGAACACTTCAGATACTGCTAATGCAGACAGACAATCAACCACTTGCCAACTAGGTGACGACATGAAGTGTAGCAGCTGCAAACTTGAAGTTAGGAAGAAAAAAAAAAAAAAGGTTTACATGCAATTTCTGATGTCAGTGTATGCATTCTAACTGCAAAGATGGATGAATCAGTCCATAAACTTCTTGCTGACCTCAACTATTTTTCTGTCCCCTGTTAAAAAAAATTTTAAACCTAGTCAAGTGCATCAGCATCCTTGAACATCACCTTATCAGTCTTGAGGAAACCTTCTCTAACAAAATTGGTACAATACAACGTTAACTTCAATCCCCATAAATTATCAGGTGCTGCTGCTTTAGACCCACGTGCACATGTAAAGACACAACGAACTTCCCATGCCTAGTTAAAGTGAACTGACATGCTTACTAGCAGATCTGAGCTCATAATTGCTGTAAATAGAAAATTCAAAGGTTCTCCATCATATGTACAAGCAGGTCCGAATATTACCTTCTCTCAGCAGGAGCATAGACCCTTGATTATAAACAAGGAATACTAGTACAAAAAAACAAGTGTTACTAATAGCCACCCTGAAAACCAAAACCCAGACTTTGCATAGGGAATGTGCTTGGCCCAAGTGGGCAACAGCCAACCTCAGAGATCCTTCCCGATCCACTTCACAAACATATGTGGTCTCAGTTACAACCTCAGTAATGTCCATTACCACTAGTCTGCAAACCTCGTCTTTCCTAATTAAATGCTCTTTGACTCGTTCTTACTTAAAGGCAAAACATGTACACATATTCTTCTCTCTGATATATCATGTGAAAGAGTCCCTTGATTTTGACTTCCTTTGGCTGAAAATCTCTCTACCATATTATACCAAATTCATCTGCTGTCTATCGCTCCTCACCATGTGGAACACCTGTTTGTGGTGGAGGGAACTTCCCAGTCATGGTACTGACCCTTTTCATTCTTCCTCTCTTTGTTTGCTTTTCTTTTCATATTCTTTACTCTAATTTTTTTTCTCTCCTGTCTTTCAGACTGCCATCAGCGGGATCCAACCCTTCTGTTGTGTTTACTGGACAGTGCAATCCATGGATGTCCATTAAGAGGGATCCTGGTAGTCTTGCACTACTTTGGCTTCTGCTTTAGAAAGATGGACAGTACTGGATGCCCTGCCAAGATTATTCAGCTAGTGGGCTGGTCTGCCAGGTTGTAGTGTTGCAGTTGTCTCCTTTCCTGTGGTCTGGAGATGGAGGCCCGAGGCTTGCTGTGGTGCTAATATAGCATCCAGAGTAATCCTGGCATTCCAATTCCATGTGCATTTATTGCTTGTTGGTGAGTGGCCATTCATGCGTGGAGAACTTTTGCACCAAACAAAAAATCCCTTGAGTATGAATCCTTCATCTTCAGGTTTTTCAGGGATCCTCACAAGGCTCCCAACTAAGTATTGATACTGTAGATACATCATTTGATAACACACGCAAGAAACAAAAGACATCTAACACAGTTATCAATGTACCAGTATTTTTCACCATCCATGCAACAAGTGACAAACTGATAGGGAAAATGTCACCCTTCTTTATTTAGACGAGTTTATAAGAACCTGGCAGGACCTCCCAAAATAGTTCAGAAACTACATTTTGGTGATATGCTTTGTGGAAACATGTTACCAATACTGCAATATCAGTGGATGGAATACCAGTTATGGTAACACCTCATAAAACACTAAACTTTTCTAGGGGAATGATATTAGAATGAGATCTATTTGGTGTTTCAGATGAGTAGATATGTTCAGAACTTAAAGACTAGGGAGTGACTGATATAAGGTGCATCCTGATACATAGGGATGGTCACCTGGTTCCGACCAGGAACATCATCCTTACTTTTGATATGCCTAAATCTATGTGAAAGCAGGGTATCTGAACTGTTCTGCTAGGCTTGTACATTCATAATCCACTGTAATGCATTAAATGTTAGAAATACGGACATGTCCAAACTGCCTGTCATGGCTCTACTATTTCTGTCTGATGTGGTAGTAAAGAGCATGGTAATAAATCTTGCACTGCAAAGAAAGCTGAATGTGTTGACTGTCAGGAAAATCCTTCTGTCTACTCCTGTGCATGTCAAAGGTGGAAGGATGAAAAAGAAATACAAAAAATAAAAGCATCACAAATATATCATATCATGATACAAAGAGAACAGCCTCTTAAGCTGACAGTTAAAAAAATATCCACAACTCAAACTTGTATGTCTAGTCAACTATTTGATAATTTCACTATGCTTGAACTTTGATTTGTGAATTCTTCTTTTTGGAGTACATCAGTCACACAACATATGGTGTCACTTCTGAAACAATTCTAAAAATGATACTATTCAATGAGAACTCACTTTTTAAGAAAATTGCAGCAAGGGTATCACCTACTTGCTTTCTTCTATGTATCAGTGCCATACTCCACTTGACTACAAACCCAATATGTAGCTTTGCTAATGACAGCACACTACACTCCCCCCTTCTCATTTCACAAACCATGTGCTACACAAACCACTAAAACTTCCAGAACAGCAATCTTCACTTACCCTAAATTCTGATCTCCAAATCATTCAGGTTCAGACAACCTAATCAATTTCAATGCCATCAGAACACAGTTCTGCCTTATCTCCCATAAAAAAAGGGTCGTGTTCTTGCAGTCTTACCCTTGACAACACTTAAATTTCTATACAAGAAGAGAACTCTCTTCTTGGGATTACTCTGTCATCAATTCTCTCTTGGCACAAGCACGTACATTACAACTTGTTTCCTTGGCATCCAAAAAATTAGGATTTCTCTTTCGCTCAAGGAATTACATTACCTCTGAACGGCTATTAATCCTATACAATTTCCCAATAAATCCAACCGTTGAATACTGTTCTCACATTTAGGTCAGTGCCTCTAATTGCTCACTAAAAATACATGATCCGATACAGAAGAGAGCAATTAGGTTGATTAGTGACCAGTCTCTCACTAATTCACTAAACCTACTTTCACATAAGCGTGCATTATCTGTAAATACCACCACAGCCAATGTCCATCTAAACTGGCATCAGTAATTGATCGACCAAGTAGCTTGGCTTCATGTAAAGACATGGTCTACTTCGCATGCTATCTGCATAGTCTATCTAAATGTGGATTTGGATTCTCTGGTTAGTTTATCTGTTTTATAGGATGAAAAAAAATATAAAGTAAAAAACTTTCTGTTCAGAAGGAAAAATCCTGATACTTTTTTTCGTGATACCTGGCTAAAACTTATAAAGGTTCCTTGTGTCTTCTTAGATGGAATTTGAAGCCAATCCTGCCAGCCAACAGATATCTTCAATACAAGCTATGAGTTGCCCCCTGTATCTTCTATTCTGTTCTATTCCCTCAGCCATATGGCTGATGGGGGTAGCTATATGCTATCAGGGAGATGATTATGAGCAAGGTGGTTTTTCCCATTGCCTTCCTTGCCGAAGTATATTTATTTATAACTGTAGCCTTGTGTTTGTTCATGGGACTAGTTTGCCTGTTTTGTGGGATGAAAAAACCTGAGTTACTGGGAGGGGGGGGGGGGAACCCTCCACCACCATATGAGATTGGTTAACTTACCTTTAGTCAAAAGAGACCAGATAAAGGTTCCTCACATCATAGATAGGAATCAAGTCCAGGTCTTTCTGACCAAAGGGCTTCGTCCATACCGACTGAGCTACGGAGACTCCTCCCTGTATCTTAAGTAACACTAAACTGTATATCTAGAAAAAAGTACACCCTTATAGAATGGTATAGTTATAGTACAAAGAGAATATTCCATAGATATTCCACCACATCAAACCTCAGTGTTCAGGTATGCTTGGGTCAGGCATCTATAGCATGTTGCAGTAGGCGTTAGTGCCAGGTGGAATTCTGAATTAGGTTGAATGATCTATAAATTCATTTATCTAATAATTGGATAAGATCTGGAAAATGTAGAACCAAGTACTTCTTTGCATCATTCATCAGTCTAAGCACATGAAGGTATGAAACTTGCAGATACTCTGAATTGTCTGAACATCAGCAGCAGCATATCTTTTTCCCACCACAATGCATGCCCACACACATCATGCACTCTGCATTCTTGGTTCTGAAATAAAAAAAAAAAAAGAAATAATTCTCTTCTCTTTGATAGTTCCAGATCATTCGAGTGCTATTTACTCAAGGAGATTTAAACAGTCACAATGTAATGCCAAAGAAAATTCGCTATAGCAAACTCTCCACCATAACAAACTATTCTTTGTGGTTCCTATGAGTTTGATATAGCAAAAGTTGACTGTAGAAACTAATTGGTAGGAGATAAACTTGCACTATATCTTTATTGTGATTTGGTAGATCTTTCTGGTACAGATTGAACATCTTTTATGATTATCATTATTGTTTAATAAAAAAAAATTCAAATCCATGTTTGATTATTATTAATCTATCCATTTTTAAATCTTAGTCATTCTTACTATTTAAGACAGCTTTCTTTTGCAGGTTTGGAACTCTTTTTTTTTTCTTTCTCCCCATATTTATTGTCAAAAGCTGACTTATAAGTCACCTTTTTATAATTTGCACCCCTTGGGTAGTATGACCATTCTGTTTTCTTTTCATATGCATGTTTTTTTTTTTTTTTTTTTTTTTTTTTAAGTGAATTTCTGTAGAAGCATTGCTTTATTATAAAACAGTGCTTCCAGTATTGCTTTTTCTTTGTTGTTATATTTTTCTCCCCTTTTTTGTTTCAGTGATCAGATGTTTTATCTGCTGAAAACATATCTAAAGAAATATGAATTACCCAGACAAACAACTTTTCATCGCTGTGTTACAGTTAAACTTTTAGTTGCTGGTATTCATTTACCAGCCTGGTTAAAACAGTCTTATCAGGTGAGTTATTGTTATATTTTGATTTATGTAGCAAAAGTTTTCTGGTGACTGAAATATATTAATTCCTTTCATATATGCTTTTAGCTATGTCAAAGCTTGTGTTCTAACCTGGTAAAAGTGATCATTTCCTGGACAGCCTCAGCTTGCAAGATTAATGTGTGTTTTGTAATAGAATAAATGATAACTAATATCTAAATAGAGCTTCACATTAGATAATATAATGATTCAAATACAAAATTAATAATGGAAAAACTCACGTAAAAAGATTATTTAATAGTATAATTTTTGCCTATCTTCAGGTGAAAATTATGCTATTAAATAATCTTTTTATGTGAGTTTTTCCGTTATTAATTTTGTATTTATATGTCTGCTCACGGTTTGCCATTATTAAAGCCTAATATAATGATTAATTTATTAATATACAGTTCAACTGAAAAGAGCTTTGTGTTCCTCAGTACATCATGATTGGTAATTAACAAAAGCTGTAAATTGGCTATAGTACTTCACAGTATAAACAGCATTAGAAGGAAACAATAATCAGCTTACTAATATTTTGCTGATTTTCTGACAAGCATCATCAGAGCACAAATTGTAACTTAAAATATTTAATATCCTAATAAGGCACTCTCCAGGAACTGGATAACAACAGTGTTAATTTGGAGAAGTGAGAATAAAGATGGTCTTAGAGTGATCCTCTCCCAGATCTTAAATTAATGCAGCCATACTAGTTGAGGTTGGGGAAAAACTTTGTAGCTGATTGTAGAAGTTGGCTGTGAAGCTTTCTGATCATAGCAAATTCTAAAAATAGTCTCTGAAACTTGCAATGACTTTTTATGCAGCACAACTGTTGTCTTCTATTTACTCATGTGTGAGGGAATATCCAGACTACTTTCCTGCACATATGGGTTTTCTGTAAACAAAAAATACTGAACCATTTAGTAGTGTTTCTAGGAATGGGAGACAGTTGTGAGTTTTTAATCCACAAAATGCTTGCTTACAGAGCCAGAGCGCTTTGTTCGCTTAAGATAGCTCTTTAACTTGAACTCTAGTACCTTCGAAATGCTTTTTTTTTAAATCCAGTGACAACAACATATAAAATAGATAAAATACTGCATGCCAAGTGCATGTGCACACACCACCACTACTGCCACCCTTGAACCAACACACAAGATTACAGTAAAACTATTCCCATTCCTCATGTGTTCATGGTACAACTTAAAATATATCTAAAGGTATCTGCAAACATAAAGGGAAGATAGAAATGTAATATAGTATTAGTTTGTTGCTTTACTTTGTAAACTACAAAAACTGTAAGGCACACTGGAAGTAGTTGTTTGATCTTATCTTTTCTTTGAGGAAAAGTCGTCAGTGAAATTAATTTAGAAATTAGAAAGTTTTAAATTAGAAGTCTGTTCAAATCTTCCTGAAAAGAAATTATCAGCAGTGCTCCTTATAATTCTCCCCAACTTTGCATCATCAGCAAGCATTTAAAGATTTCCAAGTCAGTTCACATGAAATATCTTTAATAAATAAATAGCAAGGGCCCAAGAAGAGAACTCCCAAATCATGACAGTCACCTTTCTCTCCTGAGACGCTGGTGCATCATACACAACTTGCTGTTTATCATTCTTCTGCCAACTTGTTATGTGTTAGTATATTAAATGCCTCTGCAAAGTCCAAGAAGTGCTGTATATGAATCTTCCTTATCCAACACATTCTTCCCCTTATCTTAAAATATAAGCAGATATTGCTAAAACAAAACCTAGTCAGTTCTGTATTTCTGTTACTCTGCTTTGTCTCTCTTTACTTAAAACTTCATGAACTGTCGTAAATGGCCAACTGCCATCATTTACTTATTTCTACTAGATCTTATGTTCTCAGGCTCTATAGTCAAACAAATTTATTTGTTTTACGACTGCCCCAGTTAGACTATGTATTGAATGCGAGATTATAAGATTTTAAACTAGACAAAGCAGATATTGTTAGCATTCCCTGCTCATGTTAATCTTTACCTTTAATTAGTCATGGCTTAATTATTGAACGCTTAAACTTTATCTTATGCAGATTTGAAAATTTCAGGATAGTGCATTGACAGAATCAGTCCAACGTGTTGTTCACAAACCATTTAATTAAATCAAAAAGGAATATTACAAGTCTGATCCACATTAACACACACACACACATATATATATATATATACACACAATCTGCTTTTCATCAATTTTCAATTCTTCCTGATTCAGATTTAGTTCTATGTTTCTTCCCGTAAAGTTAAATCACAATCTAGAATATCTTGCCAGTCATATATATACACTAACTGAGTAAGTGTATATAGTGTATTAATTCAATAACAATTTACAATATGTTATTGTACCCATAAACAGACACACTTGATGTACATTGTTGTTTGGAATTATCACATACATAAGTACTTATAATTCTCATTCGGCACTGCCTTTTACATGAATCTTTTCTTCACACAAAAGTGCTCCCTTTTGTCTTTCTTTCCTTCTGCTGGCTCATTCTTGATTTTCCAAATTTCTTCTTTGTCTGACTCGACAATTATTCTATGTCCTTTAGGACCCTTAACATGGTGGCAATGTGCAACTCTTTCCTAGCAAGACGACCCAACGATCGACATAATATTTCTCATGACAGAAGACCCAGGTACGAGAAGGGTTAGGAAACTAAGACTTGTGATGCTCCTCTTTCGATTGTCGACAACAGACCTCATGTAGCAGTGGACCCGGGTAAGAGATTCAGAAACCTAAGACTTACGATGCTTCACTTTCGATTACCGACATTGGACCTCACGGGGTGGCAGACTCAGGTAAGAGAAGATTGAGAAACTTAAGACAAAGTCCTTGACGTTTCGCAGTATAAAGGCCCGGACTTCTGTTGTATGCATGTCTCTTGAAACTTCCATATATGGTCGTATATGGACATCCAAACATGATGACGTCATACTTCATGTGCCTTTTGAAATTGCCATATATGGACATGAGTTAACAGCATTACATAATGACATTATGTGCCACATTATTTTACGAAGGCTGATAGTTAATTCACTTCACATAAAATTATTACAGATAAAATTTGACATTTAAGTGCAATCTCCTTAGAAAAACATGTAAAAACAAACATGATAAGTTACATGTCATGAGAGATTTTACACTAGCCTTCATAAACCCATGCTGACTATCATCAGAAAGAATCATATGTCCATCAGTCCATTTTTGTATTTTATTTTTAGCTAGTTCATCTCTTCATACCCTTCATGTGAGGCACCTTTTCATTTTGTTTCCCTTTTCTATACTTTTTTTTTGCCATATTCTTCATTCTGCTTTTGCTGAGTCTTTTTCACTCTCCTGTTTTCTAGACCACCACCACTGGGATTCAGTAACAGAGTTCCTGGTAGTCTTGCATTACTTTGTCCTCCTGCTTTAGCTGGATGGTCAGTCCTATTTGTCTTGACCAGAATCATTTGGCTAGTGGGTTTGCCTGCAAGGATCAGTGGTGTTACACTAGGTCTCCTTTACTAGCTACTCTTTCTATGTCTACTAATCCA
This sequence comes from Typopeltis vanoorti, assembly GCF_054136105.1. Taxonomy (NCBI): domain Eukaryota; kingdom Metazoa; phylum Arthropoda; class Arachnida; order Uropygi; family Thelyphonidae; genus Typopeltis; species Typopeltis vanoorti. The sequence continues at coordinate 43,772,448 of NC_143560.1, forward strand.
CCATGATAACTTGCTTCCCATCTCTAATTTCACATGATTTTTTTACAAGACTTTTAACTGCCCATATTTGCTGGTCATGTAAATAAGTTCAAAACCAGTTGATTGTCAACGGCATCTTCGCAGAAAGAAAATAGCAATAAATATATTCCTATAATTCTAAACAAGGAAATAATGAATTAATCCAATCATTGGTTCTACAATTCCTTCGCTTTTCATAAGACATCTCTTTATCCTCTATTTTTTGTACTTCAATATTTATATACCCTCTGTCCAAAAAGAAACTGAACTTTTGATAGAAAATAAAACATAGGCCAATTATAATTATTCAAATCATTTATTTCAATCGGTATACTCTCCCTCAGCTTTGATACAGCATTTGGTGCGGTCAGTTAATTCGGTAAATGAGTTTTTTATATCAGTTTTTGGAATACTGTTGAGGGTCGTGATTACAGCTGCTTGAACGTTTTCAATGGTGTCATATCGCTTTCCTTTCATCGGCAAATGAAGTCGGGGTAAGAGAAAGAAGTCACAGGATGCTAAATCAGGTGAATATGGTGAGTGATCCAACACACAAACTTGGTTTTTGCTCAAAAACTGTCTCACAATGTTTGAATGATGAGATGGTGCGTCATCGTGCAAAAGTGATTAGCTGCCTGCGTCACGATATTCATGCCGTACGCGATGAATTCTCGCTATCAATCGCATCAAAACTTCGAGATAAAACTCACTATTGACTGTTTGGCCAGACAGAACGAATTCTTTGTGGATAATACCCTTGAAAACATAGAAACAAATCAGCATTGTCTTTACTTTTGACGTCTCCAGGCAACTTTTTTTTCAGATGCCCCTCTTCTGGTGGTCTTCACTCAGCACTGGCACTTTGTTTCAGGCTCATACTCAAAAGACCATGTTTCGTCACCAGTAACAATCGTTTCGAGGAAGTTTGAATCCTTACGAGCGGTTCTAATGAGGTCCTTGCAGTGTTCAATTCGATACATTTTTTGGCCGTCAGTCAACTTGTGGGGAACAAGTGGCGACTTCAATTTACGAAGGCCCAAACTCTCGATCAACATGTTGTGCATTGATTTTGGAATCCCCAATTCATCTTCAATGAATCTCATGGACGATTTCGAGTTTTCTTTGACGAAATCACGCACTTTTTGAATGTTAACTTCGCTCAGTCCAGTTTTTGGACGGCCTGGCTTTTTGTCATCCTCAAGCGTCTCACGACCACTTTGAAATCGCTTAAACCACTCATAAACTTGAGTACGGGATAAGCATTCATCACCATATGCTTTTTGAAGCATTTGATGCGTTTCGGTAAAACTTTTACCAAGTTTAACACAAAAGTCATTCGCAGCTCTCTGTTTGAAACTTATTTTCCGACTGTTCATCAAAACACGCTGTCACTCTTGGCACTATAACTCGGCTTCTAACGAAACAAATGTCATAAACAGTTGACACAATGCTAACAAAGGTTGCCGCTTTCGACAACAAAAAGATACAATAGGTGGCACCACTAGTTTCTTCTATTTTCGAAAAGTTTGGTTTCTTTTTGGATAGAGGGTGTATATACAACCCCCTCTTCCCCACAAATACTTACATATAGCTACTTGCTATTATAAAATAAATTCCTCTGATTTTTAGCTTTTTTTTTTTTTTAGAGAAATGCTCACAAAAAACTTTATTTAATACACATTTCTCTTTCTTTTTATTTCAGTATCACTTATATATATTGCAAAAAACATTTTGAAATGTACTTGATGATCCTACAATCCATTGCAAGAAAGTGTACCTCCTTTTTAAATGGGATTCAAAATTTCTCTATGAAAACGTCCAGAATTTTATTTTAAACACAAACCATAAAGTAAAAAAGATGCTCTTTGCTCTTTTACCATTAGAAGCTTTGAGCTAGGAGAATGCATAACTTTAGAAACTCACTCTTGATACTGAACTAGTACATGATGCAATCTCTGAAAAGTCTGTGTAATCAGGCTCTACAGAGACTGTGTCACATATTGGTTCAATATTAAAAACTTTTAAGAAGTGGAATATATGTTAAAAAACTTAGTTTATTTTTTTGAGTTTCACTACCAGAAACATTTTTGAATGATTGGGTCTCCTCTGTATCGTGCAGGAATCTGTTATTTGATATTAGTGGCCTATAAGTCAAGAGTAAAAGCCACAAATAGCAGAGCATTTGGTAGCTTGAAGGTTGACTTGTTGGTCACTAATGTTAAATGACTGATTCCTGTCCTCTTCTGAGGAGAACCAATAGTTTAAAATACCACTTCTGGTAGTTGAAAAGGAAGCTCTTCAGAGATTGTCAATTATTGCTTCTATTAAGCATTTACGTTTGGGTCTTTCTGATCATTCCTTGAAAACTTTTCATAGAATTTACTGTACACAGATTTTTCTCTGGATTCTGAGGGAATGAAGCTGTGGAAAGACTGAAAAGAGTTATAACGATGAGATGATATCAGGATTATGAAGACAAATTAAGAGTATGTGGACTGCAGCACTGGTAAACAGGAGAAAGAGAGAGTGATATGATAGAAGTCTATAAATTTCTGAAAGAGTGTTATAGGATATTGGTTCATAAAAGTTTTCATTTTATAGAAGGTGGGATGAGGACAAGAGGCATCTGTGGAAGTTATGTTTGTGTGCAGTTAAAAGAGGGGGGGTGAGAGCTAGATTTTTCTATCACAGAGCAGTGAGTGGATTAGTTTACTAGTTGAAGTGGTGAGTGCATCTGGTGTGACTTTAAGAGAAGGTATGACATCTAGTGTGAGTAATGTATGGCCTTTCTCAATCCTTTACTCTCTGGAGGTCTCTGGTGATAATTGAAAAGGTATCTGATACTGACATTTTACCAAAACATAGTCTTCTTCCTAACTTGGATTTTAGACCAGGTGGCCTGTTCCAGTCTCGTGCCATCTCTTTCTTTGTTTTCTGATTCTTCTTTTTCCACTTATTTTATATCTGTATAATATTTTCAGTAGTCTGCTGTTGTCTATTCAATTTAAATGTTCTGTCCATTTTTGTTTATATTGTCTTATGTAGTAATTAATTAATTGGTTTTATACTCAGGGATTGTAAAATTTCTTCATTTGTTTTATGGTCCCACTTGGTATATCCAGCTGTTTTTCTGAGAAATTTCATTTCTGTTGTTAGAATTTGTTTTTCATATTTCCTTTTTATGGTCCATGTTTCACTTCTGTATAGTATACAAGTATATGAGACATTATATAGTCTGATTCTATTGTGTTTTTCTACTAGGGATGGTTTAAATATATTATTTATTATGGCATTTACTTTGACAAAGTTTGATATTTTAGTATCTGTCTTTTTTTTCTTTGCCAAAACCAAAACATGATAACAATGTAAATTTAAAATCGCCTGCAAGGTTGTCATCAATCATTCCAGCCTCAATGAAAATGGTATTTCAAAAATTTTCACAATATGGATGGCCCAATTAAGCCTTTGCACCTTCCATTTCCTGCAAAATAAGCCAGAAAATACATAAAGAACAAACATGTAATGTACTGGGCTGATAACCTAAGTTGCTTTATACTGTAGTTCTAACCAGCCACACCTGTACACATCAGACATCCAACTTTGATCCCTGCATATCAGTAGTTCCCCCAACTGTATTCTTCTACTATCTTCCAGTATATCAACACAAGGCAAGGCTCAAGATCAATTACTGTTCCAAACTATTTCTGATATCATAAAGAGAGGGATGTTGGCATTCAGCTACATACAATTATTATGATTTTAGCCTATTTTTCATTTCTCAAATCAGTAATTTGGAATCCAGAACACCTTTATGCTGCCAGCCAAAATAAGAGTAACAGTAGATTACCTAGTTTTTGAAAGATAGGTTTGACGCGTCTGCATCATGATCTGAGCACACAGTTCAACCTTCTGAAACTAGAGGCCTATCTAAATACTAGTTTATAATTTTATATATGGAATTCATTATTGATATATATTTGGAATGTTTTCTAGCCCCCCTGAAGCAACAGGACTCTAGCCTCTCAACCAGCTGGTGTGGATGATATAGTCAGCTTTCCCTAGCTTTTTTCATGGATCAAAACTTCGTCGGCATTCTACCTTTTATCATGCCATTACCTTCTTCCACGTTAATCTCGTTACGGCTATTCTATAGCCATTAGTGGATTAACTGTTGCTGAGTGACCTTTGTGTCCCCCTGTGTTGCTTAGAATTTCATTTACTGTCCTAAGTTATTTGACCTTTCTTGCCTCTAAAATGATTTATTGTGTCTCTTCCCAAAAATTGAAACGAATTTCACATATGCGAAAGAAATCAATCCTGAAATGACCACTGATCAGCTTTTGTAATGAATCTATTTAGTGATAGTAAATTTGGTGTATTTTATTCTACAAATCAGTGCACCGGAAGAGTTGCACTGATTGTTCTTTCACTTTACTTATAATAATTGAATACTTTTTTTTCGAATTTCAGAATTTTCAAATGTTTGCTTTGAAAATATTATGTCAAATATTAATATTTTTAAATAATATTTATTGAAATAAATATGTCCTTTTGCTTTCGTTTCTAGCCAAATAGCATTATATGGATCATCACATTTCAGTTTTAGAAACAATTTCTTGTTATTCATAAAGACAAAATAAAAAATGTTAAAATGCTAAATTGCATTACTCGGTTTCCGATTGTGTCTTTTTGGTATCAAAAATTTATATCCAATGATATTTTAGCAGTGATTCTTCGCCTTCATCTTTTATTTATTTCTTTATTTGTATTATGCATGTTACGATAATATCTAATGCATATCCTCGTAGATATGTTGAAAATATGTGAAAAACATCATATATGGAATGATTCAAAATTTTTGCTCATTTTGAAGATTTTCTAATGCTTCCCCCCCCCACCTCCTTATCCTCTTCTGGAACTGAATTGCATAACTACTCTAAATTTCTATACAGGTTTGAAAGCTTTTCTAGACATCATTCAAAATCAATTACTTCATTTTACCATTTTGACAAAAGATATACGGCAATCAGATTGTACCATGAAGCTTCTAATTCTGTTCTATTTATTTGCAATCTAAAACCAGCTGTTCTACTGTCCACTGAAATTATGTGAAATTTTAGAAATAATATGCTATATTTTCACCATGCAAAATTGTTTATACATACCACACAAAAGAAAGTTCAGTAGTATTATTTTTGTTTGTTTTTCTTTAAAAAAATCTAAATATTACTTCTGCTGCTGGAAGCTATTTCTGAAATAATCTACGTCATAATTATAAATACTCGGTAATATCCTCTTAGCTGGAGGAAAAGTTGAAGGCTTACTCAGTGCTATTGAGAAGAAAGGGGAGAACACTAAAGTCGCACGAAAGTGCCTCAGGCTGTAGTGCAGAATATGTCAAGGATGTCTTGTTTCCTTTTCAATTGTTGATTGCCTATATCCTAACAGAAATACTGACATTTCGTTTACATGCTTATACATTATTTATGCCAAAATAATTGCTTAATTTGTAATGATCAGTTTCACTTTTATTATCAAAAATTAGAAATTAAATCATACAATTATCTTGAAAAAGAGGATTTGAATTATTTTCAAAGAAAAGGTGCATATGCGTTTCATAATCTTTTTTTTTGGGGGGGGGGTATAGACCTAATCAATCTGCGGATATTTCAGATAATTTATTTCATAAATCGTTTGCAAGACAGCTGTTACAAGCGTAAATCACTTGGGAAACATACCTATTCATTTTAGTGTAAAATAGTAGCAAAGGTTCATCTAGAAGAAAATGTTATGTCTGCTGAGATTAGCATCTTACGTGAATAATTTTTCTGACATGATTTCACTATTCGTTATAATGTAACCAATTTCCAGATTTTTTCCCTGCAGACTCCATGTTATATATGCAGTGATTTCTTCTTTGTACTACAAGAAAAAAAAATCAGATAACAGAAGAAAAATATGTAGTATTTTCTTTTCCACTAGCTGAATTTACAATGTTCTTTCTTTGTGTTTTGAAGAGAAAGTGCAAATGACTTTTTTTTCTTACTATTTTTGCCATTATAACATCTTATATAATTATAAGAGTGACATTTCACCGTTTTTCTCCCACACGAGAAACAGAAATAAGGTAGTAATAATATTGTTGATTATGTCAAACTTCATTGTAGCAGAACTTTTTATTACAAAACTTTGTAATATATCTCCGAAACAAGAAATTTGGAACCCATATCATATCAATGTTGAGTGTTGGCAAGGTGAAAATGTTCCCGTTATTATTTATATATTTCATTTATTAACTAGGGGGGCTATGCCCCCCCCCCCCCCCCATGTTCCGGTCTGGTAGGCCAGTTCTCCTTCAATTGTGATAACTCGAAGGGGGTTCTGCCCCTGAATTCTGATGACTCAAATTTTGAAGACTCGACACTCAGGGTAGCCCCTGAGTTTCAAAACGCTTCGAAAAACATGACATAAAAAGGCTTATCATTTTATATGTATATAGGGTAGATTTTATTTCATTATTTTTTTATTGTTTTGGTGAAATATTTTACCTGGAATACTCTTTCTAGTTCCAGAGGAACTGGAAAGAGTATTCCAGTTCCTCTTATATTTTATTCCTTCGAAAATATCATTCTGTGTCATAAAAGAACTTAAAAATTCGCCTTCAAGATGAAAAGGAAACAGTTCATTCAGGTATCCCTCTATCAATATTTGTAGTCCTGAAAAGGACTGTTTTGATGGCCTTGAAAACAAACATTTTTTATTTCGTACTGTTCAGAATTTAAAATTCTTGAACAGTGTGGAACACCTTGAAGCAAGGGTAAACACACAAAGCAGTTTTACACTCAGGGCACCAGATTTTTGTTTCCTTTCTGATATTTTTTTTATTACATACGTAACATTTGCATGCAGGTTTTTTTTTTTTTTATTAGCCATTGGTGGTAGATTTTCGGGAAAATGGGGTGTCTGGCAGGATTTCTTGTTTTTCTGCTTGCTGAAGAAAGCGCATGTGCATGCAGCAATGCTTTCGCAATTTCTATTCTATATTCTAGATATGGTAGACAAACATTTTTTCTTGTGCAGGAGGAAACTGTTCCAAATAATAAAATCTAATACATGTCCAAACACTTTTTTGTAATATTTTTTATGCTGTTTCCTCATTACAGAGTAGAATGATAGCTGCTGATCGCACCTGTCGACTCCACCCATAGTGTCATTCTATGCACACACAGCAATGGGTTTTTCTTTCTTCAAACCATGCTTCTCCACGGATTCTGTTGATGGATTGTGCAGAGAAGACAGCAGAAAAACATCTTTTTTGTCTTTCCAATGTAGTGCAAAGACTTTCCCTCGCTGATAAGCTCGGATTTCCCCCTTCGATAGCTTTCCTGAAGCCAGATCTGGAGGCATATCTCGCCTTTTTGCATTTACAGTACCATAACTATCTGTACAATGCTGTAAAAGCAAATCAGCGAGTTCAGGACATATAGAGTAATTATCCATTGTAATGCAGTAACCTTTCCCCAGTAAAGGGTCTCTCAATATCAGACAATATACATAAATAATATGTATATTGTCTGATGTATAATTTGTTAATTTATAATAATCACCACATAGTTTCAGTATCACAAAATTAAAGTTATGTGGAACAATTACTAGAGAAAAATAATGAATTAAATAAAAACTGTACCTATGTTTCATAACAGTTTTCGGGTGTGTGATAGTAATGCCACGGGGGGGGGGTAAACTATCAGAGACGAAATAAAGTTCAATTCTATTGTGAAAGGAAATTAAATTTTGATATACATATTTTGAATGATAAAAATAAGCAAATCTATTGCTTACTTTAAAAATTGGAGAATAAAATATCTGAATTATGCAGAAAATATAAATTTAAATCATAACTGTTAATTTCATTTTGTAATGACCAATTATACAAGGAAACCAAGAAAGTGAAAGTACAAAGAAGAGTAGATTACTATACAACATGAAGAAAAAATTTAGTAATGTGATTAAAGAATTTCATGTTATTCTCTATAAAGCAAAGTTGCTCAAACGTGTGTCCTAAAGAAAATCTGTGAAGTATTATTCGATTTCGAAGGTTTTGTACAAAAATAAAATAATCTAAACTGGAACGTCGGCAGCCGGTTTTCTTTTCTTTTTTTAAAAGAATATTTCAAATAATTATTGTGAATTAATTTCTTCGAGAACAAAGAAAAATCTTTTGTCTAGTAAGCAATTAGAAAAAAATTAGCACAAAAAAATAAAAAATTAAATTGATTCTCCAAGGTAAGGCTTTGTTCACTTAAATATTTTTAAGTGAACAAATTATACAAGATCTTTATTTTGTCCAGACATTAAAATTGTATTGTACAATAAAAAGAGAAAACAAAAATATAAATAATTTCTCTATTTTTAGTCTATCCTATATAACTAAAATCCAGTTGACCAGCATGGAACAAGGAAGTGCGTTTCTTGTTATAGGCAACTGAGAGGCAGCTACGAACGCGAGATAATCCGATTAGATTAACTGTTCTCTTCAGCGTGAGGGTTTATCACACTTTCTAATGGACATGAGGGTCAAATTGCACTTCTTATCCAGGTTCTTTAAACAGGTGGGGCTGAAACATATCCAGATTTAGTTGGATGTCTATAGACATCCTAGCCGTTTGGAAGGCTAGTCAATTAAGTCACTGTGTATTAATACCAGTGAAACTAACCTAATTAATTAGCTGTAGTTTAATATCCCCCCCCCACACACACACACTGGAATGGTCAGTGACTGGCTGAATCAGTTGTTCTATAATTTGCCTTTGTGCTGTAGCATAGATTATGTTCTTGTCATTAGTGAAATAATCCAGTTTAAGCAACTGCAAGAAAATTGTGAGTATTAACACTTTACTAACAGCAGATAGTCATTGATTCTTGAAAGCTGTGCTAAAAAATGCAAGCAGGCTATTGGGCAGCGTATCAGAAAGAAACCAACTTTTTGATACAAGTGAAAATACAACTAATGTAATATTCTTATTATAAAAATTTCTCTTGATTAACAAATACTTTACTTGAAGTGTAAGTAAGAATAGTATTTCAGGTAAGTTTATAAGTTTAACACACATTTATGTATATACACTTTTGAAATGACAAAATCTTTTAGCCTGTGCACATGTTATGAGATTTGATAAGTTCTCCAACTACACTGAGGCGGGTGCTTTTAAATACATTCTTGGAATAAATATCGAATTTCAGATACAGTTCACTCTTGCTGTAACAAACTACTAAAAATCCTCTGTAGGCTGTGATGCTAGTATAAAAAAAACTTGCTATAGCAAAATGTTCCGAACTATTTCAGAGGTTGCTATTAGCTTACTTTAGTAAGAATGAAGTGTATAATGAGCAATGCAACAGAGTAAACAATGGAATAACCTGCAATATTTGTTTTATTTTTGCTGCCTACAGATTTGTAATTCTGCAGAACTGCTACGCTTATTTTTGACTTATGGAATGTTAGAGGATGCTGCTGAGTTAACATTACAGTATATTGATGCTGCTCTTGGAGTTGGTAAAGAGGATTTTGGAATGAAGGTAGGTGTTGCTTATTTTAATGTCCTCAACTTTTGCTGTATAAACATTAAAAACAAAATTCTTAAAATTATTGGAACCAGAAATTGGCATTTGGATATGAGCTTTTATGATCCAGTTTCTCAGAAAATCATCTCATAATAAAATAGTAAAAAATCAACTTTTTATGTGATCCCAATCCATAAAAGGTTATAAACCTATAGTGCATTTTACTGTAGATAGACCAAGACTTTTTTTAAAAGTTTTATTTACTTATTTTTTATTATTTTACATAATCCAAAAGCCCTGCTTTAGAGACTAAACATGGAACTTAAGCTACTTCAGGGAACTGTGGCCACACCTTAGCAGGACAGTGATCCGACATTGAGTGATCTTCCACCCAAAGACATTTGCCGATATCCATGTCCATGATCAATTCAACTACAGCCTGCCTGTTTGTTAGAGAGAAGGTATGCTCATCTATCCAAACAGCAGCTGCTCTCCTTATTACTACTGTTTTTCACAGATTTTTTGCAAAAGTGTTGGTATCCTCAGAATTGTTATTATTATTATTCTTTAATTTGCCCACTGTTTCCATAATGTTTTCTCCATATTGGGCTACACATCAGAATCATAAATGCAACTGTAAACAAGACATGAGCTTCTGTAGTCATTAATCCACTTATTATGATCTAATCTCTAATGTAAGATTTCTTCCTACAGCAAACAAATGTACAAAATGGTGGCATGGGTTTGTACTGTCACAACTTTTTGTAATTCTAGTGTATAGAATTATTTAAAAAATCCATTAATGTATCTACTCTGAAACCAGAAATTTGGCTTAAATATTAGATATTTTTGTAGTAATTAATAGAATGGGAAAGGAACATTTAGCAATGCAGGTGTTCAAAACAAAATGACAAGAAAAATCTAGGGAGATAGAGATGTTGCTGGATTGATGCATTTAGAACGTAAACAATTATCTAAGTGCCTTTAGAAGGAAATATAAGAGCTGACCAGATTGTAGAATTGACAAATAGTCTGGAAGAAAACTGATAAGAAGCTAATAATGATGAAAAGTTAATTGCATGGGCTATTATGGTATCCTATAAAACTCCTCAAAGATATATATACACCATGAAATGAATGATATTTTCATACTTGAAAAATTTCAGTTTTTTTATCCTTATTTAACCTTGCAACTAGCCTTATCGTGTTCACAGGTCAAGGTTGTTATGGATGTGAAGTGCATTTTACATTGAAATATCATACACTTCATATCATGAAAGTGCATGAAGGGTGACATATTTCATCCACATGGAGGCTAATGCATTTCAAGATTGTCAGATTCTTTCATGCTCGGTAATGCACAGATACTTTGCAAATGTAACATCTCTTACTTTAGATGAAAGATAGGTCTTCTGTCTGAATCCTTCAGCTGAATTCATTGAGTAGACTATTTGATTGCTGTAAAATGTGATAAAAAGCAAAAATTATGCATAAAAAGTTTAAATCACAAAGGTTGCAGAATAAACTCAGTTATGATGAATGTCCCCATTTTAAACTATAATAATGGATCAAAAGGAGCAGTCAGCTTGCTTATGCTCTTAAAGCTATCATTTGATTGCTTAATTTGCATAAGCCATGAATTACATGTTATATTTGCTCACTGTTTAGCATGATGCCATTTTGGATAATGTAATATGCTTTATTTTTATAGTGTTGTGGTATCTTGATGATATCTGAGAAGTTATTGATAAATGAATAAATCTATTAAATGTAATTTAATGGCATTAAAGTGTGGATCATTTGCAAAAATTTCAAAAATGCATGACAGTTTAAATCAATAGTGCAATAGCTTCAGATTATTTGAATTTAACATCTAGTTCTTGCATGTACATTTCTGTTCATTTCACATGGTTATAAATTCAGTAATGTTAAATTGGAATCATGCATTCTAAGTTTTTGCCTCTCGTAGGAAGTTCTGTTAGATATTAATGCTCTCATTCCAGATGATAATGATAAGCAGAGCAATAGTGGATCACCAACAAAATATACTGGGCAAAAAAAATATAACAGAAAAGGCATTAGTAAGAGAATGATGTTATTCTTCCTTAGTTATCTGTAGATATGCTTGATGCAGTGAAGAGCATAAATGACAAGAAAACATATTAGCACAGCTTTCTGTAGCAACTCCAGTAATCAAATGAAGAGAAAAAAAATTGTTGAGCGGTCCTTGTCAAAAAAACTTTATTGAAGAAGAAGTGATAAGGGGAACAAGAGAATGAATTAAGCTAATCATTTCTGCCTGGTAATAAAGTATTAGCATGTCCCTGTCCATGACGCAGTCAGTAGTAATGTCATTCTTTGGTGTTAAAATGCAGTATATGCAACAGAGAAGCACTGGACATATCAAAATTTACTCCATACAAACTAAACTAAATTAGACTAATATTTGTTTCTAGTCAGTAAGTAAGACCATGCATTTTGGCCTGGTCTCATCATTTGCATGTGCCAAGCCTGTCTTTTTTATTGGTGGTGGGTTCCAGTAATTTATTGACTTTATAACTCAGCAGGCATTTACCAAGAGACATTAGTTGTTTACCTCTCATAGATTTGGAAAAAGTCTATTTATGCTAATAATATCTTAAGTCTTTGCAAGTTTGACTATTCTATACTATTTGAGATGTATATAAAACATTTCCCTCTTCTCAAATGTAGGACGGCCTTCATGCAACTTCACCTTCATTATGGTTACCATATACCTACATTGAAGCTCTTTTAAGTGCATTAGAGGATTGCCATACTGAAGTAGGATGTATAGAAGTAAGTTATGTTATTGTTTTTATTATTGATTCCCATAAAAATTTCATTATATGAACTGCAATTCTTAACGTACCAAAGCTTGAACCTGCAGCAGTGTATGTTTGTGAATATCATATGTTAAAAAATAAAACTCTCACATATTAGTTTAAACAAGAAATTTAATAACTACCATCCTACTTTATTCTTAAAAACATCTGTTGCCCTTTGTTGAGAAGACGTCATTGATTTACAAAGCATGTAGTAGCTGGTACTTTGCCATTCTCCCCCCCCCCCCCTTATATCAGAGATGTTAAAGAAGATTGTTTTAGCCTTGATCTGATCTGCTAGTCCACCAGATTAGGGTAACAAAAAAAAATAATAATAAAAAAATAACAATAACATAAGATAAACATACATTTCTGACTGAACCTCAGATATAATTAATAACTACCATTTTTACATCTTGGATGTCCAAATTATGTCTTTTATTATTCCTTCTGCAACAAGGGTAACTTTTGTGTAGTTACCATACAAGAGAATGCTAAATCTAAAATCCTCTTTTTTTGTGACATTCTCTAGCTTAAGATATTCTTCCCACCAATCAGTAATATTCATCTACTGACTTTACAATTTGTTATTACAGCACTAGACTTTTTTTTTGTTTGAATTGCCTAAACAGTGAAGTCATCTTTCTGCTGAAAGATATATCTTTCACCTGAAATTTAATATACACAATCTTCAACTGGATATTCATTTTCACAAACTAAGCTGACAGATTGGAAGAATTTGAAATCATTGATCCAGTTGCATGTCATCTATCTGCCAACCAGTATACCATCTAAATTTTCCCCAACACCTTTCAGTTCTTTTTCCAAATATACTGTAGCGATCACCCCTCCTCTTAGTAACTCAGACCATAATCTTCATCTTCTGCAGAATGCCTTTCCCTCAGCCATTCTCCACCTTATGCCCAGTGGCATCAAATCAGATGACTTCCAGGACTACTGCTTCTTTGAATGTCATACTACTTCTTCTGTTTACGTGATTTAAACTTCTACTTTGAGCAAGTTACAGAATTATTCTTCCTGACATAGAGGTCTTCATTCCCCACTCCATTATCTGAGCCATTAGCAACAGGAATGAACCGACCAGTCAAAATCATACTGCAAGTGGTTTGAGACTAGAACTTCATCCTCATTTTCAGTTTACACTAACACACAAGAATGCAAAATAGTCATCAGTAAATCCAAATCTGACTTACAAATTAACAAATAGTAGTTATGCCTTCTGCTCCCTTGCAAAGGCCATTGACAAAATTTCTACTCATCTCTTTCTATCTCTGTTTCACTCAGATGGTACTGCTGTAACAGTATTAAAAAGAAATGCGCTAATCATTCTTTTCCTCCAACTTTAAACCATTCAGCAGTTTCTTTTTCATCTAAAATTTAATTTCAGAGCCTTTCATCTGTTGTAATTCATTTATTCCTTCATCTTGGACTTCTACATTTTCTTTGGGTAGTATTTCCCTAAATGATTATTATTCATGTTTACACTTCTTCATCCAGAGATAGATTTTTTGGAAGAAGAAATGTAAACATGAATAATAATCATTATAATCATTATAAGTAATAATGAATAATAAGCACCTTTTAATCATAAGGCAGCCATCGTGTCCATTTTTGCTGCAGATTGTTTATCTAGAGTGAAAAGGAGATAAGACATTCATCATTACCAGAAATTTCAGGATCATATATGAGTAATCAAAAGGTTCGCTGGAATTGTTGCTTGGATGTATGCTGTATGTTCAGTTTTCTATTTTCTTTTAAGGTTTATTTCAGAATTTGTGTTTTAGAAAGTTTGTTTCTACAAGTGGCTCATCAGTTAAGAACAAAAATTATTCCAGTAGAATTATTTTAATTTTTTGCATGCATTTAGAAACATCTGAGCCCCTGAGTATTGTGTAAAATGCAATAAAACAAATAGAAAGTTGGACATTTTGAGTCTATTTCAGTAACAAAAATGAATAAATAAGTAATGTGTGGATTTTTTTCTCCTTTTAAAAAAAAAATATATTTTTATTTTTGCTTTATTTTTATCAGATACTAGATGAATGATAATTGGGCTGTCTGTGTGGTTTTTATTTGTCCATAAGCTTGTTTAGATATTTCATGCTTTGATAAATATATACTATTGTCTTGCAGTCATGATTCAAAGAGTTAAGATATAACTTGAAAACTTACCGTGTTTAAAATTTCTGAAGCATAAGTTCTTGAAGCCCATTCTTTTAAGATACAATTTGGTAAGCAAATTGTATCTTAAAAGAATGAGAATCGGGCTTGGTTTATATAGAGCTGTCCTAGCTCAATAGCATTAAAGGCTAATAAATCTAAATGTTAAAAATTTTACCTATTAAATTTTTTTGAGATATATGATATGAAGACATACTTGAACGTCCTTGAAAGTAGAAATGAACTTATACAATATTCTAAATAAATAAAGGGTTTATTTATTTATTTATAGAACTTAAGGCTAAAAATCAGTTTAAAGGTAAAAATATGATATAGAAAGTGAAGAGGCTAAGTTGTAAATAAATAAAAATAAATAACTAATGCATTTTATTTCCCATAGGGAGTAGGTGAGGCTGTTTTAGCCCTATTTAATTTTTGGAGACAGGAACAATCAGTCTCCACTGCAGCCAATCAGAGATAGCTGGCCCAAGACTATCCCTAATTTTTAAATGGCATCTGGTGAAGAGAAGTAGACAAAGGCTGCCATCTTGTGGTCTCTAATGCAATATATTATAGTCTGAAATAGTGTGGGTTCTACAGTTAATTTTCTTGGGTTTATAGAGTAAAAACCTGTGTTTCCAGAAGAAATAACCTGCTTACCAATGCCAGAGATTGACTTACTCAGGAACGGGTTAGGAAAAGTTCCTCTAGTCAGTGACTAAGATTGAACTTGATGTTTTTCTTTGGGTGGCCTACTGCTATGGCTGCAAATGCTATTTCCACAGTGCTACACAGGCATTAGGCTGTGTAGCCCTGTAAAAAAAAAATTGCATGAAAGGATAAATATATAGTTAGAAACATGGAATAATACACATATGCATATAAATTAACTAAAGATTAAAATATTTGAGATAAGTA
This sequence comes from Typopeltis vanoorti, assembly GCF_054136105.1. Lineage (NCBI taxonomy): Eukaryota > Metazoa > Arthropoda > Arachnida > Uropygi > Thelyphonidae > Typopeltis > Typopeltis vanoorti. Next base: position 43,787,972 of record NC_143560.1, read on the forward strand.
TGCATATAAGAATAAATAAGAAAGACTAGGTAGGAATGAATTTAATATACATGTTATAATATTATCAAAAAAATAGAATAATACAAATATGAACGTTAAGCATTCAAATTTTTGTGATGCTGATGGCATTCTGTCCGTTTTGAGTAATTCATCATGAGATCATAAAAGAAAGTTGAGAAAGCAAGTTTGCTTCAAACAGTAAAATGCCATCTTATGAACTTAACAGCAACCTCATAGCTAGCTATGAGGTTGCTGTTAAGCTTCCAACTAGCTTCCTTGCCCTTCTGTCTAATGATAAATTACTCAAAATGGCCAGCTTGTCATTTATTAAGGTTGTTTATTACTGGTCTTTTTTATGTCTTATATTCATCTGAAAATTTATGTTTAATTAGTTTATCTTCATGTTTACCATGTTTATGTTATTGTTTAAGCTTATCTACAAGAATATGTTATTCCATTTTTCCAACAATATTTTTATCTGCTTACATTTTTCACTCATCATTTTTTGTTATGTTTTCACTTTTATATTGATTTCTTAATGCCATTTTATGTTTTGCATCCTCTTCCCTTTTCAAAAAAAATCTTTTCAGTACTTTTAGATTTTACAAAACAGTTTTTCCTTTACTTTCAGAGATGTTCAGGTATGTCTCCATATCAGTATATCTTTCAAATAATTTCATAAATGGTTGAAAATTTCACAGCTGCATTGTGTTTATTTACTCAAGGCACTAAAAATGAAATATCATTTTTTGCAAAATGACTAAATTAAAGCATTAGAAGTTTCAAGTAAATAGAAGTTGTGAAAACAATAATCACATCCATCTTGTTGACAGTTTTATGTTCACTGTAATTGCTAGTTATTTCATAAAGTGTGTAGAAATGCATAAACCAACAGATGAAACTGCTATTTGTCCCCCTACCTCTATATGCCCACACAAATCCATAGTTTGGTTTGGTTGCATTGTATTTATGTTTAATCTTTGACCTCATGGCTGAAACACATTCTTCATCATATATTTAAACAACATCCCAAAATACACTATAAATGTAAATGAATCAAATAGTTACTCCCATCCTAGACACTTCGGTTATCCATCTTACTAATGGTTTACCACCATTTTCAGTTTATATAGAATTCTACCCCCCCCCCCCAATTGTGTCATTTCATACTTGATCAGGACAAGACAAATTTCATGCTTTCTATTTGCATATCAGATGGGCATTGAAAAACTGTAATGCTTGCTTTCCAGCAAAAACCTAGAAGAAGAAAGAATTTGTTCATCATCATCATCATCAACAGCCATGGATCCAATGCCCATAGGTGTCTGATGCCATCTTGATATGATTCTTCCGTTGCATTCTATTTTGTGCAAGATGACTCAGTTTGTGTATAGAGTTTCCACACCATTTGACAATGTCATCGCTTCATTCTCTGTTTGTACTTTCCTTCAATCATCCCAAACAGCAGCATTTTTATTTTCCTGTCATCATTCATTCTACATATATGGCCAGACATAGTTTCCTTTTGATTATTTTCTGGATCAGGTTTTCTTTTGGTTGTATTCGTCTGTAGATTTCCTCATTGTTCACTTTCTGGATTTAGCTTATTCTCAAGATCTTTCTGTAGCACTTCCTCTCAAATGCTAATATTCTCCTTTCAGATGCTCTCAGGCCTCACATCCATAGAGCATGCTGCTGAAGATACAGGTTTCTACAATGCGCAGTTTAGTTTGCATCTTTAAAGCTCGGCTCTTCCATATTTTGTCCATGGCTTTTAAAATAGTTGTTAATCTGGCTATTCTAATTTTTGTCTCTTTTCTGGGGTCCAAGTCATGTGTCATGTGGCATCCAAGATATGTGAAGTGTTCCACATTTTCCAGTTGAAATCTGTTTATGGTAACTCTGTTCAGTAACTCCTGTTGTCCAAATATCATTGTTTTAGTTTTTTCAAAGTTGACATTTAGTGCATATCTTTTTCTTTCTGTGTATAGTGTTTGCAATGTCTGTTTCAGCCTTGCTGCATCTTCTTCAATCAGGACGGTGTCATCTGCAAAGCAGAGGTAGTTTATTCTCATGCCATTTATTGAAATGCCTCCACCTTCTTCTTTAATCTTATCTAGTGTTCTTCCGAGATGTGTGATGAAGATGATTGGTGATATTGGGTGCCCTTGTCTTGTGCCTTGACTAGTGGCAAACCAATCTCCTGTCTCACCTGCTATTCTGATTTTTGCTTGTGCTTGGCTATTTATATCTTTCAGCAGGCAGATCAATTTATTGTCTATTCCACAGGATTCCAAGACAGCCCATGTTATATTTTGGTCAATATTATTAAATGCTTTTTGGAAGTCCACAAAACAGCAGTATATCTCTTTGTTCTTTCTTCAAGCTTTCTCTGCTATTAGTCTTAGTGCGAGTATTTGTTGCACTGTACTGCGATCTTTTCGAAATCCGGCTTGCTGATCAGGATGATATGCCTCCATATGACCCTTCAGGCGTTTTGTTAGCATTTTCATTAGCATTTTGCCAAGATGACTCATTAATGCAATCGTTCTGTAATTGGTGCATTCTAAAGCACTTTCTTTCTTATGAAGAACAACCAAGACCGATTTTTTCCACTCTTCGGAGGCATACCATGATCTCCATATTTCATTACATAGCTTATGCATTTCTTTTACAACTGATCCTCCCCCATATTTTAGCATCTCACCTATTATGTTGTCATCTCCAGGACTCTTGTTGTTCTTGAGATGTTTTATAGCCTAATTCACCTCCTCTTCTAAGATGCCATTTTCAAAGATCTCTGCTGATGGAGAGATTGCTTTTAGTTCTTTGATTACTTCTGTTGCGGTATTATTTAGCTGATTTTTATATAGCTCGCTGTATCTGTTGGTTTCCGAATATATATGTAACTGATAATTAAGAAATTTCTAAATCTATAGCAGATTATATTTCAACCAACAGTAATGAGATGTGAATTATTTGCATATTATTATTATTATTAACAGAGACCTCTAGGGAGTCAGGGACTTCTTCTAGCTTAATCCCACCAATATAATACAACATATGATATCTAATCATGCCAAAGTGAATGAGTTTACATTTGCTGACATTTTTCCATGCCCACAATTTCAGCCCATTCAAATCATTCTGGAAGTACTGCACATCAGCATCATTCCTGATTGCTCTATATATCTTTGCTTCATCAGAAAATAGCTTTATGTACAGATTGAATAACAGTGGACCAAGCACTGATCCCTGTGGTACAACACTGGTTCCCTTAAATCTTGCAGACTAACATCCTCCCATATACAACTTTTTGATATCTGTCAGTCAGCCATTCTCTTATCCACAATAATATTCTATAACTCCAACCCATATTCTCCAATTTATTCAACAGTCTACCATGCTATATTCTCTCAAAAGCTTTGGCAAAATTCAAAAGTTATCATGGTGTATCCATTCCCCTTGTCTAGTTCAACGGTAACATTGTTTCAGAGAATAACAGTTGTTATTCTCTAAATGTTCTTGCTCAGAATGAGTAAGTTGCTAAAACATGACCTTCCTTTAGTAAACTCATGTTACTAATTGCAAAGAGATTCACTGTCAACCGGTTTTTCTGACTGCGAGCCCTAACCATTTTTTCCAAAATCTTCACCACTACTCCTGAGATACTGTTTGGTCGATAGTTGGATACATCGGTCTTTGCACCACTCTTGTGCAATGGGATTACAATACATTATTTCCATTCCTGTGGAGTCTTCCATGTTCTGAGACTCAAATTATATAGCTTGGTCAAAGGAATAACCAGTTCAGTTGCACAATCTTTTAGTACTTGTGCTAACATCCCATCAGTTCCTATTGCTGAATTCTTATTCATTTTGTGTAACAGCTCTAATACCTCCACTTCATACACCTGAGTTTCTTCATCCAGTGAAGAGGAAGCAGTGAACGCAATGTTGCATACACCAGGTTGATAGCTTTTTTTGCAAAATGGGCACTCATTAGTTGAACAACCTCTTCTGCATCTGTAACCCTCATGTCATCTGCATTTTGAACAGTTAATTCTTTCATATTCATTCTTTTTTTTTACTTGCAGCATATCGATAGAATTCTTGTGGGTTGTTTTTAGCACAGAGAACCAGTTTCTTTTCATACTCAGAATTTGCTTTCTGTACAATAGTTGTGACTATTCTAGCCTGCTGTTTATAATTTTTATAATGGACATCATTTGGCTTCTACCCTATTTATTCTTTGAACTCTTGGACACATTCTGATATCATATCATTTAAGTATTGTTTAAATGCTTCCCATGCACTGTTGATATTCTTCCATCCAGCAACCAATCCCATTCCACTGAACTCAGTATACGCCTCAGTTGGTCATAATTTCCTGCTTTGTAGTTCAGCATGTAACCTTCTCTGAATGGAACATTCATAAACTTAGTCACTTCCCAGGTGAGTACCACATGATCACTGTCACCAACCAGAGACAGAATAGTTATGTCTTTAACTGAAACCCCCTCTTTATCTAACACTCTTTGACCTCTAGTTCCTTCTGTCACATGCTGCTTTGTGGAAGTTGTCCTGCAACAGCTCAATAAATGCATTTTCATTCTTCTCATGAGATTCTACTACTACCCAATCAACATTTGGATAACTAAAGTCTCCCATTATGATTACTCTTTTCGCGCTCATGTTTTCTGTTTGGTGATGCATTTCTTCATCACTAGCAACTGATCCACCAGGTCTGTAACAACATCCCACTATGTAATTGATCTTGTTAAATTCCATCTTACACCAGATCACTTCAAACTCATTGCACATGAAATACTTAGTAGTAGTATTACAATCATAGGTCTTAACTCTAACTGGATTCAAGTCATCCGATATCATTAGCAACATGCCCCTTCCTCTTCAATCCTCTCTATCATTTCCTAAAAATACTGTATCCTTTACACCTTATACCAGTTAGTATGTTGTCTGATTGTGATAGCCAGGTCTCACTAATACCTACAATCTGATGTCCCAACATATTGACAAAGGCAACAAACTCCACCCCTTTGTTTCTGATACTCCTTGCATTCATGTACAGAATAATAATCTGCCTGCATGTTCTTTTGTATACTCTTGTCTGCAGTCTGCATGGCACAGTTGGACAACTTGCAGATGTCTATTCTTCTCTAATGCCTTATATGTGTAGACATCTTTGTACATGTTTGATGGGTCTGAACTGGACAAACAAAGTCAAAATCATTTTCTCATCGTCAACATTTCCATGATAAAGCCCATTCCCATCATTAACACAGTTATATAACATTTTTGCTGTTACACTCACCTTCTCACCATTCTTCCCTTCATAATTTAGTTTCTCTGTGTTAGGTCTCATACCAGTTATTAGTTTTTCAAGACTCCTGATACCATACACATTCAGGTGTAGGCTGTCCCTCTTATATGAATCCAATCTTCCCTCAGACTCACTCCAAACATCCAAAACCTTGAATCCATTCCTTCTATACAGCCTATGCATCAAATCATTTGCCATCATAGCCCTTCTTCTTAATTCATTTTTATCATATCGAGATAAAATACTAACGATTTTCACTTTCTCCCTTTACACTCTCGCCTTTTCCAACAACCCTTTCATGTCCTCTCTCATAATTAACTTTTTACTAGTTAAATCATTAGTTTCTATTGCAAGTACAATCTCATTTACTTATCTTTTCTGTTTTTGAATTGCTTCCTTTATGTTCTTAATTTTTGCTTCGGGAAAACTCGAAGTTATAATATGATGGGCATGTTTAAGAAGGAAAAGAATACAAATATATTCATTACAATTAAATATACAGTAATTTAGTAGTATTATGGGTGGTGTGATAAGTTAGGTAATTACATGCCTTCCTATAATCTCTAACCATATACACATATATGATCTACTTGATTGGGGAGAACTGGTATCAAAAATAATTGATCAGTAATAAATGTTGATAGTGTCAGATTATATATGATAGCATGATTCATCTGGGCATAGTATGAATTACTTATTTGTGTATGTTGAGTCCTTAGTGAGCAAATTAACTGTAAAATTTGTGTGTGACTCCCATCCATTAAAGGTCATAAACCTATAGTACATTAGTTACTGTGAGTAAGCTAAGGAAGTTTTTTTAGTTATCTTTTTATTTATTATTATTATTATTTATTTTTATTTATTTATTTATTTTTGCATAATCCCAGAACTCTGCTCTAGAAACTAAACATAATTTTTTAAAGCCACATTAGGTCTCCAATAAGCAGGCCATTATTTTCACAGTGGGTGATGAATTTGAACCTGCTGCCTGTTAGAGAGTGCAAGTATTATAATCATTCAGCAAACCCAGCTAGCAGTTTATTTATTTATATTTCTTGTGTTAGTTTTCTAAGAATAATATTATTTTATTCAGTAACAATGTTAAGATCAACATACATATGCAGACTGTTGGAAGTTTTTCCACTTGGTTATACTATAAATAGCCTCTATATACAAGTTGCCCTGTAATGAAAATATTTCAGGTGCAAACTTTGTTTGCTTACACTTGGATAAAGGATTAAACCAAGAATATAATTTCTTGCCATCTTTAATTTATAGTATAACCAAGTGGAAAAATTTCCAACAACTATCTCTAATCCAGAGTATTTTAATAATAAGGTGTGACATCTTTTGGCCACTCGTATATAGAAATATAGCTTCTGCATTACTTCAACCTTGGTATCACATCTGGGTCTGGCTCCCACTGATGAGACCTCAATAAAGGTCGAAACCAGGTAGTGACCCTTCCCATAATGCATAGCATTATACATATCCATAAGGATATGTGCTTTGCATTATGGGATACTAAGTCAAGTGATGTGAGATGCGTTGTCCTGCCCTGAAAATACTTCTGGTGCAAACTTTGTTTGCTTACACTTGGATAAAGGATTAAACCTAGTATATATTTTCTTGACATCTTTAATTTAACATGTAGACTCCGTAGCTCAGTCAATTTCTAACTATGCACTTTGATTGGAAAGACCTGAGTTGAAATCCAATCTAGGACATGAACCTTTATCAGGGCTTTCAACTGGAGGTGAGTTAGCTGGTTTTATATGGAATTAGGTTTTTCCTCCTGGAAAGTGTTTTTTTTTTCCATACTGCAAGACTGGCAAACCAGCCATGAGAGCACACACGTTTCACATCAATAATACTCTCTCAAGTAAAATTAACCCCTATCAGAGCATTAATTACGTTTAAAAATAAGTCAGGTTACTTAGCTGTGAACAGCTAAGGATGAACTACATTTTTACTGTATATAAAAAATTTTTCGTGACTACAGCCAAATGTCGATATAAATTTATTGCCAGCATACTAATAAATTATATTACATAGAACTTCATTCAAAAAAATGTGTTATAAATTTTGTACAAATTAAATTGCAATATGTTTTTGGCAAAGGTTACAAATTTCCTAAGGACATAGTTAAGGAATTAATGTACAGTGCTTACAGAAAACTATGCAGAGCTACATTTCAGTATGGAATACATACCACCCTGAACTGCAGTGCAGCTCTCACAACATCGCACCATGCGTAGCACCAAGTGACTCAGGAGTTCATGAGGCAAACTGGCCCACTCCTTCTTCAGAGCAAGAATAAGGCCTTATTTGTTTTCTGGAGGTGAATTTTGAGCAGCTATGCATCTCCCTAACATGTTCTATGGGGTTGAGATCTGAGGAGGGTGTGCTGGACACTCGATTTGATTAATATCCTTGGTATCCATAAGTATCTCCACTGCTCATGTACATTGTGGAGTGGCATTGTCATTAACAAAAATGAATTCTTCACCAACAGCACCATGGAACAATCAGCATGACATTGAAGAACTTCATTCAATATCGTTCACCAGTCATAGTCCCTTTTTCCAGCACGTGTATCTTGGTGTTTCCAATAAGCATAATGACATCATGACCCCAGCACCACCATATCTATCCCTTTCGAGAACATTCTCATGATGGTAAGCAGTACAAGTGTCGACTAGAATCGGAGGAAAGACTAAAACGACTCATCTGTAAAGAGTACATATCACCTACTTGTCACAGATCTCTTGTTACAGTTTGTCGAAATATCTGTGTATCTTTGCTTGAATGGAGCCTGACTTGCAGGATGATCTGCCATGGTGCATCAATTAAGTTTTGCTGTTATAACCAAAAATATGTCTTCGTGCTCCAAGGGTGACCTCTTAGCAAAGAGGTCACCCTTGGAACACATTCTATTAGTTTGAAATGCTGGCCGGAGGCTGGATACAACACTATTGAAATTCCAAACTCTCTGGCAATACTAGTAATTCTGTGGCCTTCTTCAAACTTTCCAATAATTCTTCCTCACTTCATCTAGATCAGCGCTCCCCAAACTGTGGGCCGTGGCCCCCTTGGGGGATGTGAAATAATGAAAACAAATTTAAAATGTTTTAAGACTAAGTAGTTCTTTTTTTAATCTTAAAAGAAATGTATTTAATTTTTATTATTTTTTATATTTTAATGGAAAAAAATAAACATTGGTGTTGGTTCTCCAATGTTGCTTCCTGCGTATTTCAGGATAATTTTGCCTTTTGTGCTTAATGAATATTAGTAAATATATGCTTATTCATATAAGTTTCATTTCAAAGGTATTGATAAGAAGCACAAAAAAGGTTACAAACGCAAAATCTTGAATACAAATTGTACTGAATATAAATACAATAAATATATATATTATGATTTTTTTTTCAATTGGGGGCCATGAAATATTTTCATGTCCTTGAGACATTACAAGACATCCAAGTTTGCAACTTTATTCCTTCATGAAAAGAACTTCAAACACAATTCACTTAGCACAGCCTTTTGCCTTTTAAGTGCTACCATATGACCCCTTTGCACAATTCAAAAATTTGAATGTGTATCCACTTTCTACTCAAAATTATCAGTTATACAAATTGCCACAATTAGATTCATCTGGATTTGTGGTTGTAACCTTCAGAAATGGCATTCATTCTTAGATTTTGGACAAGAGTATTCTATAGTTTTACCGAGACAGAAATAAAATGTATAAGTGGATAACATTGCCTCCCCACTCCCATGATTTATCTCTGATGATCAATGAACTGGATATTTAGAACATGCATGGAAATTTTTCTTTCTATAGAAATAAAAAATATAAATTTTTTTATATTTGGTATATGCGGTGTTACTTTGATATCTGACTTACAGGTAGGTGAGAACTACTGATTGTAATGATTGCCTTCATTTGTTTTGTTGTTTTTGTAGATAATATAATCCTACTTTTGAAATTTTTTATATCATTAAGGCAATTCACAAATCCTAGTTTAATAAAGTAATTGAAACCAGAATTTTATGTTTTTGCTTATTTGTAAATAAATATGCACCTTTCAAATGCAGCAGGGACAGATTGGTTAAGTAAGTTCTCTTTTGGTGAGTAACATGTCTAGAATACTACTGAAAATTTCATAGTTTTATTTGTTTGGCTTATTGAGTTTTCTTACATTCTGTTTACTTAGCATGGAATATCACCATACTGTGTTAGTTTGTAGAAACTTTTTGAATGTCTTAGACATTGGTATATTAATTTTGGTTCACCATCCAGAAGGAATGTATTTACAAAGTACTCTCATGCACTAAGAGAGATGATAGTTCTTATGTAATAAGAGAAATAAAATGAAGACTTCATGTTGGAGGCTTAATGGATTTTTTACAACACTCAGAAAGGATTAAAACAGAATTTAATACTTCCTATATTTCGTCTGTCACTGAGACATCTTCAGGGATTACAAAAAAACTAATGTAACATAAACACAAATAACAAACAATACTAAGCCCAACCATGTGGGTGACACTAAAGTCCTAACTAGGTGGAGCGCCCTCTAAGGGCAGTTGTAGGTGGCCTGGAATGTAGGGTGGGACCTCTGGTGATAAGTGTTTCCAAATCTTAGGAAGCTTAATGCAACCGTATTTATTAAGATTTCTGAGTGCTGCTGCTGATTCTAAGAATAGTCTTTCTTTTTTGAATTTGCTGTGATGGAGCATGGCGGTTTTTTTTCCATGAGATCCTATGGGTTATATCCAAGAAAAAAAAAAAATCCATTAAGCCTCCAACATGATGTCCTCACAGCACTTAAGCCTCTACACACAGAAAATGAAGACTAGAAAATCATCCATAATTTCATGATTGTGCAATAACTTTCTAGGCACTAGAACACAAAATACTGTTCTGCATAATTACTAATGTCAACTTTTAAGTTGCTGGGAATTTCAGTCATGTTGCCTGGTGTCATCATTTTCTTTTTTATATAACATTAGTATTACCAGTTTTTTTACAGCAAATTTTAGTTTCGTTAATCTAAATTTTATTTAAAATTTTTCTGGATAATTTTTTATTTATCAAATATGTTTGTTTAGTACCATAGGAAACTCTCAAGCAAACTCAGCCGTTACATTCAAGAAGCTGAAAGGACAAGTGAAATGATGATAGCGTTGAGTGTGAGGAGTCGCTGCTGATATTTCAACATTCTCTTTTTCGTGTAGAATGGTTTTGTAATTATAAGATGTGATTTTTATATGTTTTGTACATGTATTGAAATTGATTAAAAGATATACATTCGATGTTAAATTCTTTGCTTTCATGCTTTATTTTCTTACATAACAGTAAATTTTCAAAGAATTTTCTTCAGAGGTGATTACCAAAGATTTGTATGTCTTATGGCCATTTACTATCTTTTCAGATTGAAATCACCTATTGAACTTGGAGACCACCAAAATAGTAGATAGTTTGCTATAGCAATTTTTTTCTTTTGAAAATTCACTATACTATTTTAGAACAGCTTTATGCTTATGGGGATTCAGTTGGGACATTTTGGTAGTTTTTATAGTAAGTCAACTATAAATTAAATTAATATAACTGCAAACTGTGGTAAATTATTTTCAGTGCACGTCGTGAAATCATCACCATGATTATTGTTGTCATCACCACAATATTAAAATGTTTTTGGGATTGTTATTAATAGGTAAGCTGGGTCTGAAACTATACTATCTATAGAATATCCAGTCTCCTGCTGCATAAATACCATATTGCATTGTAATGTGTGTTCACATGCTGAAAACATAAGTTTCTTATGGCATATTAAGTCATGTCAGTTGAATAGACATGACTTAATATCCTTTCTGATATACCCAGAACATCTGCAAGAGCTTTTCAGTCAGAAGTGAGTTAGTTAGTGTTATGTATCAGCTCAGTCACCTTTATTACCAGGAAGTTGAAACTTTGCATCTTATGGAGAATAATACACTAGTATCAACATGTGGATGCAGGCAATATTTCAGTAAATGAGAACGAACAGGTTTACATCACCTTTGGTTGAATGTTCTTGGCTTTATTACTAATTGTCTGCAGATGAGAGGCAGTTTAATGCAATCATATTTGTTGAGGTTAGTGAGGACAAAAGCAGATTCAGTTTATATAAAGATACAAAAATATAGTTCATCAGCAAATTCCTGCCATGGGGTGTACAGAATATGATAGTACTACATGCAAAATTTACATCATTACTAACTCCCTATCTACAATTTTCCTCCAAATCAATCTGTTAATTGTCAAGACTCCAACATTATCTTGTATTTCTATCGTCTAAGGCACGTTGTACTGTATCAATCCACCTATATCTTGGTCTTCCTCTAGGTCGTTTTCCTGCCAATCTGGCAGAGAACACTTGTTTTGCTAATCTTTCCTCGCCCATTCTGTTCAAGTGACCATACCACCTGAGATTAGCTCTGCTAACGCATTCCTGGATGCTGACAATGTCAATTTCCTTCCTAATATCCTCGTTTTTAATATGCAATTGCTATTGATGCCATCTGTTCATGCCTCTAATCTTTCTCAGGACTCTCATATCTGTGGTCTCTAGTCTTTAATCAAGTGTTTTACTTCTGACCCAACTCTCAGATCCATAAGTTAAAACTGGTTTGAACACAGTCTTGTATACAGCTAATTTAGTATTCCGACTAATTTCTCTCTTATTCCATATGAATTTATTCAATTGACTTCCCACCATACCAGCTTTGTTGATTCTGTTGTCTATTTCTATATTCAATTTACCATCTTCATTAAAAATCGTGCCTAAGTAGCTGAAATGTTTTACTTGTTCCACAGGTTCTCCATTCGCAACACAGTTGACATTTTCAATGCTTCTGCCTATTTTCATTGTCTTTGTCTTTTTATTGCTGTCCTTCATACCATATCTATTACAACAGTTATTCAATTTAGTCAGTGAATCTTGCAGACTTGTAGTGGATTTATTTAGAAGTATAACATTGTCCGCATAAAGCAAAGAGCTGACATTAACATCTCCAATTTTGATGTCATGTTTAATACCACTTTCCTTCATAATGTGATTCATATAAATAATGAATAACAGGGGGATAATGTACATCCTTGTCTCACACTAGATTTAACATTAAACCATCTTCCTGTACTTCCTTCAATTCTAACTGCTGACTTACAACTCAAATAAAGACTACGTATTTTAATATAATGCCCCATTGACACCATATAACTTTCGCTTTCTCTCTTGGCACCTTGTCATATGCCTTTTCCAAATTGACAAAACTTAAATACAGATCTTTGTTATATTCCCATGCTTTCTCGAATATTTGTCGTAAAGTGAAGATCTGATCCTGACAGCCTCTATTTAACCTGAATCCAGCTTGTTCTTCACCAAGCTTTTGTTCCCCAATTCTTCTCAACCGTTTCTCATATATACTTGCATATATCTTACCAGGAATACTCAGCAGGCAGGTAAATACCTCTGTAATTCTCACATTCAGTTTTATTTCCCTTTTTATATATAGGTACTCTGAGAGCTCTACTCCAATCATTGGGAATTCGTCCCTCTGTCAAGGCATTCTGAACTATGCAGTGCAGCCACTGTAAGACTTTTATACCACCATACTTCAGCATTTCTGGTCGAATATCATCTACTCCTGCTGCCTTTCCACATTTCACGCCTTTGATAGCTTTTTCTACTTCACTGCCTCTTTAACTTCCTGTGTCCACCATGGAGTTCTAATTTTTCTATTCTTGCAGACAACTTCATCACATGCATCTCTAGCATGTGAAGTGATAAATCTAGCATGTGATGAAGCATGTGATAAATCACAAGGTTTGATTCCTGTTCTCAAACTCTTTCATTTTTTCTTCAATAATCTTTCTGTATTTTAGTCTACAGTTCACATCTGAGAGCTGCTCAATTTTTATTCGCTTTAAAACTTTCTTACATGTTATTCTTTTCAATATGAAATTCAATTTTATCCTGCTCAAGACTAAATAGTGATCACTTCCAATTTCAAATCCTTTGTACACTCTGGTGTTCTGCACCAGGGAGAAAACATCACTATCAACAATAACATAGTCAATGAGACTTTTCTTATTCCTTGCCTCTTCTCTCCATGTGAATTTGTGCACATTTTTATGTTGGAACATGGTGTTAGTAATAACCAGTACATGTCCTGAGCAGAAATCCAACAGATATTTGCCATTATTATTAGGTTTGCTCTTTTCTCCAAATTTTCTCAAAATGTTTTTGTATGTCTGACAATCACTTCCTACTCTGCCATTTAGATCCCCAACAAGGACAAACTTTTCCTTTTTCTAAAGCCTCAAAAAATTCCTCCACTTCTATCTTAGTAGAACCTTCTGTGGGACCATTGGCACAAATAAGTCTCATTGTCCAGTTCCCCATTCTCATATTTGCCCACATTACTCTACTTGAGATTGCCTGCCATTCAAGAAGATTAGCCTCGCATTTAGTGTTGAATACTATGGCTACTCCTTCTTTTCCTTGATTTCATTGCCTGAATATAATATTTTGTATTTATTGCTCAGAAAGATCTCACCAGGTTTTTGTCTTTTTTGTTTCAGCCACCCCTATTATGTCGATCTAGTACTTATCTAATTCCCCAGCTAGCTCCATTTCTTTGCCATTTAGACTTCTTATGTTGATAGTACCGATCTTTAACTCTGGTGATGTTGAGTTGGGGAGTGCTTTCAGATTTGTTCCAGTAGCTGACTTTTCGCTGTTCGCCCTGGTTCCCTGGCGATGCCCCAGCCAGCATGAAATTTTGTCATGTTGTACGATCATTTTTATTTTGGTTTAACCAATAAGGATACAATTTGGTTGGCTAAATCCCAAATTGCCAGCCCATCTTCGTTTGTTCAGTATCCAGGTAGATACCCAACAGGGTGCACCACGAGAAGGTGAGGATTGGACATTAGGTAAGAAGCCCTGGTCGGTTCTTCGCATTCCTTTAAAGGCTATATGGAGGTCTCCTCTCAGTTATACAGCTTTGACCCTTAACAGAAGAGATTGAAATAAATCAGGGTGTCAGACAACGGTGTAGCTTAACTCCACCTTTATTCAATATATGTGTGTGTGTGTGTATGTATATATATATATATATATATATATATATATATATATATCGATCAGATTATTAAAGTATAGAAAAGAACAATAAAACAAGGTATCCACTTAACCAGAAGAACTGTTATCAATATAAAGATGTATGCAGATAATCAAGAAATGGAGATGACCTTCAAAAAATCAGTTTACAAAATAAACCAACTATGCAATTTTCACAAAAGAAAACAAAAGTCATAGCATTTAAAAGTTGGGCATGTTAATTCAAAAATAGTTTTGAAAATAAAATAATAGAACACATGACATAATTTAATTATTTAGGCTGCATAATAACATATGTAAAAGAGAAAGATATAGACGAAAAATAAAGAAATTTCAGGAAATCTGTGGAACAATTAAAATGACACAGAATAATAAAACAAGATGAGAAACTCAACTAAAATTTTGCCAAGTAATGGCAACTCCCACTCTGTCAAATGGTTCAGAAACATGGATGGTTAAAAAGAAAGATAAAAATAAAATACAAGCTGCAGAGATGAGATTTTTAAGAACAATTAAAGGATGCACAAAATTGAACCATATATGAAATGAAGACATCACAAAAGAACTAGATATTTATAACATAAATGAAAAGATCCCTTATCCACTTAAAGTGAGCTGAGTTATTTACATATGAAGAGATCTTGCCAGTCATATGAGAGAGCACTTTTGCTAAATGTTTAACTACTTTGTAGATTGATGAATCTGTGCTGTCTACAATGTGGCATAGTGGTACATTTTCTTTATGATCTTTCAAAAGCTTATATATGTGGGTAGGGGGTCTGGAATTTTAGGGTTTCAATATAGCTTCAGAAAGGATTGCAGAAACTACAGAGGAATATCCTTATTAAATACATGCTATAAAATATATCTAGATATAATTAAAAGTAAATTAACACTATGGGCCAAGGAAATTATTGGAGAAGAACAATGTGGCTTTAGGAAAGAATAATCCTGCACAGATTCCACATTTACACACTCAAATTATAGAAAAAAGAATAGAATTTATCCTGCCAACATATATGGCCTTTCTGGATTATGAGAAAGCATACGATCAAATCAACAGAAAAAAATTAATCAATATATTGTATGAATTGAAAGCTCCACCACAAACCAAAATCAATAGCAAATATAATGAAAGAAGGCTATATTAAAATTAATAATAAACAACCAAAAAAATTAAAACCAGGGGTCTCATTCAAGGAAGTGGATTATCACCAATACTCTTCAATATATATATATATATATATATATGTATGTGTGGAAAAAATTTCAAGAGAGGGAGGAAAAACAAAATCATGGGAAATAAAGAATTAACCAGCCTTTTGTATGCTGTGATCAAGTTATTTTTGTTGAAAATGAAGACCAATTACAGAAAAATCTACACATATTGAACAAAACAATAGAACAGTATGACATGAAGATCTCAATAAATAAAACAAAATCAATAGCAATGTAGTTATCCACAACAAAGTAATAGGACAAGTGAACAAATTTAAATATCTAGGAAATTACATAAACCCCAGTGGAGAATTTTGCATATAAAAAGCAAAAATTCCTAGCAGTCATTGGAACTTTGAACAGACACTTCATATAAGAAATGAAGACATTTCTTATATGGCTATAAAATAATAGCCAAACCAATTCTGAAATATGGCAGTGAAACATGGACTTGGGGAGAACGAGATAAAAGACAAGTGGAGGCTGCAGAAATGAAGTTCCTAAGACGACTCGCAGGCTATAAAAGAATAGACAAGAAATGAATAAGAAAATGATTATCCATAATTAACAGAAGATCACAAACTGTAGAAAGAATGAATTTTTTGAGGCATTAGAGAAGGAAGCTGGCCCAATGAAAAATGAAAAGCTGGTCTTTGGTGGAGATCTAAGAAGCAGAGTAGGAAATGATTACCAGATATATAGAAATGGTTTGGGAAAATGTGGAGAAAAGATGCAAAGCTAATAATAATAATGGTGAATATCTACCTGGATTTCTGTTCAGCACATGGATTGCTTATTACTAACACCATGTTCGAACATAAACATAACTATGTAATAGTTGATAGCAATGTTTTTACACTGGTTTATGACACGAGTATACAGAGGATTTGAAACAGGAAATGATCATTATTTAGTTTCGAGCAGGATAAAATTGAATTTAATATTAAAAAGGAGAGTAAAAAAAGTTTCAAAGCAACTTTCAGAGGTTAACTGTAAACTGAAATACACAAACAACATTGAAGAAAAAAATGAAAGAATTTTAAAACAAGAAGCCTGGGTGATTCAGTGGCAAATCCTGAAGAAAACATTGATTGATTCAGCCAGAGAAGCATGTGGTAAGGATAGAAAAATCAGAAATTGATGCTGGACTCAGGAATTTAAAGAGGCAGTGAAGGAAAAGAAGAAAGCATATCAAAAGTTCCTGGCAAGTAAATCAGCTTGTGCTCTTAGAGAATACAGAGAAAAATGTAAGAAAGCAAATTGCTGTGTAAAACTAGCTAAACAATAGTCATGGATAGACTTTGGTATGAACATAGAAAATAAATATTAGGAAGGTGGCAAAATATTCTGAAGGTTATTGAAAAAAGCTTAGAAATGGAGGAAAAAGTACTGTAAAGGGATTCAGAGAAGATAAGGGTGACATGAATGTTGAAGATAAAGCTATTCTAGATGTCTGGAGTAATTTACTTTGAAAGACTGCTACATGAAACAAGCAATGTCTTCATGATGGTAGAAAACTAACAACAGGAATACATATCATACTTGAAAAGGTCATCAAAAATCTGAAATGTGGACAGGTAGCTGGAGTAGATGAAATTCACCCAAAAATGCTCAAATGGAGGTAAAAAGCTTTACAGTGGCTGCTTAATTCAGAAGTCCTGGTCATGTCAAATTCCTGATGATTATAGCAGAGCTCTCATTATACCCATCTATAAAAATGGAAATAAAACAATGTGAGAATTGCAGATGTATTTCCCTGTTGAGTATTCCTGTTAAGATTTATGCAAGTATGCTTGAGAAATGGCTAAAAAAAATTGTGGAAGGGAAGCTTGGTGAAGAACATGCTGGATTTGGGCCAAATAAAGGTTGTCAGGATAAGATTTTCACATTAAGACAAATAGTTGAGAAAGCTTGGGAATGTAACAACTATTGTTCAGGTCATCCCGAAATTAATGTCGTTTTTTATATTGTACTTGTTCAAGCGTGTCTCAGCTTGTCTAAACATGAATTTTTAAAGCTTCTAAAGTACTGCTAAGCTGAGGTGGCCTCATCCTAAGGAATTTCACCTTGCAAGAACATCATACATAAGATGTTGTTTAAATAATTCTTTATTACTATAGTCATGTTCAAGATTTAATGGAATATTTACAGCACTGGGAAAGGATTAAAACTAATTTTAATGCTTCCAATATTTCGTCTTTCACTGAGACATCTTCAAAAGGATTTCAGAAATGCCATCACCATACCCTACATCTGTGACACATTGGAAAAAATAGCCAGGTCCTTAAAAAGTAAAACTTCCACACAACGTTTAAGACCAACTGTAAGCTTGCTACCCTTATCTGTTCTACTGAACATCAGCTCCCTCCTCTCTTTCTTAGTGCCTGGAGTTTATAAATTACCATGTTCCTGCAAGCTGGCTTACTTTGGACAGACAGATCAGCAACCATCCACTTAGAAGAACACAAATCATATCTGCAATCAAGATTATGGTCAATCTGGCCTTGCAGACCATGTTTTGGACACAACCCACAGGATCTGGGGAAAAACCACCATGCTCCACCACAGAAGATTCAAAAAAAGAAAGACTGTTTTTAGAATCTGTGGCAGCACTCAGAAATCAGCCGAATTTAAATAAATACAGTTGCATAAAACTTATCAAAATTTGGGAAGCATTAATTATCAGAGATCTTACCTTACATCCTAGGCCACTACAAATGCACATAGAGAACTCACTACCTAGATAGTGTTAAATCTGGAATGAATACTTAAATTGTCTTTGAGTATTTCGTTCAGGATTTAACTGAAGTGGAAAGAAATATCCTAAAATGAATTACTTGTAAATAGGTAATAATAGAAATCCTTGTATATATAGTAATAATAGTCCATTCATATAATTTTTCTATGTAAATATTTTGTATATGTTCTTTAAATAACTGACAAGAAATAAGGTAATGTAGAGGTGACATTGTAACAACAAGGTCAGAGTTTAGTGTAAACTATTGTAATCTGATTATAAACATGACCGCAGGCAGTTGCGACATGAACCCAAGGCACATGCAAGCTACCCATGCGGAAACGCAAGGAGAGGAGAAGGTGCGTGTGCAAGGAGAATTAGGTGGCGTCTGCAAATCAATGACGTATTAGGGAGAACAGACATGGAGCATATAAAAGTCTTAGCGACGCGAGTTTGCAGTTTTTTTGCCTTTTTCATTCCTAGTTCAAGTTTTGGTGTTTTCTGTGTGGTGGGTTCGTAGCTTCAAGGCGACGGAGTCGAGCGGGAGTCGTTCATCAGCAGTAATATGGTCAAGATAGCGGGCTTGTCCGAGCAGTCATCCATGCGACAGGACAAACAGCATACATCGAAACTTCGTATAACTCCAGCCATACCCTTCTGCCAGACAGATTCTTGGACATAAGGTAAAGAAGTGATCCATGATTGAAATCTCCAAGAACTCAAGGCAAGGAACAACAGCTTGATGAATAGGGTGATGACCTGAAACCTACAAGAAGACATGATGTAAAGTATCTCCTAATTAATTTGTCTGGTTGGTAATGTAAAGCTTTACTTCTTATTGTATTGTGTAATTCTTAGGTCAGAGTGAGCTACAGTGTAAAATATCCTGTGGATTGGACTTGTTAAGACAGATTTTAAGACTTTAGTACCTTTTCCTCTTACAAGGATCTTTGTAGTTATGGAAGTGTAGAGTTACAAGAATTGTCATTAGCTTAAGGTTAGTTTGAATTCGATGTGTTGTATGTGGATTAATTGAGGAAGAAGTAAGGCATTCATCTACATATTTATGTTAAGTAATCGGGATGAGGACCGTTTGGATTTGTTAATATCACCTAATGAGAGATACCTATTGTGAACTAGATCTTGTTTGTTAAATTTTGCATAATTAATTTTAGGGACCTTCATTTAGCTTAGTTTTTGATTAACATGTATTTTAGAATGAATAAATTTCTTT
The DNA here is from genome assembly GCF_054136105.1 of Typopeltis vanoorti. Lineage (NCBI taxonomy): Eukaryota > Metazoa > Arthropoda > Arachnida > Uropygi > Thelyphonidae > Typopeltis > Typopeltis vanoorti. The sequence continues at coordinate 43,807,674 of NC_143560.1, forward strand.
GTTTCTTAACCCAAAGTACGTGTATGATCTTCCAATCCAATGCACCATCTGCTAAAAATATCGAACCCGTATAAGTAAAAACACGGGAAATGGTCATGACTGCTGTTTAGAAATATTAGTAAGGGCTTGTTTAACTTTGATACATTTTTTGTAATCGTGATAATCTGTAGGTCAAATCCCTGACAAGAAGGCAAATCCCTTGACACCAGAATTTATAGATCAGGAAGAATTCTCCTTGTTTGAAGACTGTACACGATTTAAGATCGAAGGAGAGGCTACGAAAGATTACAACAAAGGCGCAGTGGACAAGGGATATAGTTGAGGGTTAAACAAGACAAGATTTATCTTTGAAAGAGTTTTGAAAGGTAGTTAATAATGAAATATAGAGATACACAATATGTAAAATAATAACAATATTAAGATAATAATATAAAACAAAACATAAAAAATAACAATAGGACTTTAAGAATCACGCATGTGTTTCACATAGTATTGTGTTGTATTTGAGTGTGTGTGTTACAATAATTTTTTTGTAATCCCTGAAGATGTCTCAGTGACTGAGACAAAATATTGAAAGCATTAAAATTAGTTTTAATCCTTTCCCACATTAAACCTCAAACATGATGTCCTCACAGCACTTAAGCCTCAACACATGGACACTATAGAGGTCACTGAAGAGAACATTAGGCACATCATGCTTTATGAGTTCAAAAAAGGCAACACTGCTGCTACACTGTAAAAAAAAGTGCATGGCGATAATGTTTTGAATGTGTAAAGGTGCCAGCGATGGTTCCAAAAATTTTGACAAGGGGACTTTAGCTTGAAAGACTCCCTTCGCTCTGAGTGCCCTGTCTCTCTCGATAATGATATGCTGGAAGCCACTCTTGGAAGAAATACCAATGTAACTGTTGAAGATTTAGCAAAAGATCTGAATTCATCGTCATCGACCATCTATCACCATTTGCAAGAACTTGGAATACTGTCTAAGCTTGCAAGTGGGTTCCTTACGAACAACAATCGAAGAGAGCACGTCAACATCTGCACTGCTCTTCATTCTCAAGAGGCTCAATCTCCGGTTTTGAGTCATGTAGTCACCAGTGATGAAAAGTGGTGCTTAACATGTTTTGCAAAAATATTAAGCACCGAAGACAATGGGGATTCATTCAGGGGAACAGGCTAAACCTCCACGAAAACAAGACCTTCACACCTTCCGAAGATAAGCATTTGGTAGAATATGGCTGGTATTATACACTTTGAATTCTTGCCACAAAACCAAACAGTCACAGCTGAAGTATACGGTGAACAACTCGATCAACTGAAAGAAAATAGGTGTTCTCTGGTCAATCAAAAGGGGGGTCATTTTTCACCATGATAACACACACCCTCATAGTGCAAGAATCACCTGTACCAAGATTGAGGAACTTGGTTGGGAAAAGCTTCTGAATCCTCCGTATTGCACCTTCAGATTACTAGTTATTTCAAAGTGTTTGCAACATTTCATTAATGAAAAACAATACGATACATTAGAGGCACTGAAATTGAGCCTATGCGACTTTGCCTCCAAACCTCCTGAATTCTATAGAAATAGCATTATGAAGCTTTCACAATGTTGGAAGAGTGTTATTGATCCAAATGGAGATTTATACTTGATTGAATTAGCAAGCGATTATCTTTTATAGCCTTCAGAACTTAATGCTAGAAATGACATTACTTTTGGAAAGACCTGATAAAAAATGTGCACAGAATCTCTTTAAAACCTTAGTTATATGGTGTAAATGGGACATTATATCAAGCAATACATAGTCTCTATTTAACTATATGTTAAATGCATGTTAGATGACCAAGCAGTTACACTTAAAGGAGGTACAGGAAGATGGTTTGATGTAAAATTTGCAATAAGGATGTACATTATCAATATGGATCACATTATGAAGGAAAGTGATATTAAATCTGATATTGGTTGTTGGTGGTGTTAATATTAGCTTTTTACTTTATGCAGATGGTATTATACTTCTGAATAAATTCAGTACAAGCCTTCAAGATTCCCTGACTAAATTGAATAACTTGTAATAAATTTGGTATGAAAAGAAAATCAGATACAATGAAAATGGGCAGAAACATTGACATCGACTGCACTTCATCTTCAATGACCACAGATGAATATATCCTTTTATATATATAACTTCCACATACAAGAGGTTGCAGAGCCTATAGCACAATGGTGCTATGTGTAGACAAGTATTAAGGGATGGGGAACCTACTTATATATTTTTAAGAGCTAGGGATTATAGTTGGTGGGAGAACACTTCTGAGGGAGCTGTTCTACAGAATAGGATTGAAATGAAGAAAGAGGGGAAGCAGGATTGGTACTTTTGAAGTTGGACTGCAAAAGAATGTTGGACAGCTGCTTCTTGTGTTGTGACAGGTGTAGTGGAAAGTTGGAATAATGATGAATACCAGTTTGGTGGGAACAGCACCCACAGAATTTACCCATAAAAGAGACATACAGCTGAAACAGATCGTTTGTGAGACTGGTTGAAGTAAGTCAGAGAGAGAGAGAGAGATCATTGAAATGGTGAAGAGGCATCTAATTATGATCTATTTGTACAAGGAAAGAAAGGTAAATATATTGTGCAGTATTAACAAGCTGCTTTTATTCTGAGCACTGCTAAGAGTAAAAGGAACTAATAGTTTTAGAACACAATATTTATGTCTGTCATTATGTACATAAAAAGGGATGACCAAGCAGTACTGAGATCCAGATGCTAAACTTGTTTTCTCACTTCTGTTTAAATTACCTTGATGGACCTGTGTTTCACTCAGGATTTCTCCATAAGTGCAGGTCACAAAGATGCCTCCAATGATCTCAATCTCCTCTCTTCCATGTTATACCCATAGATTTCACTAGTGGATCTTCCCATCTTGTAGGTAGTCTTCCTGGTTTTCTCTTTATTCTTGGTTGCCAGTCGAGTATTCTATATGTCCATCTGTTATCCCTGAGTCTGGCTATGTGACCTGCCCATCTCATCTTGCTTTCATATACTGCAGTTACCACATCTTTTATGCCTGATCTCTTATTTCGTTGTTTCTAACATGTTCCATTTTGTTGATGTTACAAATCCTGCATTCTATTGCACGCTGAGTTATTCTGAGAGTCTCTTCTGCTTTTCTTGTCGTGTTCCGTGTTTCTGATCCATATGTGAGTGATGGAAGAATGTCACAATTAAATAGTTTTGCCTTCGCAGAGATGTCAAGATTTGAATCAGTAAGTGTTTCTTTTAGTCTGTTGAATGATAGCCATGCAACTTTCTTTCTTTTTGCTAGTTCTTCAGATAAATTGTTATCCTTTGGTAAGAGACTACAGAATAGATTCTGTTTAAATAATTGAGTAAAATAACTAATATTTTATTAAAATATTTTTATTATTATTTATTGACAGCTTGGTGTTAGCCAAGTAGAGAGCATAATTACTCTCTAACAGTAGGTGGTGATTCATATCCAACAATGGGCACAGACATCTGTGGATGTTTTCAATTGAAAACATCTGTGGATATTTGACTATAATATAGATTTATAGCCAAAGCAACTAAGGATAGCGTATTATCTCTGTAAATTGCATGTGCTCTTCTTACTGGTATTTGCCTGATTTTTTTTTTTTTTTTAAAGTTCTTAGGAAAGAAAAACCTTGCCACGTTCATTATACAACTGACAAACTCACCTTTAACTGAAATGGCCATATAAAGATTTTTTTGCATCTTAAAAGGGATTTTAACTTGGATCTTTCTAACTAAAGGGGCAGCACTGATACTGATTGAACTAAAATGCAAGCACAAGAAACTTTGTACACTCCAGAATTTCCAAAAAGGATTCCTCATGCTTTGGACAGACTGGTATATTTATTTATCTTAAAGAACACAAAACATCTGTCTGTTTGGCAGGTTAGATCATGCTGTGGATGTTCCTTTATACAGGATTAAATGGAAGAAGACAACTGAGGTGCACAGAAGTTGATATAGGTCTGAGAGATATTTTAGAATCAGCATCAGCTATGAAGGACTCTCCCAATCTGAACAAATATGACTGCATTAATTTCTCAAGGATCTGGGAGACCCTCATTCTAAAATCACATTTAGCCTGACTTATCTGAATTAAATTTGTTTTTATTTGGTCCTGGAGTGTGCTTATTAGGATATTAGTTCATTTTATTACATCTGAACTGTTTCTACAACTATCCAATTAAGTGCTATGTTTACCATATTAATAATCTGTACTCTAGATGCTGGTTGGAAATCCTGCAAAATATTAGTAACTTCAATAAATTATTTATTTTCCTTTGGTGTTAATATTTGAAGCACTGTTGTGAATAATCTCCAACACATAAACCTATTTTATGTATTTAAATTCCACATGGAGAAGCTATTGCACATAAAGCATGTGCAGTTAGGTAAGTGGAAACTACAACTTAACAGGTTGCCTTCTCTACCATTCCTTTTGTTATGTGCGATACAGTTGTTTTCAACTTTTGGTGATCTTGTGAACAAGGCTCTCCATCTCACTTAGCCTCTTGTCCTTTCTTTCTGCAATTGTTAAGTTCAAGTTTTGCTCTGAAGATGCTAGTTGGAAATACAGTGAAATTTTACTAAGTTCAATAAATTGTTTATTTTCCTTTGGTGTTGTTTACACATATCTTTACCATTCCTGTCTAAAATTCCAACAGAAGTTTTTCATTCTGCTAAAGTCAAATGTTTCTAAATGCAGGCAAGCTTAGCATTAATCTGTAAACAGATCACAATACTTGCAACAACTAACACCTCTCTCTCTGTTACAAAAAGAATTATCTGATACAGCATCTAGAACTGTGGTTGATCCTGTACATCATCTCTGAAACTCCAGGAACTAAAGAATTTGAAAAAGTCAAAAACTGTCACTTGAAACAATTTTAAGCTCACCAACACAGTGAAACACATCCCAGCCACAACTATGGCCATGTAGTAGCAAATTTGTCATTGCAGTCATTTATAGAAGATGTTATTGGTGCCCTCGGCTGAAGTCATAATTTTGTCATCAACCCTAAGTGCGAACCTGTTCTAAAAATCATAACCAACATTGAACATGGTAGCTATGATCTGCCTTCCATGGTGTCTAACGGTGTTTGGACATGACTGGAATTCTGACAAAATTCCAACCTCCCACAAGCAACATTCTGCATGAGGAAGTGTTAGCTTTAAAAACTTGTACAACAATATTAAAAAAAAAAAAAAAGCAAATGTGGTAATGCTACTGTCACAATGCATCAGAGCATAACAGGAAAACGAACACTTAATGACTATCTGCAAACCATATTACAGATCACAATTCTACCAGATCTCATAAGGGAAAAAAAAAAGTATAAATTATTTTAAAAAAGTTACATCTTGTCCTAAAGAAATTACCAAAATATTAAAACTTACCACATAAAATCTTCTCAGATATATATATCCCAAAAATTTGAATTTCAGTTTGAACTGTTTCTGTAACTATTTAAGTGCTGTGCATTTACCAAATTTGTACTCTGAAGATGCTGGTTAGAAATACAGTGAAATATTACTAAGTTCGATAAACTGTTTATTTTCCTTTGGTGTTGTTTATATGTATCATGATGCACTGTGAGCCTCCATAACTCAGTCGGCATAGGCGAAGCCCTTTGGTCCTGGGTCCGATTTCCGTCAAGATGTGAGGAACCTTAATCTAGTCTCTTTCAACAAAAGGTGATTTAGCTGGTCTTATACAGAGGAAGGGGTTTTTTCACCCGGAAACTCGGATTTTTCATCCCCCAGAACAGGCAAACCAGCCCCGTGAACATACAAATCTACAGTCATAAAATACATACTTAATCCCTATTAGCATGGCTCAACCCATCCTAAGGGATGGGGGAGGACAAGTGGGAACCCCATACGAAATAAATAATGATCCACTGTTATGTACAAGGGTAGTCTGAAAAGTTCTCGGCCTCACCATAGATGGCAATACTATCGGTAAGAATTTTTTTCTTTTTTTAAATTGGTACATCTGTCATAAGCATCCATGTGAAATTACAGGTCATTCTATTAAGTGGTTTGTTTTATACAGCTGTCTGAAGCAAAAGTGTTGGATAAAATTGAGTATCGTGTGGTTATAAAATTCTTTGTAAAAGAAAGTTTAACGCCAAAAGAAATCCATTCGAAGTTCATAAAAGTTTATGGGCACTCTTCTCCTTCTTTTTGACAACTAAGAAATGGGCTGCCAAGTTTAAATGTGGCTGTACCAGCCTTGAAGATGATCCATGTGAAGGACGTCCAAAAAGTGTAACAACACCAGAAATCATTGATCAAGTGAACAATATGGTATTGGATGACCAGCAAGTCAGATTGTGTGAAATTGCTGAGACTATAGGCATTTCAAAAGAACGTATAGGATATATTTAGGATATGAAGAATTGAAAATAAAAAAGCTTTGCGCAAGATGGGTGCCGTGCTTGCTCAAAGCAGATCAAAAACACCCCAAGCATTGTTCAGAGATTTTCAAATGCACTCGCATGAAAATCTCTGAACAGTGCTTGGAATGTTTTAAGAAGAATAAAACTGATTCTGTGCGTCGATTTATTACTATGGATGAGACTTGGATTCACCATTACACACCAGAATCCAAACAGCAGTCAAAACAGTGGACAGAAGCTGGTTGTTCAGCGCTAAAGAAGATAAAGTAGTCGATTCCATCAACAGGAAAAGTCATTGCATCAGTGTTTTGGGATGCTAAAGCCATTTTGTTTATTATCTTGAAAAGGGTAAAACAATAACCGGGGAATATTATTCCGTTCACGAGAAAAGACCCTGTTTGCAAAAGAAAAAAAATCATCTTTCATCAGGACAATGCACCTGCCCACAAAGGTGTTTTGGCAATGGGAAAATTAAGGGATCTGCACTATGAATTGTTGGAACATCCAACCTATTCCTCAGATTTGGCTCCCTCTGACTTCTATCTCTTCCCAAAACTAAAACTCTTCCTCTTTCTTCGAATCGAGAAGTGATTGCAGATGTAGAGGGGTATTTTGCAGATTTTACTGAGAACCACTACAGGGATGGGATAATGGTGCTGGAGCATCGCTGGAATAAATATATTAGTCTTAAGGCAGATTATGTTGAAAAACAAAAATAATTTTGAAATTATAAATTCGTTTTTTTATTGTTAGGCCGAGAACATTTCAGACCACCCTCGTATAACCACCAGCACTTAAGCCTATATATACACATAGGCTATTTTGTTTAAAATAAAAATATTATCAATGGATTGAAAGAACATCTAACTTATAATGAAATTCAATATTTTTTATCACTCTGTGGTATAGAAGAAGAGCAATATTCATTGCTATTCATTCATAGGGAAAGTGATTTTTATTTTAAATAACTGTTTCTTTTATTTTTTTTTAAACAGCTTTTTCTTTGCTTTGAAAAGTGGACAGAAATGCTAAATAATAAACATTTAAAGAAAGTTATGAAAGAGATGTTAGTATCCTGAATAGTTGCACAATGTGGCATCGGTAAATTCTCCTGCTAGACTTGTTGTGTAGCATTCATTTATTCATACTGTACAATTTACAGGTGCATTTATTATGCATACATTCGCATGGAATGAGACTCCTATCTAATAAATTGTGAGATATAATTTCAGAATTACCCAAATCTCAAATTAAAATTAAATGGTTAGTGAGACAGCATTTATATAAAAAAGTAATTGACTCTGTATGCAGACCATGATATTCTCTTGCAGTTTGTTGTAATTGAAAACACTGCAAAATCTCATGTAAGTTTTTTTTAAAGCAGTGATGGCCTGTTAGTTGAAGGGTGACACCCATTCTGTTCATGCTATGAACTGCACACTGAAAGTTATGACTCACTCTTGAAAATTATATTTGAGATCAACTTTTGGAAAGGAAATTCAGTGTTATATTTATTTCTCGTGGAAAGGCTTAGACATTGATTATGCATTTTTTACTAAATAATTTAAGGAAATGACAATGTCAACTAGGATATACATTAAAATAAATTTTAATATACTTCAATACTTCGGCAACGTCACGTTGCCATTTTCAAGAAACTTAAGAACAAGACACGTGCACGCAGGCACAACAAACAGTAAGTGAGGAAAAAGCAGGAAGCTATTATTTCTCATCAAGTCCTGATGGTGCCCCCTAGCAGATAATGTTGGTATTCTTGGGCGATTGGGCTGAAGCTGATTCCATGAAAAGCCTTTCATATTGTATTTACTATGGTGTATTATCGTGGCTTTCTTCCATCGTATTCTATGGCAGGTATCCAGCACATGATCAGCAAGACATTGGCTGTGTTGGTGAAACCTGATGTAGTCTTTGTGTTCTGAAATTCTGATATTTGCTGTCCTGCCTGTTTGGCCAAAGTAGGACAGCTTACAGTTGCAAGGAACCTTCCCCCCTTAGACCTACCTGGTGTATACCAGGTCCCTTGCAGCTGTCCTACTTTGGCCAAACAGGCAGGACAGCAAATATCAGAATTTCAGAACACAAGGACTACATCCGGTTTCACCAATACAGCCACTCTGGTCTTGCTGACCATGCGCTGGATACCTGCCATAGAATACGATGGAAGAAAGCCACGATAATACACCGTAGTAAATACAAATATGAAAGGCTTTTCATGGAATCAGCTTCAGCCCTAAGAAACAATCCAAACCTCAACAAATTTGGCTGCATGAGACTACCTCAAATTTGGGAAACCTACATCAGAAGACCTTCAGCCCAGTCGCCCAAGAATACCAACATTACCCGACGTGTCTTGTTCTTAAGTTTCTTGAAAATGGCAACGTGATGTTGCCGAAATATTGAAGTATATTAAAATTTATTTTAATGTATATCCTAGTTGACATTGTAATTTCCTTAAATTATTTAGTAAAAAAAAGTGTTATATTTATAGGACAAAACAAAAATCCAGAGAAGAGTTGTAGTTTTTCTGCATAGCTATGATATTACGAACTTAGATATAATTTTAACTAAATATTATTCAAAGGATGGGAGGTTACATTTTGTAATCATATTAAAAAATAGTTATTTTGAAATAAATGAACTGCACCAGTATATGCATCTTGTGAAATGAATCATTCATTTGGAAAGTAGGGGAAGGGAATGCAGTGTTTTGGATTATTAAAAAAAGTGAAATAGTTAAAGTAATTTTGCTAACTTCTATTGGGCATGGTTTGGAATGAAATAAAGATGATTATGATGTTTCTAAGAAAGTAAGTGAAAAATACCAACTACTTCAATTCCAGCAAAACTGTATGACAAACTCTTATTAAGAGTCCTCTGCGAGTAGGGTCCGAAATGACACCTACTTCAATTTCAGAAAAAGCTGTATGAAAGACCATTATAAACAGTCATCTGCTTTCACATCCTTTTCACTCCAAACTCAAATAGCATGAGAGATTTGTCCATATAGAACATCATAACCCAAAATCCATAACCTTACACTTTTCCACATTAAACTGACATTCATTCTCCTTTGCCCAGACTACCAATCTATCCAAATTATCCTGCAAAATTTAACATCATCTGTATTAACTATTGCTCTACCTAATTTTGCATCATCAGGAAACAACTGAATAGTTCCTCTCAGATCCTTTCCTATATCATTAATGTACAAATTAAACAGTAGTGGCCAGAACAGAGTCCTGTGGCACACCACTAGTTACAGGCCTTCTACTAGACTACTCCTGAATAAACTACTTTCTGATGTTTCTCCATCAACCACTCTCTTATTCCACTTCACCAACTTTATATTTATTCCGATGTGCTGCAATTTTATAATTTAATGCAGTATCTTCGTCTATACTGCATTAAATTTTATAATTTAATGCAGTATAGACGAAGCCCTTTGATTAGAAAGACCTGGGTTCAGTCCCCATCCATGATGTGAGGAACCTTTATCTGGTTTCTTTCGACTAAAGGTGAGTTAGCCAGTCTCATATGAGGTAGAGGGTTTTTTTGATCTGGAAACTTGGATTTTTTTTTTGTCCCTCAGAACAGGCAAACCGGCCCCATGAACACATAGAGATTTGGTCCTCACCATGTGTTGTTATGCCCATAGTTAACTAAGTCACATTCTTTTATTGCATAGAAGATCTGACACAAGCTGCAGGAAAGTAACAAAATAATTATTTAGTTACAAAAAATAATTTACCTGTTTCAAATGTGTTTGTGTTGACAATGATATCAGCAAGCATGAGTGAGAAACCAGTATGTGAAGTTTGTATGATGTCACACAGCATACATTTCAAATAAAATGCAAATGTTATGGAATAATATAGATTGAGACTCCATAAATTTAATCAAGGAATAAAACATATTTTATTAAGAAGCAAACAGACATATAGTCACATAAAAGCAATCGATATGCTGCTATTTCCAAAATACTTCCTAGATTATTTTTAAAAAAAATGTTCTGTTTGTTTACTTATTTGTATGTTATAGTATATCATTGCATTTACCATCAGTGGCTAACACATTATGGAAAATTATGGAGACAACTACCGTGTTAGAGCAGTTGTCTCCATAATCCATGACGTATTCTGATCACCGTGTAAGCATGAAAGAAAAGCATCAGTGGCTAAATTACTAAGATACAAAAATACAAATACAAATCAAAGATACAAAAAGAAATATGTTGATACCTGTCTCTTTTATGCAAACTGATATTTTTTCCTATTATTTATAAATTACAGGTGCATAATTACAGATAAAATCAAACTAACTTGAAGTATAAATTATAGTCATGAAAAGTGATGACTGAATGTCTATTAATCTGTTCTGGAATTTTTTTTCATTGTTCCTGGAAGAACACCTTTGGACCTTTAATTTCTCTTACATATAAATACATCTCTGGACCAGCATTTTATCTTTAGGGAGAAAAAATAGTTTCAAATATCAAAACTATTACTCTTTTTTTTGTAAAATACCATTAATATACTTAGAAAACACCCAATTATGTGAAATTTTACTTAAAAGCAAACTAATATGAATGTTTAAAAAATAATTAAGGAGATGTGTAATTTACTTGAATAAATATTCAAGAAATGCAAAGCTCAGATATGCATATCAATGTAAACTAAGGTGCGTAATGAATATAAATGCATGCATTTATGTCACCTTTGTTGTTGTTTTAAAACTTTTCTCTGATCAGTGTTCTCATTACAGTAGTTTCATTTATGTATCCTTTAGTTTTCTATGGATATGGCACTAATGAGAAGTGAGTCAAAAACCCGAAATGACTTTGGATATCAATAAAATAACCCATGCTTCTTTCTCTCAAATAAAGTTTTGTGGTCAAGTATAGTTTGATATTTCTGAAGGAAACAATAATTTCCTAAAACTAAATCATAGTTTTCAGCTAGTGTCATTTGAAACAAAACAAGGATACATAAAATAATTTTAAGAAACATAGTAGAGCACAGGCATGTTAATGGTTATCTTGACATTTCTCACATAAAAAAAAAAAAAAAGCTTCAGACAACTCCTTGACTACATATAAATTATCAGTCCTAGGTATTTTCGATTTGACTGTAGATCATTTGACTGCTGATACTATAAAAACACATTTTTTTGCATATATCACTCCCTATAGTTCCTACTGAACTACTACAGAATCTGCTCAAATATTAATGGGATATTTTCTTCCTTTAAATTTATTATAATGCCTCTTATAAATGGACTAATAGGGATAATGCCGATTGGTACTTCTGAATTATGTGTATAAGAAGCAATCCAGCATTTTCTATGGCCCACTTTGACTGCCCAATTCAACCAAATAGACCATGTACTAGTGTATCGGCGTCACCACAGCTCCATCTCGGACATGAGGAGTTTCAGAGGAGCAGACAGAGATAGCGACCACTACCTGGTAACCTACGATTTTAGGAACAGAATTGTGGTTCAGAAGCCTTCATGTCCTATCACACGACCTGCATGGGATTTGGACAAGTTGAAAACAGCGTAAGGGAAGCAGACTTTCCAGTTAGAGCTGCAGAACCGTTTTGAGGAGTTACAGGAAGAGGAGGGCGATCCGGATGGGATGTGGAACACCATCAAAAATACGGTCATATCAGCTGCCTCGAAAACTGTGGGAAAGAGAAGAAGAAGAAGAAAGGCATGGTTTAATAGAGAGTGTGAAGAAGCTGTAGCAAAATGAAGGGAAGCACTATTGAACTACCTAGCGGACAGCAGGAAGAAGGCTGCATATGCAAGGGTGAGAAGAGTGGTGAATACATGTCTATGCAGGGAAAAGCGAAAGTATCTTAATGAGAAGGTGGCCAGCATAGAGAGAAATAGAAATAACGGGTGGGAAATGTATCAGATGATCAAAGCAATGCGAGGAGCCCAGACATAAGTGGCAACCATAAGAGATAAGAGTGGAAATCTTCTAACAAACTCAAAAGACGTCCTCGCTCAATGGCGTAGATATTTTGAGAACTTGCTGAATATCAATGTTATCAAACTGCTGAATCATATATTGAAGAGCCGATGCTTAGTGAGATTACTTGTGCTGTTCACATGCTGAAAAATAATAAGGCTCCAGGAGTTTTTGAAGAATAGCAGGGGACATCTTTCTGGAGCAGTTGCACTGACTCATCTTGTTGCTCTGGCGAGAAGAACGGCTGCTGGACAAGTGGAAGGAGTCGCTGATCACCCCTGTATATAAGAAAGGAGATAAGTCAAAATACAGCAAATATAGGGGTATCTCACTGCTGATATCCGCACGGTTAGCCTAGTGGCTATGCGCTTCGCAACCATATGCTTGGGGAAGGAGTGTCCTGGGTTCGATTCCCGTCGCCGACGTGAGGAGCTTAAGGTTCTTCCTCAGCCATAGCCAAGTTAGCCAGTCTTGGGCATGGACAGAGTTTTCCCCCCCAGTTTATCTGGGGTTTTTCATCCGGCAAGCAGGCAAACCCGCCCAGTGAACACACGGATCTTCAGCCATAAATACTTAACCCGAAGGAGGGGGCTCAACTCGCCCCAATAGGGATGGAGGAAAAAAGAGAGGAAACTCCCTATGAATAAATAAATAAAAACTGCTTAAATAGGGGTATCTCAGGTGCTGTCTAACATCATGCTAATGCACCTTACACCATATGCAGAATAGTGTCTTGGTGATTACCAGAAGGGCTTCAGGAGGAACCGTTCTACAATAGACCAAATCTTCACGCTGCACCAAGTTTTTCAAAAGTGCTGGGAATATAACTGGGAAGTTCATAATATTTTCATAGACTTTTCTAAAGCCTATGACTCAATTATATACCCAAAAATGGCAGTGGTTAGAAGAGCTGGGAATTCCTCGAACACTACGAAAAATGGTGCAGGTGTTAAATCTGGAATGAACACTTAAATCGTCTTTGAGTATTTCATTTAGGGTTTAACTGAAGTGCAAAGAAATCCCCTAATAAGAATTACTTGTAAATAGATAATAATAGAAATTCTTGTATATATAGTAATAATAGTCCATTCATGTAATTTTTCTATATAAATATTTTGTAAATGGTCCTTAAATAACTGACAAGAATTAAAGTAATGTACAGGTCATATTGTAACAAAGTCAGAGTTTAGAGTAAACTATTGTAATCCGATTATAAACATGACCGCAGGCAGTTGATATATGAACCCAAGGCATGGGCAGGCTGCATGGAAACACAATGAGAGGAGAAGGTGCGGTGTGCAAGGAGAATTAGGTGGCGTCTCCAAATCAATGACAAATTAGAGAGAACAGACACGGAGCATATAAAAGTCTTAGTGATGCGAGTTCGCGGTCTTTTTGCCTTTTTCATTCCTAGTTCAGGTTTTGGTGTTTTCTTCACCCCCTACGGTTTTCCGTGTGGTGGGTCGTAGCTTCGAGATGACGGAGTCGAGCGGGAGTCGTTCAGTATCAATAATATGGTCAAATAGTGGGCTTGTAAGAGCATAGCCATTCATGTGACGGGACAAATAGCGTACGGCAAAACTTCGTATAACTCCAGCCGTACCCTTCTGCCAGGCAGATTCTTGCACATAAGGTAAAGAAGTGATTCATGATTGAAATCACCAAGAAGTCAAGGCAAGGAACAACAGCTCAAGGAATAGGGTGATGACCTGAAAGAAATCTACAAGAAGACACGATGAGAAGTATCTCCTAATGAATTTGTCTAGTTGGTAACGTAAAGCTTTATTTTTATTGTATTGTGTAATTCTTAGGCCAGAGTGAGCTAGTGTAAATTTTCCTGTAGATCGGACTTGTTAAGACAGATTTTAGAACTTTAGTACCCATTCCTCTAACAAGATTCTTTGTAGTTACAGAAGTGTAGAGTTACAAGAATTGTCATTAGTATAAGGTTAGTTTGAATTCGATGTGTTGTATGTGAGGAAGAAGTAAGGCATTCATCTACATTAACTGAGGAAGAAGTAAGGCATTCATCTACATATCTGTATTAAGTAATCAGGTTTAGGTCAGTTTGGATTTGTTAATATCACCTAATGAGAGATACCTATTGTGAACTAGATCTTGTTTGTTAATTTTTGCATAATTAATTTTAGGGACCTTCATTAAGCTTAGTTTGTGATTAACATGTATTGTATTTTAGAATGAATAAATTTCTTTGTTTCTTAACCCAAAGTATGTGTATGATCTTCCAAGCCAATGCACAACCTGCTAAAAATATCGAACCTGTATAAGTAAAAATGCGGGAAATGGTTACGACTGCTGTTTAGAAATATTAGTAAGGGCTTGTTTACCTTTGATAACTTTTTTGGAATCGTTATAATCTGTAGGTCTAATCCCTGACAAGAAGTTCTCTCTAGTACAGGAATCAAGATGGAGCAGCTAAACAAATAAATTTTCTTGATTCCAAAAAGGACTTGACCCCAGAATTTATAGATCATTGAGAATTCTCCTTTTGAAGACTTTCACACGATTTTAGATTGAAGGAGAGGCCACGAAAGATTACAACAAAGGTGCAGCAGACAAGGGATATGGTTTAGGGTTAAACAAGACAAAAATTATTATTATTATTATCTCGGGCAACTCCAAGGAGTCGACAGACTCATCGAGGGAGGCCTTAACATCATGTCAAGAGCAACTATTCGACATTCACACAGTATCTATCATACCTCGCCTTGAACTCATTCACGGTCATAGCACCCACAACAGACTCTGGCAGCTTATTCCACTCATTCACCACTCTCCAAGTAAAAAACCTAGTTCTAATACCACTGCTAACCACACTCTTGCCCAGCTTCCATGTATGGCCCCTAGTCCTCCCACCACCAATCCCATTCTCAAAAATATCTTCTGGATTAATCCTATAGAAACCCTTCAGTAATTTGAATGTCTCAATCATATCACCCCTTTTCCGCCTATCAACCAATTTTTGCAACTCAGAAATCTTCAACCTGTTCTCATAAGGTTCATTCCACAGACCTGCTATCATCTTAGTCACTCGTCTCTGGATTCTCTCCCCCTCCTCCCCATCAAGAAGAAACCCTGGCACCCATAACTGGGCACAGTAGTCTAGATGGGGTCTTATCAAGGCTCGATATAGAGGAACAATAACTTGTTTGTCTCTGCTTGTTAAAGTATTTTTCAGCAACCAAGTGATTTGATGAGCTGTTTTGGCTACTTTTGCAATGTGCTCCCTAAACTTCAACTCCCTATCCACCAACACTCCCAAAATCCCTGGCCTCATCAGTCTCCTGGAGTACGGTTCCACCAAAGCGATATACTGCTGCTAATCTTTTCACTCCAAAATGCATAACCTTACACTTTGCCACATTAAATTGACATCCATTTTCCCTAGCCCAGTGCTCCAAACTATCCAAATCATACTGCAAAATTTTGACATCCTGTGCTCTCACAATTGCTCTACCCAACTTTGCATCATCAGTAAACAAGTGAACACTTCCTCTCTGATCCTTATATCGTTAATGAACAAATTGAAAAGTAGTGGTCCAAGAACAGAACAATGTGTCACACCACTAGTCACAAGCCGTCTTTTGGACTCCACTCCTGAATAAACCACTCTCTGGTATCTCTCCATCAACACCCTCCTATCCGTCTCACCAACCCTATATCCATCCCCATCTGCTCCAGTTTACTGATTAGAGTAACATGTCGCATCCTGTCAAAGGCCTTGCAAAGGTTCAGTAGAATCACTGTAAACCCATTACCCTTATCCAGTTCAGCCGTCACTGTGTTATAAAACATGAGGAAGTTACTGAGGCATGATCTACCCTTCACAAAACCATATTGTCCCCCATACAGTATCCCATTTTCATCTATCCAGTCCTGTATTCTTCTCTTGACAAATTTCCCCAAGACCTTGACAACGATTCCTGATATGCTAATCGGTTGGTAATTTACAACAGCAATCTTGGAACCTCCTTTATACAGTGGAACTATTTTCCCCTCTTTCCACCCCCTCGGGACTAACCCAGACTCAAGACTCAAATTAAACAAAATGGTCAAGGGTACTGACAATTCTTTAGCCGCTTCACGTACAACACGAGCTGGTATACCATCCAATCCCACAGATGTATTGACATTGAGATTTTGCAATAGGCTACTCACCTCCACTTCATTCACCACAATTCCCATATAATCTATTGGTTCATTCATTTCTGCAATGTCACCACCTGGAAGATATATTCTTGCAAAGTGCTCGCTCAGTAATTTAACTATATCAGCTGATTCGGTTACCACCCTACCATTGGCATTATTTAAAATCATTCTGCCATATACATTTTTTCTTTTACTTGCAACATATCGAAAAAACTGTTTAGGATTCTCTTTAGCCTGCATGGCCAATGTTCTTTCATAATCCTTTTTTGCTTTTCTTACCACACTCGTTACCCTTCTGGCCTGCGCTTTATGCTGTTCATGTCCCTGCAGGTCACCTTTCTCCTTGAATTCCCTCCATAGTTGTTTCTTTTTTTGCAGCTCAAGCTTAATGGTGTTATTCATCCATTTAACCCCTACTTGATTTATTATTCGGACTCTAGGTATACAGTCAGCCATTGCTTCATGCAAACACTTCTTAACTGCCTCCCATACACTATCAACTTCTAGCCCTTGCAGTTGTATTGCAGTTTGCATTATCTTTGAATGAGTTTTAAGAGATAGTTAAGAGAAATATAGAGGTACACAAACACATATATGTAACAATAATAACATAAAAAAACATATAATATAACAATGGTGCAGCCGACAGGATATGTGATTTACTAAATTAATCATAAAGGAATTAAGTTTGTAAATCTAAGTCGGTTTGTTTTGGCTGGAAAACAAACCAATTTGGTGCAGGAATCTAATTAGCATTACTAAGTGTAAGATAATATTGAAAATCTATTCACAAGAATGAGCCTACCATCTAGTTCAAATATTGGTGATGGAGATTTCAGGACCATCAATCCTCAACAAGTTTTTCAGCAGTTTTCCAGAGAAGAGAATGATGACGTATTAGCTTTTTTTAGCTACGTTGAGGAGTTGAAAAGGGCATGGAGGTGGATGGACTTCCAACTCCTAATTTTCTTGCGTAGTAAGCTGGTGAGGAAAGCTAAAAATTTTCTATACTCTTCCCCCATACTTAAAGAAACATTAGACTATGTAAATTTCAAGAAAGTCCTCATCTCTCAGTTTTCTAGGTTAAGAAGCCTTGGTCCCAATTTATGGAAATTACAGAGAATTATGCAAAAGGGCCGAGAAAATGCGACCAACTTTTATCACATGTTACTGAACCTTGCTCACTCCCTGCAAGTATCTAAAGAGGATAAGCCTCACCTGGAATGGGCAATTTTTCACAAGTTCAGGCTGGGAATGAAGCAAGAGCTCAGAGAAACAGCCTACAAAAAGAAAGCGACTATCATAGAGGAGTGCCAAAATGCAGTGAGAGATAAAGAGCAAATGTTTGGTGACCTTAGTCCCGCATCTGCTTTTTACATAGGCTATGTAAACAGGCTATTTTACATAGTCCTGCATTTACACAGGCTATGCAAACCTAATCAAGAGGGAAGGTAATTCAGATGATAGCTCCAAGCCAGAGAAGGAATCTCACGAGAAAAAGGAGAAGCATAAGAAATTTGATAGATGTGAGGGAAATAGAACTGATTCCATCAACATAAATCAATTAACAAATGGTGTGTTGGATATAAAAAAAAAAAAAAGAACGTCCAATCCATGGTTCAGAGAGAGAGAGAGGTCGAGTGTTTACAACAGCCAGTCATGGATCGCCTTGACGCTGTTTTAACCCGGCTAGCGGTGGTGTCCACAAAAACCTCTGAGCTCCCCATCCCTCAAGTCGATCAGACTGTTGAATTAGTGAGGTTAGAGGTTGAAAGACTGCAACAACCCCTGCTTGACCGGTTGGACACAGTAATGAAGAAACTGGCTGAAGTAACTACTCAGAATGCGTCAATCTCTCCTATGAGACAGGAGAAGGACAATGAAGGAGATGACAGAAGAGAACCTCCTAAATGCTTCAGTTGCGGCAAGCCTGGGCATTTTTCTCACAAATGCTTCAACAGCAAGCAAAAATCAAGCGGGAGGTTATGATGGCAGATCAAATTCCCACATGTATGCTAACAGAGCTTGGGAAAAGGGTCACAAAAACCACTACCAGTCCCCAGAATTGATAGTAAAGGGAATTATCTGCGGCAAGCACTGTAATGCCCTACTGGATACAGGTTCCCAGGCCTCTATTATTGCAGGGGACTATTTTGAGAGACTAAAGCCCCTTGTGAGGAATAATATCTTTTATTTTAGAAGGCCAATAAGATTATCTGGAGTGTCTACTTCAACCATCCATGTGACAAGATCCGTGTTCCTGAAGGTATTTTTGCCTGAGTTTAATTTGTGTGTTTGGCATGAGTTTTTGATCCTGCCCACGATTTCTCTCCCAAACATTAAACTAATATTTGGAAATGACTTCCTTAACAAGAATAGATTTACATCTGACTATTCTCAAGGCGAAATACACTTTCTAGGAAGGAAGAAAACCAACAAGAATATTCTAGGGTCACTATCTTCAGTCAGAAGTGAGAAACGTGTCGAAATAGGCATACAATGTGGAGGCACGGTATAACAGATAGGAGAAGTTAGAGAAAATATGACCCATGACCAACTTGATTCAAAAGAAGCCTCCACTTCAGAAGTAAAAGAACCTGCTGAGGCCTGTTGTACACTGAACACTGATTTGCCCATTGAACTGAAAAGTACAAGGGAAGACATGGAAGAAATTCATCCAAGAGCAATCAGGATAAATCTGGTTGGTGTTGTTAACTACCAAACGACAGGCCACAGATTTTCTAAACCCAGACGGAACTATTGGAAAAGGAATAATGAGAAGAAACCAGCAGCACACAGGTGAAGGGAGAGTAAATATCAACAAGGAAAAGGAAATGAAAATTCTGATGATTAAGACACAATCTATTATAAATACAGGGTGCCTACTAGTCGAAATCAGGGAAACGAGAGATCAGTAAATAACAAGAATGGAAAAGGAGGTATAACCAGTGATGGAAGTGATAATTTTGCCCAATCTAGATATAACCTAAGGCCCAGGGAAAATAGGAGGGTCTATTCCAGAAACATTGAGTGAGTGAGGTTGTGAAAAAGTTTCCAGTGAAAAAAATTTTTTCTTTGAAGGGGGAACCTATGTTAAATCTGGAATGAACACTTAAACAACAAGGTCAAAGTTTAGAGTAAACTATTGTAATCTGATTATAAACATGACCGCAGGCAGTTGCTATATGAACCCAAGGTACGTGCAGGCTGCCCAAGCGGAAACGCAATGAGAGGAGAGGGTGCGGTGTGCAAGGAGAATTAAGTGGTGTCTGGAAATCAATGACGTGTTAGAGAAAACAGACACAGAGCATATAAAAGTCTTAGCGACGAGAGTTTGCAGTTGCCTTTTTCATTCCGGTTTTGGTGTTTTCTTCCCCCTATGGTTTTCCGTGTGGTGGGTCATAGCTTCGAGGTGACAGAGTCGAGCGGGAGTCGTTCAGCGGCTGTAATATCATCAAATAGTGGACTTGTCAGAGCATAGCCATCCATGCGATGGGACAAACAGCGTATGCCAAAGCTTCGTATAACTCCAGCCGTACCCTTCTGCCAGGCAGATTCTTGGACATAAGGTAAAGAAGTGATCCATGATTGAAATCACCAAGAAGTCAAGGCAAGGAACAACAGCTCAATGAATATGGTTATGACCTGATAGAAACCTACAAGAAGACACGATGAGATGTATCTCCTAATGATACTTCTAATTCATCTGGTTGGTAACATAAAGCTTTATATCTTATTGTATTGTGTAATTCTTAGGCCAGAGTGAGCTACAGTGTAAAATTCCATGGATCGGACTTGTTAAGACAGATTTTAGGACTTTAGTACCCATTCCTCTAACAAGGTTCTTTGTAGTTATGAAAGTGTAGAGTTACAAGAATTGTCATTAGTATAAGGTTAGTTTGAATTCGATGTGTTGTATGTGCATTAATTGAGGAAGAAATAAGGCATTCATCTACATATTTGTGTTAATATCACCTAATGAGAGATACCTATTGTGAACTAGATGATCTTGTTTGTTAATTTTTACATAATTGCGTGGTAGTGCCAGATATGTGTGAGAGCGTCGCTGAAAGTGTAAATGAAGGTAGAAACACCGAAGGAATGGATGATTTGATCGATAACGAAAATGGTGAGATAAGTGCGAGTAGCGAAATTGCCCGTTTAAATGGCGCGATACACAGAGCCAAACGACAACTGGAGCGTATGCAAAAATGTGTGTTGAACGTACCGACAAATAACCGGCGGAAGTCTGTGACGGCAAATAATAGAATGTACGTAAACGTCAATAAAATGAAGGAGCGAGTGCTGTATGGGGATTCGCTATTAAGAGGCGTAATAATTGAGAGTTTAACGAAGTCGTACCAGCCGGGTGCGAACATAAAGGACGTCAGCGAATCTATTCGACTGCAAAAACAGAGGGTGAAAGAGATGATAATAGTGGCAGGAACGAATGATTTGAAAGAGGACAAAATGGAAATGATAGAGGATGTGAGGGAGTTGTTTGAGGTAGCAAAAGAGAAGAGTGAGAGAGTTAGGATGGTGAGTATCTTACCGCAGTATGACAGCGAAGTGTTTAGAAGGAGGGCCATAATTGCCAATGACTTTATGCGTGGGTTATGCATGGAGAGTGGTGTGGAATTTGTGGATGTGTGGAATGAGTTCGATGGGCGAAAGGACTTATATAAGATGGATGGGTTACATTTGAATGGAGTTGGTGTACGAAGACTTGAAAGAGTGTTGATGAATGATGTGGAAGTGGATGTACAGACTCAGGGAAACTAGATTTATTAAGAGGGGGGGAGTAGATATGCAGACTTTAGGGGGGGGCAGTTAAGTGTATGAATGAGTATATTATGCCCGGGCGAGTACGACGGACAACAAATCAGAATGGGATAATTAGTATAAGGAATCAAAGTAGGGATGGGACAAATGGGCTTCTGCGATTCATGTACACTAATGCCAGGAGTATTAGGAACAAGAAGGAAGAGTTTTTGGCCATGGTTGGCACTTCCAGGCCACAGGTTGTCGGTATTAGTGAAACATGGCTGACAGAAGATGATAAAGCTAGTGGGATTGAATGCGATGGGTATAGCGTGTTCAGGAGTGACAGGGTGAATAAAAAGGGGGGAGGAGTGTTATTGATGATAGCTGATGAGCTTCAGCCAAGGAGTATAGAAGTTGAACTGCAGGATGGGGAAAAAAGCACATTTGAGGCTGTTTGGTGTGAGATACAATCTAGCAGAACAAAATATACAATTGGGTGCTGCTATAGACCGGGTGATGGAGTGGATGGTGGGAATAGTATGCATAAGCAAATAGAAGAAATGAATGGAAGGAGGGTAATTATTATGGGTGATTTCAATTATGGTAATATTGACTGGAAAGAGGAGAGGGCACATGGGAGGAAGGAATTGGATTTTATGCAGTTATTAAGGGACAACTATCTACGGCAACATGTATTGGAAAATACCAGGGGGCAGAGAGTGCTGGACCTAGTAATTGCAACTGAGAATGTGGCTGTAACGAACATGACCTTGTTGCCACCGATTGGTGAGAGTGACCATAAGGTCATGACTTGGGAGGTGGCTAAAGGAGTCGAATTTACAATTAAGACAGGGTATATGTGGAATTACCGGGCT
The DNA here is from genome assembly GCF_054136105.1 of Typopeltis vanoorti. Classification (NCBI taxonomy): domain Eukaryota; kingdom Metazoa; phylum Arthropoda; class Arachnida; order Uropygi; family Thelyphonidae; genus Typopeltis; species Typopeltis vanoorti. The sequence goes on from NC_143560.1 coordinate 43,829,932, forward strand.
GGTAAGTATGACAAGCTTAGGTGTGTGCTTGGCTCAATGCCATGGCATGTAAAACTGCAAGGGCTGGATGTTGATGGTGCATGGGAGGTGGTCAAGAACTGTTTGCAGGAGGCAATGGTTGACTGTATACCAAGAGTCCGAATAATAAATCAGGTAGGGGTTAAATGGATGAATAACACTATTAAGCTTGAGCTGCAAAAAAAGAAACAATTGTGGAGGGAATTTAAGGAGAAGGGTGACCATCAGGTGCATGAACAGTATAAAGCTCAGGCCAGGATGGTAACAAGGGTGGTAAGAAAAGCAAAAGCAGATTACGAAAGGAAATTGGCCATGCAGGCTAAAGAGAATCCCAAACAGTTTTTTCAATATGTTGCAAGTAAAAGGAAAAATGCTCATGGTAGAATGATCTTAAAAAATGCTGAGGGTAGGGAGGTAACTGAATCAGTCGATGTTGTGGAATTACTGAGCGAGCACTTTGCAAGAGTATATCATCCAGGTGGTGGCTTTGCGGAAATGGAGGAACCAACAGCTTATACTGGAATTGTGATGAATGAGGTAGAGGTAACTAGTCTATTACAGAACCTCAATGTCAATACATCTGTGGGATTGGATGGTATACCAGCTCGTGTTGTACGTGAAGCGGCTAAAGAATTGTCAGTACCCTTGACCATTTTGTTTAATTTGAGCCTCAGGACTGGGTCAGTCCCAAGGGGGTGGAAAGAGGGGAAAATAGTTCCACTGCACAAAGGTGGTTCCAAGGCTGCTGTTGAAAATTACCGGCCAATCAGCATAACAGGAATCATTATCAAGGTCTTAGAGAAAATAGTCAAGAGGAAAATACAAGATTGGATAGAAGAAAATGGGATACTGTATCGGGGACAGCATGGTTTTGTGAAGGGTAGGTCATGCCTCAGTAACTTGCTCACGTATTATAACACAGTGACGGCTGAACTGGATAAGGGTAATGGGTTTACAGTGATTCTGCTGGACCTTGCTAAGGCCTTTGACAGGATACCACATGGAATTCTAATCAGTAAATTGCAGCATATGGGAATGGACATAGGGTTGGTGAGATGGATAGGAGGGTGGTTGACGGAGAGATATCAGAGAGTGGTTTACTCAGGAGTAGAGTCCACAAGACGGCCTGTGACTAGTGGTGTACCACAAGGATCTGTTCTTGGACCACTGCTGTTTAATTTGTTCATAAATGATATAGGAAAGGATCTGAGAGGAACAGTTCATTTGTTTGAGGATGATGCGAAGTTGGGTAGGGCAATAGTGAATGCAGATGACGTCAAAATTTTGCAGGATGATTTGGATAGATTGGAGGTCTGGGCTAGGGAGAATGGATGTCAATTTAATGTGGCAAAATGTAAGGTTATGCATTTTGGGGTGAAAAGATGGGAGGCAGTTTACTGCATTGGTGGAACCGTGCTCCAGGAAATTGATGAGGCACGAAATTTAGGAGTGTTGGTGGATAAGGAATTGAAATTTAGGGGACACATTGCAAAAGTGGCCAAATCAGCTCATCAAATCACTTGGTTGCTGAAGAATACGTTGACAAGCAGAGACAAGCAGGTTATTGTTCCTCTGTATCGAGCCTTGATAAGACCTCATCTCGACTACTGTGCTCAGATTTGGTCACCTAGGTTTCTTCTTGATGGGGAGGAGGTGGAGAGGATCCAGAGGCGAGTGACCAAGATGATAGCAGGTCTGTGGAATGAACCGTATGAGAACAGGTTGAGGATTTGTGGGTTGCAAAAATTGGTTGATAGGCGGAGGAGGGGAGATATGATTGAGACATTCAAATTACTGAAGGGTTTCTATAAAATTAATTCAGAAGATATTTTTGAGAACAGGGCTGGTTGTGGGAGGACTAGGGGACATCCATGGAAACTGAGCAAAAGTGTGGTTAGTAAAGGTGTTAGAGCTGGGTTCTTTACTTTTAGAGTAGTGAATGAGTGGAATGCGCTCCCTGAGTCTGTGGTGGATGCTGTGACAGTGAATGAGTTTAAGGCGAGGTATGATAGATACTGTATGAATGTCGAATAGTTGTGATGAAAATGATTTGGGGCCTCCCTCGATGAGTCTAATGACTCCCTGGAGTTGCCCGTAATAATAATAATAATAATAATAATAATAATAATAATAATTAATTTCAGGGACCTTCATTTAGCTTAGTTTGTATGAATTTTATGAATTTTTTATGAACTTTAGAATGAATAAATTTCTTTATTTCTTAACCCAAAATACGTGTATGATCTTCCAAGCCAATGCACCACCTGCTAAAAATATCGAACCTGTATAAGTAAAAATGCGGGAAATGGTTACGACTGCTGTTTAGAAATAATAGTAAGGGCTTGTTTAACTTTGATAACTTTTTGGAATTGTTATAATCTGTAAGTCTAATCCCTGACAAGAAGTTCTCTCTTGTATAGGAATCAAGATGGTGCAGCTAAACAAATAAATTTTCTTGATTCCAAAAAAGGACTTGACCCCAGAATTTATAGATCAGGGAGAATTCTCCTTGTTTGAAGACTTTGCACATGATTTTAGATTGAAGGAGAGGCCAGGAAAGATTACAACAAAGGTGCAGTGAACAAGGGATATGGTTGAGGGTTAAACAAGACAAGAATTATCTTTGAATCAGTTTTAAGAGGTAGTTAAGAAGAGAATTATAGAGGCACACATATATGTAACAATAATAACATAGAAAAAAATATAATATAACACAGGTGTGTGTGGCTGGCTCGAGAGCAAGAGTGAAAGCAGAAGGTGACCTGTTGGATCCGTTTCAAGTACAGACTGGCATGAAGCAGGGTAATGGGCTTTCTCCAATACTGTTGAATTTAGTGCTGGAAAAAGTAATTAGAAGTGCACAGCAAGTGGTTGGCGGAGTTGACATTGGGATGCAAGTTAGGATTCTTGGCTACGCGGATGACCTGAACATCATGGCACATCAACGGGACGACGCAACGGTACTGGCCTGCTATTGAGGAAGCTGCAGAAGACGTTGGCCTGAAGATAAACGCCTAGAAGACGAAGTACCTTTTCATGAGTTGCCATGCTGCTCAAGATCTAGAGGGAGCTGCTCAGTTTGAGAGGGTGACTGAATTTAGGTACCTGGGGTCCATCGTGACTGAAGACAATAAAGTTGAAGCTCATGTCCAGAGTCGGGTGAATGCTGTGAATGTGGCCTACTACCAGGTACATCCCCTTTTTGCCTCGCATATACTCTCTTGGACTACAAGGTGAGACTATAGAAGATTGATTAGATCTGTTCTCCTCTACAGTGCTGAAGCATGGACTCTCACAGTGAGGCAAGCCAACCACCTGAGAGTAATCGAGAACAAGATGTTAAGACGTATCTATGGAGGGGTCATGGCAGACGGAGTCTGGAGGAGGTGGTCTAATGCTGCCATACATGCATTGTACAACTTGGCAGACATCTTGATGGAGCTGCGAGCCCAGCATCTTCAGTGGCTGCGGTACCTGTATCGTATGGGCCCTGAAAGAACTGTGAGACAAGTGTGGGAGGCCTAAGGCCGCCAGGAAGACCGAGAAGGAGATGGGTGGATCAGGAGGAGGAGGACCAGCTGGTTGTTGGGCTGGAGACCGAAACATGGTGGATAGTTGCAGAGGACCATGCCCAGTGGCGTAACGTGGTGCTTGAGGCCAAAAGTCACCCAGGACTGACAGCGCCTAGATAAGTCAAGTAAGTAAGTCAAGTCCTGCAGAATCTTCCCTGTTCTGTGACTCATATTAAACAGCCTGGTCAAAGGAATGGCCAGTTCAGCTGAAAACTCTTTTAGCACACGTGCTGATATCCCATCAGTTCCTATTGCTGAATTCTTATTCAATTTGTGCAACAGCTCAAATACCTCCTCATTCATACACCCGAGTTTCTTCTTCATGCAGTGAAGAGGAAGCAATGCACGCAATGTTGCATAAACCAGGTTATTAGCTTTTTGCAAAATGGGCACTCATTAGTTGAACAACCTCTTCTGCATCTGTAACTCTCACGCCATCTGCATTTAGAAGAGTTATTCTTTCATATTCATTCTTTTTTTTTTTTTATTTGCAGCATATCGACTGAATTCTTGTGGATTGTCTTTAAGCATGGAGTGCCAGTTTCTTTTCATACTCAGACTTTGCTTTCTTTACAACAGTTGTGACTATTCTAGTCTGCTGCTTATAATTTTCGTAACGGACATCAACCTTTTCTTACAAATCTCTATCTCTTGCTTAATAAGATTACACATCCATTTGGCTCCTACCCCATTTATTCTTTGAACTCTTGGATACATTCTGATATAGCATCATTTAAGTATTTTTTAAATGCTTCCCATGCACTGTCGATATTCTTCCCATCCAGCAATCGATCCCATTCCACTGAACTCGGTATACTCCTCAGTTCATCATAATTTCCTGCTTTGTAGTTCAGCATGTAACCTTCTCTGAATGGAACAGTTCGTAAACTTAGTCACTTCCCAAGTGAGTACCACATGATCACTGTCACCAACCGGAGGCAGAATGATTACGTCTTTAACTGAAACGCCCTCTGACACTATAATCAAATCTAACACTCTTTACCCTCGAGTTCCTTCTGTCACATGCTGCTTGAGGAAGTTGTCCTGCAAATTAAAACTACCAAAAAATCATATACTTGGTTTAATCCTTTATCGAAGTGTAAGCAAACAAAGTTTTGCACCTGAAGTATTTTCAGGCCTGGGGTAACTCGTATAAGGAAGCCAAGACTTCACATCACTTGGCTTATTATCTATAATGAAAAGCACATCTCCTTGTGGACATGAATAATGGTGTGCATTATGGAAAGGGTCAGTGCCCAGACCAGTTTCGACCTTTATTGAGATCTCTTCAGTGGGAGCTGACCCAGAGGTGATACTAAGGTTGAAGTAATGCAGAAGTCATATTTTCATATACAAGTTGCCAAAAGGTGTCATACCTTATTATTAAATTAGTCTGAATTAGAAAAAGTTGTTGGAAGTTTTTTCAGTTGGTTATCTATATATTAAAGATACCAAGAGTGAGACACCTTTTGGCAACTTGTATATGAAAATATGACTCCTGCATTCACACTGGTTTCACCTTTTATTGAGGTCTTCAGTGGGAGTCTGATCCAAGAAGATACCATTGTTAATTCAATGCAGAAGTCATGTATTTTGCATATACAAGTAAAAAATTATAATTTGTCCAGTATAATATACGTTGTAACCAAGTGAGAAAACTTTCTGCAACTATCTCTCAGCCAACGTATTTAATAATTCAATGCATAGGCTGTGTAGAAGGAATGGATGCTAGTTTTTGGATGTGTGGTGTGAATTTGTGGGAAGATTGGATTTGTATAAGAGGGATGACCTACACCTGAATGTGTTTGGTATCAGGAGTCTAGAAAAACTAATAACAGGTATGAGACCTAACACAGAGTCAGGGAAACTAAATTATAAAGGGAGAAATGCATGAATGTGAGTATATGACCTTTCCCATAATGGTTTTTGCATTATGGGATACTAAGGCAATTGATTTGAAGTCAACAGCCTCTATATTATTATCTGAGCTTTCCTGAGAGTCAAGACCTCAGGATGGAGACTATATGTCACCTGTACCAGCTGCCATATTCTCTTAAACTCATTTACATTATATGCATTCACCACTCCAACAGGTAAACTGTTCCAATCACTCACTTCTCTGTGAAAGAAATATCTAGCTTTTGCCCATTTCTTAACCATGAACAAACTTAACTTCCATGGATGCCCCTGTGTTCTCTCACCACCTTCTACATCATGAAAAATTTCATCAGACAATATCTATAACACCCATTCAGAAGTTTATATAGTTCAATCATATATGTGACCTTCGAACTTCAAATTCCTATCTACCATAATGCCAAGATTCCTAGCCTCATCAGTTTATTGTAGCATAACCTCATCAGTATAATATGTGGTTGGAAATCTTATCACACTAAAGGACCTATGTTCTTTGGTGTGATAATGCAATTGCCCTGCATATTTTTGTTGCATCTTCAGCAAGCAATTGAACATCTCCTGTCTGATCCTTCTGAATATCATTAATGTATATACTCAATGGAAAAAACATTAGAGATAGGGATGATGGGAAGTTGACACTAGCATCCCCATGCAGAGTGAAACAAGCCCAAACCAAATGCAGACAATGGGGGCTTCTAAGCAGTATATTGAAATCAATGAACATGGGTAAATGTGGCAATGTTAGAGACTTTGATCATGGATGTATTATCAGTGCAAAATAGATGGGTCATTCTATTTCCCAAGTAGCAGGAACCCCTAGGGTTCTTACCACTTGGGCAATATCAAGGGTCTACCAAAAGTATATCGTCAACAGATGCACAAGCACCCAGCGAGCAAGTGGTGGCCAACCACAGCCATTGATGACCAGGGTCAACGTAGACTATTCAGGCTTGTACAGACCAACTGTTGGGCAACAGCTGCACAAATCACATCCAGTTTCAATGTCGGAGGTCTAAGCAGCATCAATGAGTGAACAGTACGGTGTATCCTGCATACTACGGGCTACGAGAGACAATGCCTTAATCTTGTACCACTGTTGATAGCTCGTCATCAGGCATTGTGCTTCACCTGGTGTTGAGACTATCAAAACTGGACCTCTGTAGAGTGGGCCAGAGTCATGTGGTCTGATGAATCTGATCAATTGTACTAAGCTGACAAGAGTGTGGGTGTGGCATTGGCAGCACGAGGCCATGTCCCCCATTGTACCAGATTGGCTCTGTTCAAGGGGATGGCAAATCTGTGATGGTTTGGGGAGCCTTCTCATGTGACGCATTAGGTCCCTTAGTGTATCTGGAGAGGTCTTTAAATGCTGCAAGCTACCAGAATGTGCTGGTTGATCACCTACACACTTTCATGGCCTTCGTGCATCCTGAGAGCAGATGGTCTGTTTCAGCATGACAATGTGCTGTCCCTACTGGTCTGCAACCACCCAGGAATGGCTCGAGGAACACTTATCCCAGTTTGGGCCTATCCATTGACTCCCAAGGTCCCTGGATTTAAATCTGATCGAATCTCTCTGGGATGCTGTAGAGCGAGACATCAGATCCATGTATTCAGAATCAATGTCTAAGGCACAGTTGTGGACAATGCTACAAGCAGCATGCTTAGAATTACCTCCGCATCTGTTATTTGTGCTAGAGGAGGACCGACATGCTATTAGGCAAGTATCTCTAATATTTTGCTCATTGAGTGTAGACTGAATGACAATGGTCCAAAGACTAATCCCTGGGGAAACAAACTGGTCACCTTAAATCTGACTGATTCATACCCACCGTACACTACTTTTCAGGAAGTAAAGGTAGATAGAGGCCTAAAGGGATGCTGCAGTTTCTATATACTGTTGTTGGGAAGATGTTGGGAAGTTTTTTTCCACTTGGTTAGACTATAAAAAATTTAGTTTAATCCTTTATCCAAGTGTAAGCAAACAAACTTTGTGCCTGAAGTATCTTCAGGACTGAGGCAACTTGTGATAAAGGTGGACCAAGCTCTCCAAGTTAAGTGGAAAAAAAATTTCCAACATTTTTCTCTCTAAATCCAGAGTGATTTAATAATAAGGTGAGACACCTTTTGGCAACTCATATAGGTAAATATGACTTCTCCATTGCTTCCACCTTAGTATCACCACCTCTGGATCTGGTTCCCACTGACGAGACCTCAATAAAGGTCGAAACCGGTCTGGGTAGTGATCCTTCCCTTAATGCACAGCATTATACATTTCTGCAAGGAGATGTGCTTTGCATTATGGGAGATACTAAACAAGTAGTGATAAGAGCTTGGTCCACCTTTACCACGAGTTGCCTCAGTACTGAAGATACTTCAGGTGCCAACTTTGTTTGCTTACACTTGGATAAAGGATTAAACTAAATTTATTATAGTCTAACCAAGTGGGAAAAAACTTCCAAAATATTTTTGTATGTGAGTGCTTACCAACTTCTCTAAAACCTTCACCACCAACACTCCAGATACTGATTGACTGGTAGTTAGACATATCAGTTTTTGCACAACAGAACTATCATACACTTTTTCAATTCCTGTCATATTTTTCCTGGACTGAGACTCAAGTTATACAAACATATCAAGGGGAAAAGTCACTTGTAGATGTATGTAGTGATTGCATAATGTATTTAAGCAGTTATATATGTACATAAATGCAGTGCTGTAATGAGGGCATGGCGAAAAAGGCGCCCACCACAGGCACAACTAGGTTTGGGGTGCAAAATGTAAAAAATGTAAAAAATAAAAATAAATAAATAGATATAAAAGTCCGCTATTTTATATTGTATTTTTAAATTTCGGCAATACACCGTTTTAGACACACAAATTCTGCAACACACTACAACTCATTTTGATGGGGCTAATAGTAAGTATTTAACATATTGCAATTAGTAAAATTTAACTTGTTACATTTAAATTTTTCAAAATTTTTGTCATTTTTGGGTTGGAGGGGGTGCAAGTTAGACACTTGCATTGGGTTGGGGAAGGGGGGTGCAAGTTAGACACTTGCCACAGGCGCTTCATACCCTCGTTATTGTACTGCGTAAATCACATAAATAAACCATTAATTTGTGTCAGTTACACAAACTAGTCTGGTTGGCCAAGTGTTAGCATACCGGCTCTCCAACCAACAGGTTGTGGGCTCGAATTCCACTGTAGGCATGGATGTTTGTCTTTAGGTGGAAGATGAATTTCATCACCTGGTGTGAGACCACTGTCCCACTTACTGGAAGCCTGAAGAGGCTAAAAAAAGTTCCATGTTTGGTTTCTAGAGCAGGACTTCTGGACTATTTAAAAATAAAAAATTACAAAAAATATATCTAAAATTGACAAAAATGGAAAAAAAAATCCTTTGCCCATCCACAGTACAAATGTACCATAGGTTTAGTAATAACCTTCTGTGGTGATAACCACAAAAAATAAATAAAAATAAAAATAAAATAATAATTTTTGCAAACATAAAAGGGAGCACACCAAAATGTTTGGTCACAAGCACATTATAATATTGTCACATTTAATAACTGTAGTAGTGTGACATTTTATCTTTATTTTTACAACTGTAATAACAGTAGTCAGAGGTAAGTTTAGCCTGTAGTCTATTTCTATGTTTGATACACCAACATCACTAAATTTGATAATTTTAATCTTAGTATCTACATGTAACAGATTTATTCGTCTTCTTGTTTTTGCTGAAAACAACAGCACCCTTGCTTTGAATTTTGCATACAATTATGAACAACAATAAAATAAAATAACAGCTGTAAACAGTTTATAATTCACAGTAAACCACCAGAACACAGAAAGATCTAGCAAGCAATGTCATAAACAAACAAAAATTGCAAACATAATATTACTAAAATCATCACATGAACATATAAATAGGCATTAGTCATAATTGAAAAATGTCATATGAGCAGATTGTTGTAAAGTGATGCATCATAAAGTGGGGTAACTGCATGAGTATAATGCACAGTAACACTCCACCTATAAAAAGAACCATGCAATGTTTCTTTTTATATATTTCTTTTTATAAAAAGAACTATAGTTCTTTTTATAAAAGAACAATGCAAAAAATATATTTTTTGCATTGTTATAGCAGGAAAAAAAAGTGCTAAAAGTGTACACAATTAGAATTTCATTTTATTTCATGCATCATTTCTGGTAGGACAGTCAATTTTTTCTTTTTTCATATGTATAATATAAATTATTTTAGTATACAAAGAACCTGTTGTTATGTATTCCATGATTGGAAATTTATTTGTTGTGTAAAACTATTGTCATATGGTACAATATTATCATAGAATATTTACCTTTTTATGTTTGTACTTGTTTTTCTTCTTTGTCTCTCCAACATATATTTAGCAGTCTTTTTAATCTGTTTTATACTTTCTTCTTAAGAACCTTTATTAAAGAAAATGATGCAGGAAACTACAGACTGGAAATATTACAAATGAATCTAAAATGTTGTTAATAATAATAATTCTTATCAGAGACATCCAGGGAGTCGACAACTCATCAAGGAAGACCATACATCATCCAAACCAACTGTCATCCTCCTCTTAAACTCATTTACACTAGATACATTCACCACTTCAACAGGCAAACTGTTCCACTCACTCACTCACTACTCTGTGAGAGAAAATCTAGCTTTCAGCTCTTTCTTAACTTCACACAAACTCAACTTCATGGACAACCTCCTTATCCTCTCTCCCTTCCATCTAACGTAAAATTCCATCGACCAGTTTTCTATAATACCCTTTCAGAAGTTTATAGGCCTCTTTCATATCATCACTTCTCTTTCTCCTGTTTACTAGTGTCTGCAGTCCACGTGTTCTCAATATGTCTTCATAATCTACCTAACTTACATATCATTTTTCTAACTCTGCATCATCTCCTCAGAACTTAATAGACCAAATCCATGCACAGTAGTCAATATGCACCTCAAGGCCTTGTAAAGAGGAAAAAATGACTTCCTTATCCTTAGAACAATGCTCATTTTGGCACTACAATTAATGCTTAGGTTGTATTTGTAATTTTTGCTATGTGACCTTTGAACTTCAACTGTCTATCCATTATAACTCCACGACTCCTATCCTCATCAGTTTCTTTATGAAAAATCCTACCTATATAATAGTTATTATTAGAGACCATATCTGATAATATAAAAGTTATTATCAGATGTGAATTCTGGATTCAAAAAGGTAAGACAAAACAACTACTTGTCTTGGTTGGCACAAATCATTTAAGTGGTGAGAAGTATTCTGTGAGGGAGTGTGTAAAGGAGTTGTTAAAATAAGCAAAATTCAAGAGCAAGAAGTTCAGAATGTAAGTCTCCTGCCATGCTATGACAGAGGCAAACTGAGGAGGAAGGCATTGGTAGCAAATGAATCAATACGTAGGTTGTGGAGAAGGAATAATGTAGGATTTATGGATCTGTGGTCTGTGTTTGATGGAAAGAAGGATTTGTATAATACTGTCGGACTACATTTAAATGGTTTTGGATGTCTAGAGAGAGCTTTGTTCACTGAGTATGCTGAAGCTCAAATTCAGGAAAACTTAAGCAATTAGGGTGGAAGCAGGTGAGTTTGTGTGAAGGTGTTCATGAGACAAGTGAGTGTGAGAATGACCAAACGCAGAATCTAGTCTCTCAAGCAAAAATATTGAATAAGGCACTCAATTCAGGAAGTAAAGGTAGGTAGAGGCCTAAAGGGATGCTGCAGTTTCTATATACTAATGCTGGAAGTATCAGGAACAAGAGAGAGGAGTTTTTGGCATTGGTTAGTGCAACCTTGCTAAGTTATAGGCATTTGTGAGACTTGGCTAACAGCAGATGATGTAGTTACAGTGATAGAATGTGAAGAGTTTAGTATTTTCAGCAAGGATAGAGAAAATAGGATGGGGAGAGGGGTACTGCTGATGATAATGGATGAATTGCAGCCAACAAGAATAGGAGATAGGCAGGAGGGTGGCTGTTTATTTGAAGCAATCTGATGTGATTCCACAGATTATCTGGAAAACATGATTTGGCAAATGAGTACAATGAGTGATTATTATGGGGGACTTCAGCTATGGAGATACAGACTGGAAGGAAGAAAGATCACATGGCAGGAAGGAAATGGAATTTATACACCTACTGAGAGATAATTATTTGAGGCAGCATGCGATGGAGGGGACTAGGAGTGTGAGAATATCGGACCTGGTCACAGCATCAGAAGAGCAAAGGTTGGTCGATTGGTATGCCTCTGCTACTAATGGCTCGCAAAAAGTTAAGCAAGTTTGAGCGTGGTTAGTAGTTGGAAGGGAAAAATCATTCTATGCTGTTGGCACACTCTCCCTCGATGAGTCTTTGGACTCCCTGGAGGTGTCACATAATAATAATAATCAAGGTGAAAACATTGCCTCCAATTGGCAAAAGTGATCATTCAGTCTTGATTTGGGAGATTGTAAAACATGAGTAATATTCTGTCAAGAAGGGATATATGCTCAATTACAAGGTAGGTGATTATGACAAGTTTCAGAGGAAGCTTAAATGTGTACCAAGGCATAAAACAAGGGTGAACTATATACTGTTGTTAAGATAATTCTTGAATTCTTCTACTTCTCTGATCCTAGCCAGACAATGAAAATATCATAAAAAAAACCCTAAAGTCAGGCTATGGTATAAATAGAATCTTTTTGTTTTGAAAGATTCTATGAATAGAATAGCTAGAACTGCAAATCAGGAAAATCATGGCAAGACATTCTGTCTGCTACCAATAACTATCCTTGAACTGAAAGAAAGTATTTTCAGTACAGTGTCTGAATAGGAAGAGAGTAGTGGCAAGAGTTTGAATTAGCTATTCTCTGGTGCATTTGTGAAGAGGTTAGAAACATCTAAGTTTGCTAGAATGTCTGGTGGTTATATGTTCTGTAGGCACATGAAATTAGTCAAGCTACTGTATGCTTAATAAAGTTTTTTAAATACAGGTTCTTGTCATGTGGTCATTTAACCAGAATTTTGAAGAACATCTTTACAACCACAGAAACCTAAAATTTTCATTGCAAGCTCATGGCAATTTCATTTTTACTAAGATCAATAGGCTAAAGAAGTTGTTTATCAAACAAAAACTTTCGAAATAGACTTATTTTTTCTAGTTAGCTGGAGCGACAATGATGTCATACCAAATTTCTTAAAGCTTAAGCACAAGTTCAATTCTACTAAAGCAAAAGGAAAAAAAAAAAATCTACCAATATAGAATGTGCCCTCCTCAAACCAAATGGATTTGTGGGACATCATAGACAGACGTTCTGTGAATAAAGCTCTTTCAGTTTTCACTTAGGAAAAAAATTCAACATGCTTCTGCACAAAAATAAAATAAAATAAAACTGGCATTTATCCCACTCCAAGTCATAATCAATCTCTCTTCACATTAATGAAAAATTTACCATCTAAGGGATTCAATTTTGCAGTGGGAACATTGCCAAATGATTTAGTTGATTAATCATAGTCAGGCAGTTTCTTTGTTACTCTGAGTGCAACTACAACCAAAAAATATTCCAAAATTGGAAATGACAGCACTCAAATCCTAACCTACTTCTATAACACTAGATCTAAACCTGACTCGGCGCACATACAATAAGACCAATGATGATAAAAAAAAATTTTAAAAAAAGCTCAACAACTGGTCAAAAGTAAAAAAAAAAAAAAATTGTCTCACTCCCAAGACTCACTGGTTCTAAGAATTTACAGAGACCAAAAGATTCATAAACTGGAAGCACCTTTGAACCCATTGTTGATGTTAGAGATTCCAATACCTCCAATCTCAAATATATATTTCTTCTGATTGTACTACATTTAGGAAAAACAGAATCATTCATTAAGAACAGCATACTCTTTATTGAAATCAGAGAATAAACTTTGCAGTTACAGTAATCTACTGTTCATCTGCCCTTCAAAACAATAATCCTTCAAATAACCAATTCTTGCATGTCAATCATGTACAGCACCACATAACTGTACTTCAATTATCCAACCCTTCAATTATCAGAAATCTAACCTAACATTAAGACCTATTAGAATCCATCATTTATCTGACCACATCAGGAAGCAAAGTGATTTCCTGATGTGGTCAGTTAAATAGTAGACTACTGTGATCCTGTAATCCTGTTCAGACACTGTATAGAAAAAGTGGAGCTGGGAGCTTTTGACTAACCTATTCATGGACTCCTTGAATAGAAAGCCATAAAATGAGGATAAAATCAAAAATCTAACATTTGGCATTATAGCCAAATGTTAGATTTGGCTAAATATCATAACATTATGATATTTTCATCGACTGGCCAGGATCAAACAGAAAACTGGAAGAATTCAAGAGTTATCTTAACAGACTACATCGTAGCATAAATTTTATCCGTGAACTTGAAAACAGTAGGATATTACCTTTGCTTAACATTCTCTTAGAAGTCTCTGAAGATAAAAGACTGCTATTCAGTATACAGAAACATACATATATACATAGCTCATGGCAAAAACATGTTAAAAAAGAAAATCATGATGTCATTATATATTAACAGGATTGAATAATTTAAAATATTTTAAGTTAAAAACTTTGAAGGAAAACATAGATCTAATCCAAGGAATTGAAAAATTAAAATAAAAATAAAATAAAAAAGTTAAAAATAAAAGTCTTAATAAAGAAAATAAAAGTTAAAAGTAAAAGTCTTAATATGTTATAAGAAAAACATATACAGGGTGGTTCAAAATTCCACGTACAAACTTTGAGGGGAGGTAAAGAACATCAAAATCAACCATATTCACATAGGAAAGCATGATCGGAAATGCCACCCGAAAGTGATAGGGGTGCTATTTGTTATCACTCCAGGAGAGCAATTGGGACTTCCTCATTCAAGCTTTCAACATCGTACGAAGAACATGCGTCATTTTACGAGCGCTGAGATGGCAGACATGCACCTCATTTACCATATTATGTATCCAACTACTACTGTTTTTTACACTACTTACTGCCTAATAAAATTTTTTACACTACTTACTGCCTTCTGTTATTTCTGTATCTTTGTGTCCCTGTTAGTACCTTCCGGTGGTGTTTCTGGTCATGCTTTCCTATGTGAATATGTTTGATTTTGATGTTCTCTACCTACTCTCAAAGTTTATACTTGTAATTTTGAACCACCCTGCATATCATTATAAATTCAGATCTAAATTTGTATTCCAGGTCACAGCTTCAGGAGCCGCTTGTAAAAAGTCATTCCAGTCATTCTGATAAGCAGAAAAAGTGCATTCTTTTACAATGTGTTTCATAGCCTGTCGTGGTGCACCACAGTCACATATTGTAGATGATTGTCTGTTCCATTTATAGAGAGTATCACCACAAAGGCCATGGTCTGTCTGAATCCTATTTAGTATAGTCCAGTCCAGGTTTTGCGAGGTAGATCTGATCGTGAAGTTGAAGTGATTTGGTCGGCCTTTAAAAATGTTATGACCAAATGTTCTTTCGTATTTTCCTCCCACTTTAATAAAGGATTAAAATTGTTTAGAATTAGTTCTTCTGCTGCTTGTAGTAATGGATGGCAAGATTTCAATCTATTGACGTTAAGAGTTGGGAGATCCTGATGAATAGGTAAGTTTGGATTACAAGCAATTTTTTGAAATTCATGGACTAAAGAATTGAATCTATGTAGTTCTGTAGGAATAATGCCTGCTTAAAGAAGTAGCCAATAAGTTGGAGTCGATCTAATAGAGCCTGTAATTAATCTTAAGGTATTATTCAATTGAGAATCTATAATCATTATGTGAGGGCTATTTAACTAAACAGGAGCACAATATTCAGCACTTGAGAATACCAAAGCAAGGGCTATTGTCCGAAGGATAGAGGCTCTTGAACCCTAAGTAGTGCCACAGGGTCTCTGTAGAATATTATTACATGTCCTTAGTTTTTATGCAAAGTTTGAAAGATATTGCCTAAAAGTGAGAGAACAGTCAAGTGTGACTCCCACGTACTTAAGGAATTTATTATATGGAAGTATAGTGTTGTTGAATTCAATTTTTAGTTCCACATTTGCCAAGTTATTATTTAGGTGAAAACAAGCTATTACTGTTTTGCTTCTATTTAAACAAGTCTCCATCTATTAAAGTATTCATCCAGTATAGTTAAGTCAGCTTTTAGAATTTCTTCTGTATGACTTATGCATTTATGCTGTTTAGTTATTGTTATATAGTCGACATAACAAAATTTCCTTGATGTAGTGACGGGAAGATCAGATATATACAGATTGAATAATAACGGAGATAAAACAGATCCTTGTGGTAATCCATTATTTAACTTCCTTTCGTTGCTAGTTTTATTACCTATAGTCACTATAAATGTTCTATCTCTTAGCATATTGTTAATGATATGAACTATTGTTTTAAATGGGATGATTTTATATAATTTATATAAAAAGTCTCCAGACAGTATCGAAGGCTGCTGATGTTTTTAAACATTTTTGAAAACCAGCTTCTATGTGAGTTACTAAAGAGAGAACTGTCACAACACCCACGTTTGGTCTGAGGCCAGTTTGTTCTATTATGACATAATTAAAAATAGTGGAGCTAATTCTATTATAAATAAGTCTTTCAAAGAGTTTATAACAACAACTGAGGAGAGTAATAAGTCAGTAACTTTCTGGTTTATGATTAGGCTTACCAAGCTTTAATTAATTCCTTTAAGGCTGCTTCAACTTCTTGCTGCATAAAAGGGCATGCGAAATTTGAAGTTATAGGTGAAGACTTGTTAAATTCTTTTAATTTTCTCTTAATATATCTTGTATGCTTTTTATTGATTGGGTACGTGATGTGTTAACAATATGTATGGCTAATTGATCTGGGTAGATTCTTGGTTGTTCTTTTATCAATGGAGCACTACTACCTAGTTTTCTAAGAAGGCTTCAAGTTTTACGGCTGGAATGAGTAAAGTCTAAACCTTCAACTGTATTTACCCATTTTTTCCTTCGGGATATATCCAATTTTTCTAGAAGTTCGTCTGATGTTTCTGAGTTGTTGTTCATCTGATATTCATTATAGAGTAATTCACATTCTTCACTCCAACCATGTATATAGTTATGCCTAATACCTCTAGGAATACTTTTTTTGGCAGCAAGCAGGACATCTATAAATCGATTAAATTATTATTATTATTACGACACCTCCAGGGAGTCCATGCATCGAGGGAAGGCACTTCCTCTACAACTCTCTCTCTCTCTCTCCATCATCAACTTCATCTACTGCCGACCACCACCTCTAGTATTTTCTCACAGACAATCACAAACATCCATGCCCATGGCGGGATTTGAACCTGCAGCTTTTTGACTGGAGAGTGGATATGCTAACCACTCGGCCAGCCAGGCTGGCAAAATTAAAATTACTACTTATTGGAGATATCCAGCAAATACATTTGTCAAGTTCATTTGAGTATTTATTCCAGTCAGTCTTTTTAAAATTCCAGCAGGGAAAAGGTACTGATCTTACAAGTGGAATAGAAATACCAATGTCAATTACTACCAGTCTATGTTGACTATGAGGAAAGTCAGTTAAGACCCGTCTCAAATTTTGTATAAGGTGACCTAAATTATTTTTGCTCACAAGACATAAATCAGGGTTACAGTCTCTTTTCCAGACTGCAGATCTTAAAATGCCTTTGTCTTTGGCATCAAAGACTAAGCGAAGATTATTTAGTTCGATCCAATCAACAAGTTTTTCACCATATTTGCTGTTTCGAGCATAATTCCACTGTTCATGGTGACTATTAAAGTCCCCAATATAAATTACAGGATGTTCAGCAATAGGAATAATTTTTTCTGGCCAAGATGATCCAGGTGGCTTATAAATATTCATAATTATAATGTCTTGAACTTTTATCACTACTGTATGTATGTTTTCTTCAATATTTTGAAATAGAAGAGAAACTTCTTTAAGATGATTTCGCATGTATGTTGCTATTCCATATACTTCGTGATAAGTTGCACCAATAGCAGTGTAACCTGGAATGCGACCTCTTTTAAGGAGTTGTTCAGGATCAGCAGCATGTGTTTACTAGATAGCAATCACATCAACGTAGTTGGTTAGCAATAATTTCGATAAATAATCGCATTTGGCTTTGCTAATAGATTCAATATGCAATTGGCAAATACATAGTGTAGGGCCAAAGTTTCTAAATTCAGGTTTCTACAAGTCACTATATTCAGTAAACATCATGAAATTGGCCTGGAAATCCTTAGGATGGACTGGATGCCTATACAGTATACAGAAAATCCACCAACAACCCTTGCGGAATCAAAACTCTAAGACAAAGCATATAACATCTCCAGCAACACAGAGAAGAGAAATAAATAACTTTGATACCTCACTCATACTCTTTACCTATTAAAGGAAAGAGATGGGTGCTCATATCCATTACGATATCAGTACAAGATGATTACTAGAAAGGCAGTACCAAGAAGCTGTAAGGAGGGTGTGTGAAGGGGATTGAGAAGCAGGGTCTTTGCATGGAGAGTGATTTGTGAGTGGAATACACTGCCTGAAAGCGTGGTGAGTATGAAAACTGCGAATGGGTTTAAGGCATGGTATGATGATCATATTGCATGAGAGAGTATAGACCTTCTGCAATGAGTCCTTGGACTCCATGTAAGTCATGCAGTAATAATAATAATAATTTTCCAAAGACATTGATAAATAAGCAAGAATTCAAAAATTTGGTCATCCTTCCTTATATCTACAATGGTATAGACAAAATATTTTGGATTCTCCAAAGTCATGGCATAAAAGCGGATTTCACTCTACTATACAAGGTCTCCAAATTCTTACAGCCTCCAAAATCACCTCATCATTTCCTCAAGAAGCCAGGTACTTACAAGATTTACTATTCATGTAACATTTGCTATTTTGGTCAAATAGGGTGTTCTGGAGAAATATGCATGTCAGAACATTTTAAAGATGCTGAAAAGAAAGAAACCAGAAATATCATTTTGCTTTTCACACAATCAATGAAGGCCATCCAATACTCTGACAAAAAAATATATTGAACATACTGGAAGTTTATTTTGCACTTGGTTAGACTATAACAAATTTAGTTTAATCCTTTATCCAAGTGTAAGCAAACAAAGTTTGCACCTGAAAATATCTTCAGGACTGAGGTCAGGTGGTGCAACACTAGGAAACTTCGAGCAAAGGTGGACCAAGCTCTCATCACTCCTTGTAGTGGCCCTTCCCTTAATGCATAGCAGTATACATGTCTGCAAGGAGATGTGCTTTGCAATGTGGGAGATACCAAGACAAGGAATGATAAGAACTTGGTCCACCTTTGTTCAGAGTTGCCTAGTGTTGCACCACCTTACCTCAGTCCTGAAGATATTTTCAGATGCAAACTTTGTTTGCTTACACTTGGATAAAGGATTAAACTAAATTTATTATAGTCTAACCAAGTGCAAAATTAACTTCCAACATCTTTTTCTTAATCCAGAGTAATTCAATAATAAGGTGGTACACCTGTTGGTAACTTGTATAGGTAAATATGACCTTTCCTACTGCTTCTGCCTTAGTATCTCCACGTTTGGGTCTGCCTCCCATTGACGAGACCTCAATAAAGGTTGAAACTGGTCTGGGCCTGAAAAATGGATTAAGAAAAATGGGCCTGAAAAATGGATTAAGGGAAGGGCCACTGGTAGTGGTCCTTTCCTTAATGCATAGCAATATACATGTCCGCAAGGAGATGTGCTTTGCATTATGGGAGATACTGAGACAAGGAGTGATGAGAACTTGGTCCACCTTTGCTTGGAGTTGCCTAGTGTTGCACCGCCTTACCTCAGTCCTGAAGATATTTTCAGGCACAAATTTTGTTTGCTTACACTTGGATAAAGGATTAAATTAAATTTATTATATTGAACATACCTTTTTTTTTTGGTCAGAAAATTTAAACAGCCTTCAAAATGCACACACACTCAGTGCAATTAAGTATAAAGGCATGATGCTTCCCCAGTTTGGTCTCCATCCAGCAAAACGCTCCCATTTATAAATCTTGGCTATGATACATCAGCTTGTATGTATCATATAAAGAAGGCATTGTGGAGGCAACACTGTGTTGGGCTGGTTGGCCAACTGGTTACCATATCCTCTCAAACCAACAATAATAAGGTGGTACACCTGTTGGTAACTTGTATAGGTAAATATGACCTTTCCTACTGCTTCTGCCTTAGTATCTCCACGTTTGGGTCTGCCTCCCATTGACGAGACCTCAATAAAGGTTGAAACTGGTCTGGGCCTGAAAAATGGATTAAGAAAAATGGGCCTGAAAAATGGATTAAGGGAAGGGCCACTGGTAGTGGTCCTTTCCTTAATGCATAGCAATATACATGTCCGCAAGGAGATGTGCTTTGCATTATGGGAGATACTGAGACAAGGAGTGATGAGAACTTGGTCCACCTTTGCTTGGAGTTGCCTAGTGTTGCACCGCCTTACCTCAGTCCTGAAGATATTTTCAGGCACAAATTTTGTTTGCTTACACTTGGATAAAGGATTAAATTAAATTTATTATATTGAACATACCTTTTTTTTTTGGTCAGAAAATTTAAACAGCCTTCAAAATGCACACACACTCAGTGCAATTAAGTATAAAGGCATGATGCTTCCCCAGTTTGGTCTCCATCCAGCAAAACGCTCCCATTTATAAATCTTGGCTATGATACATCAGCTTGTATGTATCATATAAAGAAGGCATTGTGGAGGCAACACTGTGTTGGGCTGGTTGGCCAACTGGTTACCATATCCACTCTCAAACCAACAGGCTATGGGTTTGAATCTCATCATGGATGTTTAAATTGTCTTTAGGTGGAAGATGAATTTCATCACTTGGTGTGAGACCATCACTCTGCTTATTACAGGTCTGAAGTTGTTTGAAAAAGTTCCATGTTTGGTCTCTAGACCAGGGTTTCCATACTATATAAAAAATAAATAAATAATACAAAAATATATATTTAAAATTGATAAAAATCTTAAAAAAAAAATCCTTAGTCCACCCACAGTACAAAATGTACTATAGGTTTGCATATAACCTTTCATTGGTGGGAATAACATAAAAAACACAAGAATGATGTTGGTAATGATCAATTGGATGAAGAGTACAAAGAGCAGGCCACAAGTGACTCAGTTGGTCAAAACAGCAAAAGTACCTGTCGATATGTGGCAAGAAGAAGAAAAATGACAACAGGAGGAGGATGCTAGTTGATGACTGTAAATGGTGACTAATGTGGAGGATATAGTTGAAGTATTCAATGATCAGCTTATCAGTGTATTTCATCCTCGTGAAGTCATAAGAAGCTGGAGTGTAGGGGTATGGTGAAGGGGTGAGAACTGATGATGAATTAGCAGGAATTATATATGATGAATTAAGTAAACTTGATGTTAATAAGGCAACAGGACTTGAGGGAATGTGCTATGGAATTAATTACACTTTTGGTACAACTGTTTAACATGAGTCTTGCAACAGAGTGAGTCCCAAAGGAATGGAGGGGAGAAAAATTGTTCCCCTTCACAAAGGGGAGGAGGGGGGGGGTATAAGACAGGCTACAAATTATAGGCCAATCTGTGTCTGGGGTTGTTATTAAGGTTAGAGAAGTTCGTGAGAGCTAGAATTCAGAAATAGGCTGATAATAGCAGTATTTTTTATAACAGTCAGCATGGGTCTGTTAGGAGTAGGTTATATTTTAGCAATCTGCTTATGTATTGTACAATGTGATAAATTCACTCGATAAAGGAGTGCATATACAGTTTTGTACTTGGATTTTTCAAAGGCCTTTGATACACTGTCACATGATATAGCAGCTAAAGTGAAACAGATGGGATTAGATAACAGACTAGTGGGTTGGATAGCTGATTGGCTGTCAGGTAGGTATCAGCAGGTTGCGTATGGAGGAGTGGTATCCTAAAAGAGGAAGGTCACTAGTGCTATGGGGATCTGTTTTGGTACCACTATTCTTTAACTTGTACATTAGTGACATTGTGAAGAGCTTAGCTGGAGATGTCTAGTTGTTTACTGATGATGTAAAGTTGGGAAGAACTATAAAAAGTAGAAGAGATGTTATAGCTTTGCAGGAGAATCTGAATAGACTATGTGAGTGGGCAACTGAATGGAGCTTACAGTTTAAGTTACAGAGTGCAAGGTCTTGAAATTTGGTAGGCATGGTTGGGATGCAGAGTATACAATTAATACAGAAATTTTGAAGGAAGTGCAAGAGATGAGAGATCTGGGAGTGATGATGGACAGAGACTTGAAGTTTAGGGGTCACATTACTAAAATTGTAAGAACATCATCACAATGAATTATGGCAATAATAAGGCAAACATTAAATGCAAAAGCAAACAGGTCATGGTTCCCTTGTACACCCTCTGTCCAAAAAACTTTTCAAAAATAGAAGAAACTAGTGGTGCCACCTATTGTATCTTTTTGTTGTCGAAAGTGGCAAATGTTTATGACATTTGTTTCATTAGAACCGAGTTATAGTGCCAAGAGTGACAGTGTGTTTTGGCGAACAGTCGGAAAATGAGTTTCAAACAGACAGCTGCAATTGATTTTTGTGTTAAACTTGGTAAAAGTTTTACCGAAATGCATCAAATGCTTCAAAAAGCATATGGTGATGAATGCTTATCCAGTACTCGAGTTTACAAGTAGTTTAAGCAATTTCAAAGTGGTCGTGAGGAGGACGAAAAGCTGGGGCATCCAAAATATGGACTGAGCAAAGTTAACATCCAAAAAAGTGCATGATTTCATCAAAGAAAACCCAAAATCGTCCGTGAGATTGATTGAAGATTGGGGGATTCCAAAATCAACTGTGCACAAAATTTTGACCGAGAGTTTGGGCCCTTGTAAATTGAATTTGGGATTTGTTCCTCACAAGTTGACCGCCGACCAAAAAAACGTATCGAATTGAACATGGCAAGGACCTCATTAAAACCACTTGTAAGGACTCAAACTTCCTTGAAATGATCATTACTGGTGATGAAATGTGGTGTTTTGAGTATGAACCCAAAACAAAGCGCCAGAGTGCTGAGTGCAGACCACCAGAAGAGGGACATCCGAAAAAAAGTCGCTTGGAGAAGTCAAAAGTAAAGACAATGCTGATTTGTTTCTATGATTTCAAGGGCATTATACACAAAGAATTCATTCCGCATGGCCAAACGGTCAATGGTGAGTTTTATCTCGAAGTTTTGAAGTGATTGATAGTGAGAATTCGCCGCGTACGGCATGAATATCGTGATGCGGGCAACTGGTCACTTTTGCAATTTTTGCAAAATTGCATCAGTGACCAGTTGCAATTTTGCAACTGGTCACTGATGCGATAATGCATCAGCTCATCGTTTAAACATTGTGAGACAGTTTTTGAGCAAAAACCAAGTTTGTGTGTTGGATCACTCGCTTTAGCACCCTGTGACTTCTTTCTCTTACCCTGACTTCATTTTCCGATGAAAGGAAAGCGATGTGACACCATTGAAAACATTCAAGCAGCAGTAACCATGACCCTCAACAGTATCCCAAAAACCGATATAAAAAACTCATTTAACGAATTAATTGACCGTGCCAAACACTGTATCGAAGCTGAGGGAGAGTATATTGATTGAAATAAATGATTTGAATAATTATAATTGGCCTGTGTTTTATTTTCTATCAAAAGCTCGGTTTGTTTCTTTTTGGACAGAGGGTGCAGCATAAGGCTTTGATCAGGTCACACATGGACTACTGTGCACAGATATGGTTGCCTGGTTTTCAGGGGGGAAGAGAATGTATTGAAGGTGGTCTAGAGAAGGTTTACTAAGTCAGTGTCAGGTCTATGGAATGTCAGATATGAAGAGAGATTGTGGGAATGTAAATTGTAGAGCACTGAGCAGGAAGTACATGAGGAATTAAGCAAACTTGATGTTAATAAGGCAATAGGACTTGACAATATATTGCTACATATCTTGAGGAAATGCTCTATGGAATTAGTTGGTGAGGGATTGTTACCAGGTTAATGTGGAGGAGAGTTTTCATAGGCAAGGGTAGAACTAGAGCCCATCCCTGGGAACTGTATAAGGAGGGTGTGAGTAGGTGAGTGAGAAGAAGGTTCTTTGCATGGAGAGTGAGTGGAATGTATTGCCTGAAAAAGTGGTGAGTGCAGAAACTGTGAATGGGTTTGATCTTTTTGCATGAGAGAGTATAGACCTCCCACAATGAGTCCTTTGACTCTATGGTCAGATGTCAATAATAATAAATATGATATTGAAAAGGATATTTTTTAATATTATATTATAAGAGTTTTTCAATGTATTTATGGATATGTTACCAAAGTATAAATCTGTTTCTATTAAGTAATGTTTTCAATTTTAAAAACATTATTAGTTAATGGAAGGAGATTTATGCAAACATACTTAAGAATTGGCTAAGAAAAATTTGGAAGAGAAACATGGGGAAGAACAAGCTCAGTTCAGGCCAAGCAGGGAGTTGTCAGTATCTGATTATCACTTTAAGAAAAACAATTGAGAAATCATAGGAATATAACAAAGATCTGTAAAGTTTTAGTTTTAGATCTGGAAATGCATATGATAAACTGCCAAGATAAAAACTTTTCAGAACACTTCAGTCGGGATAAATGGAATATTATACAATACATAGTCTATATTTTCTTTGTATAGCAGCAGTTAGAATTGAACAAGATACAGGAAGATGATTTGGTGTAAAATCAGGTGCATGACAAGGAAGCATGCTATCTCTACTCTTAATCATCATCTATATGGATATTATGGAGAAAGTGGCATCAAACCTGATATCAAAATTGAAGATATTCAACTTAACTTTCTACTTTACACAGATGATGTTCTATGCCTAAATAAATCTAATGCAAGTCATTGGGATTCTTTTACCTGTAACAAAATTTGAAGTGAAAATTGCAAAAAAAAAAAAAAAAAGGATAAACACTATGAAAACAGACAAGAACATGGGAAAATATCTCCTGCGTTCTAAATCTAAACAGAGAACATACTGAACAAGTAAAATAATGCAACTATTTAGGCACAATTGAAGATGGCATAAAGTTAACTATGAAAACAGATATGAAGGAGCAAAGCTGTTATAGTGGGGAATGAACAAAGTTTGTTCATTCCCCTGCTATAACAGCTAAGTAAATTTGGAGGGAATAAGAGAGATTAAAAAAAAAAAAAGAAAACAAAAGCTTTATAAACTCAAGGAGCTATACAAGCTCATTCAGAGCAGAATTTTATAAACATCTATGCTTACAGTGAGATTCAAACCCACAGCCTGTTGGTTGGAGAGCAGTATGCTAACCACTCAGTCAACCAGGCCAGCAATTAGCTGTATACAAGATATCTGAAATAATTTTAACTTATGGATAAAACTGGTACAAATACTATCTTGTACACAGCTATGAGAGTTTTGAGAATAAAAAGCAGCTGATCAAAACCTAGAGACAGATATGTGAGTTTTGAGAAAAATTAGGGTTGTGAACAGATGGAATCAATAGCATCATCATCAAAACTGTATTGATGAGCTAATCTAAGGTAGTATGGCGACTTAAACAGGAGAGGAAAAGTTAGCAAAACAGAAGTTTGTTCCAAGATGGCAAGAAAAAGAACCAGACCAAGATGTAGCCGGTTTGATGGTGTTAAAAGTTCCCTAGAATACCAAAATAGAAGATCTGACAACTAGCAGATTCATTTGGAGGAGGATTGTTAACAGAAGGTTAATAATAATGCATAGTTAATCATAACCTTTGAAGGTATATCAAGAATTTGATGATGATGACAGTTAATAGATAAGTGGGGGAATTATGTTTACATATTAGATGAAATACTGGATTGTCCAAAGAACCACAAAATCTCAAGAATTTGTATCAACTCTGTTGACACTTATATTCATAATTATATTCTCGCTCTCCTGCAAACTTCTGATCTGATTTTTCTTATAGTTAAAAAATTTCAGAAGTTTGCAAGAATTAGAGACAGTTTCAAAATATTTCCTTAAATAGCTGTAAATGTAGTACATGTATTAATAAAATAAATTTTCAATCATAAACAAGTTTCTTTGCTGATAGAAAGTACAGTCCAAAATATGCAAATATACAAAATGCTAATGACTTGCAAATTAAAATTTGCATGTTATTTTTTCTGAATTATTGACTTACAATTTTCCCTCTGATGTAAAGTTTCGGCATTAAAATTTCCAGATAGCTCTCTCTCTGTTTCATGGTGATTGGCAGTGCTAGTAATGGATGAATTTCTCTGTGAGAGAGGTTTAATGTCTGATTCCCTGTAAGATATTCCTGTGCCATTTGAAATATTACTTATATCATTTTCATGCATACAATTCCATGATTCAAGACTCTGTAATACATCTTGAGTGCTTAGTTCTTCAGAAATAAAGCTCACTTCTGTTGAAGGATGTGACCGCAAAGGAGACTCAAATGTACCACTGGGACTTGGTGCTAACAACTGGCATCCTGATGTTGGACTAGTGAGGGTAACATCAATACATAGCTTTGGTACCCTACCACTTGCTGTGGGACAAGATGGTGCTTGGAATCTAACATGTGGAGGCTGTAAAAGTTAAATTAAGAAGAAATGTATAATTTTTAATAATTTAATAATTTCAGTTGGATCTATGTCTTAAAAAATGATATAATGAACAAATCTTAATAATTTTATTATCTGAATAAAATAAGAAGCTCCCAGATTGAGACTGTTCAGATTGGTTGTTTTAATATTACTAGTAAGTTATGTATGAGAGAGTAATGTTTCAGAAAAGGAAAATAAACAGTAGCATGCCTACATGATTCTCTTCTTGGGCCACTGCTATTCACCTTATTGGTTAATGATATTTTATATAGATTGGAATGGGATATTCATTTTCTAACAATGCAAAGTTGGAGAAAGTCATGGGAAGTTATGTTGATGTCAAGTCTCTCTGTCTCTCTCACACACACACACACACACACACACCTGCTATGATAAGGAAAATGCAAGGCTTTATGCATTAGTAAAACCAATGTCCTAGTTCGGTTGGATCACTGTATGCAAACTTGGTTGCTTGGTTTTCATGATGAAACAAATTCTTAAGAGTCTAGAGAATGATAATTAAGGCAATATCTGGACTCAGGAATGTTAGCAAGCAGTGGCTGTGGAAATGTGAATTGCAGAGTAATGGATAAGCAAAACACAGGTGATATATAGACATATTTAAATTAGAGATTTTTTGGAGAGTGGTGAATGAGTGAAATGTGTTGCCAAAGTAGTATGTTGTCAGTGTTTTGTCAACAAAAAAATGCAAGGATAGGTGTGATAGGTAGTGTGTGTGTGAATAGAGATAATGTGGACCTCCCATGATGAGTCTTTGAACCCCCATGGAGATGTCTGTGTGATGATAATATAATAATAATTTTACAGGATTAATATGAAAGGAATTATAAGATGGAGGGAGGATCAGAAGAACAAGAAAACATACCTAGAGGTTAAGAGAATAAGATTTTTTTCCCCTTGGAAAGTGATGTGTAAGTGGTATAAAGTGTTTTGAATGGTAAGCATCAAGGCTGTATAACAGGAGGAGACCTGCATGTAGCCTTTTAAGGAATGCAGAAAACCAACCAAGCTTCTGACCTAATATCAAATACTCACCTTCTTGTGGTGTACCCCACTAGGTATCTACCTAGATACTGAATGAATAAGGATGAGCTGGTAATCTGGGATTTAGCTGACTAAACTGTATTCTTACTGGCTTAAACCATGGTACAACATGAAAGAATTTCAGGCCAGCTGAAGTATCGCCTAGTTAAGCAAGGCCCCTGTTGTTTTTGTCAGGGGAACCAGGGTGAGCTGCAAAAAGTTAGATACTAGAACAAATTCCAGAACACATCCCATCTCAACATCAACAGAGTTCAAGATTGCTACAATCGCCATATGAAGCATCAATGGGAAAGAAATGAAACTAGCAGAAAATCCTTTCCTTCATGGTTACACCGTGATCAGAATTTATTATAAAAAATTATGGAAATAACTACTGTGTTAGAGTAAAACTTCAGTTTAATATAAACCCATATAATCATTCAACATTTCAACCTTCACATTAAGGTCATCATCTGGAGTATACATAAAGAAACAAGCTGCATTACAATCTACATGGTATGCTCAAGTTACATTGATTTGGTCAACTGCAGACCACACTCTAGATAATCTTTCATATAGGATTAAATGGAAGAAGACATTAGTTTCATCCAGAAGTATAGTCCAAAAGACTATTTTTAGAATCAGCAATTGCTATGAAGCAACACTCCCTCACCTCAACAAGTATAGTTGCATTAATTTGCCAAAGATCTAGGAGACCGTCATAATGAGACCAGATAGCTTGACTTTTCCAATTTACTTTACAGTTAACCAGCTCAGAGGGCACCTTGTTAGAAAATGAGTTCTGTATCAGTTAAAATTGAACTGTTTCCAATATTTTAGTGTAGTGCTTGTGTGCTTGTCAGATTTATAATTTGTGCTCTGATGATGCTGGGTAAAAAAATACATTAAAATATTAGTAAGTTCAATAAATTAATTTATTTTTCATCTCTTGGTGTTGTTTATACCATGAAGCACTAATATAAATAATCAACAACACCTAAGCCTTTCGATACCTAAAAAGATAAAAGAGTGGTGAGTCCATTGTGTAAAGCCTTGATCAAGCCATATCTGGATTATTTTGCTCAGATATTGTTTTACTAAGATTATTTTGCACTGGGATTTGAAGGGGATAAACCTTGGATAGAGAACTGAGGCGAATAACAATGATATCGGGACTTTGTAATGTTAGTTTCAGTTTCAGATTGAATGCATGTAAACTGCAGAGTATGGAGAGAAGACAAAGGGAGGGGGGTGACATGATTGGGACATTTAGACTGTTGAGAGGTATTTACAGGATTGAAAGTGACGTGTTTTTCATATAGTGAACAAAAGGAAGGAGCAATGGCAAGAAGTCATTTCTAGAAGTTACAAAAAAGAAGTGGTGAGAAGAGAGTGAAAAGTGGCTTTTTGCGCATAGGGGCAGTTGAACCATGTAATTCATTGCCTGATAGGTTGGTGAATGCACAGGTGGTGAATGGATTTAAGGAATGGTATGATGCACTGCATTGTCTAAGAGAGTCTAAGAAAGTGATAAGTCTTGTGACTTCTTGGAGGTTCTAATAATAATAATAGGGAATGAGCCTTCAGACGTCTTCATAACTATATATAATTTACACAGAAACCTAAATATATATAATGTAAATCATTAGACCACAACTAAGCAAGTGCCAATATACACTTTATTAAATTCACAACACTAACAGCGTAAAAATCTCTTTTTTGCACTCCAATTTTCAATTATATATGCTAACAATTTGTATCTTTCTTGGACAAAAATCTGGAATTTTATATTCTTGCATTCAGCAGAACCTTTACGCTTTTGAATTTACAAAGGAGGAAAATTGTGATCAGTGCAAAATAGATCATTCCCCTGGAAATTTCAAAGTTTTCATATCAAGCAATTTTCCTTATCTTTGTACAATTACAGAACAACCCAAAAAAATTGGTATTCTTCAGTAGTTTTTGAAAAACTTGACTTTGAAAGTCAAGTTTTTTTGAAAGTCAAGAGTGTAAGGCTGAGTACACTCTTACTTCCAGGGGGATGATTTATTACTAAATCATTCCCCTGGAACATAAAAATTATTCAATGTTTAATTTTCACATGACTACAGTGTTGACTTTTGGCATCAGCCATAAGTTGGATGATGGTGGATAAGGATCTAAAATTTAGAGGACATATTGCCAAAATTGCAAGAACAACACAACAAATTCTGCCAATTATGCAGAGGACTTCTACTTACTTCTTACTTTGACAATGACTTGTAGAAGTAAGGAGATTCTGGTTTCATTCTTTAAGGGTCTGATTAGGCCACATATGGACTACTGTGCACAGGTTTGGTCACCTGGTTTTTAAAAGGGTGAAGAGATGTTGGAGAAGGTCCAGAAGTGATTGACCAAAATAGTTTCTTATCTCTGGAATGTTGAATATGAAGAAAGCTTGAAACAATGTAATATGCAGAGTCTAGTGGATAGGAGGAAAGGAGTGATATGATAGAGATGTACAAGTTGGTAAGGGGTTGTTATAGGATTAACATTGAAGAGGTTTTTCATAAAATGGTGCGAGACTGGAGAGAACAAGGTCATCCCTGGAAGCTGTATAAAGAGGATGTGAGCAAAGGAGTGAGAAGCAGGTTTTATCCATGGAGAGTAGTAAATGATTGGAATGCATTGCCTGAGAGAGTGGTGTTTGCAGAGAATTTGAATGTGTTTAAGGTGTGGTATGGTGAGCTGTGTGTGTATGACAAAAGGGACCTCTTGGATGAGTCTGTGACCCCATGGGGTTTTAGGATGATAATAATAATAATGATAAGTGCCTCCATAGTGCAATTGGATGAATGACAGTACATTGCACCCTTCGATTGGAAAAGGCCTAAGTTTGATTCTCGTCGTGACTAGAAGAATCTCTATATCGGTTTTTCAACTGAAGGTGAGTTGGCCGATCTCATATGGAGGTAGCAGGGTTTTTCATCCCACATGAAACAAATCGAGCTTGGGTACACACACAATTTACAGACAAAAAAATACTAGTAGTGGTGGACAGCAGATGGCATTGGTGTAGGTGAGGATGGTAATGGCAATTCACTGTAGTTGGGATTGGGTGGTGGAGAAGATGGAGAGTTATGGAATAGGTGCTCCATCTCTCGATGAGTCTTTGGACTCCTTGGAGGCATAATAATAATGTTTAGTGTTTGGCTCAAAGAGCTAGAGAAGCTTGTTAGAGGATATTTTTACAAACATCCATGCGATGGCTGCATTCAAACCTGCAACCTGTTGAAGAGCAAGTATTCTCTCCACTTGGCTAACCTGGTGGGCTTGTTGGCTGAGTGGAGTAATGGCATGCAACACTAAATTTTCAAAACTGACAGTTTGAACACATTTGTGCATTAAGTTATTTTCTAAATAAATTTCATTTACCAGACTTTAGTTTCAAAAGAAAAAATATTATATTTCAAAATGTCTTGCTTGTGACATTTAAATGTAAAATGCTCAAAAAGAAACTTTATAAAATAATAGATCAACTGGGTGAAGGTCAATCTATTAGAAAAAGGAAATGTGGATAAGATTATAGTCAGAGTTATCAAGAGGAGATCCAACATCTACAGTGTAGATGGAGGGAGAACTAGTTAAGAAAAGGTCCTGTATGTTGGTAAAATGACAAGGATTATTTGGTATTCTGTTTGTAGAGAGACAATTTGTATTAGATCATTACAAACTGCAAATAAGCGCCTCCATAGCACAATTGCAAGAACAATGGTACATTGTGCTCTTGACTGGAAAAGGCTTAAGTTTGATTCTCATTGATGAGAGGAATCTTTATATGGGCTGTTTTCAAATGAAGGTGATGGATCTCATACAGAGGTAGCAGGGTTTTTTTCTCCCAGAAACTTGGGTTTTTCATCCCATGTACAAGCAAATCAGTCATCAAAACACAAAATTTATAGACAAAAAATACCGTTGTCGGTGGTGTTGGACAGTAGCTGCCTTCGATGGTATGTTGTGCTGTTTGTGTAGTGGGAGAATTGAGTAGTGAGGGAGATCATGAAATGAGAAACGATGATTGATTTTGAACAATTGTATATATAATTTTTATAAGGAAAAAAAAAGTTTACCTGTTGTCTACCGCATTGTCCTGGCCAGCCTCTGCCTGCAGCGTATTCTTGGTACTGAGATATAACACAGAGCAAACAGTATACCTACAAAAAAGTTCAAATTTGATTTAGAATTCTAACTTAAATTCTTGATGAAATGTGATCCCAATTCATAAGTTCTGGTTTGCAGCAGTATTCAAATACTATTACAAATTATTAGTAAAAATGTTTACCAGTAAACAGCATAACAGGAACCTCCGTAGCTCAGACAGTATAGATGAAGTCCTTTGGTCGGAAAGACTTGGGTTTGATTCCTGTCAGTGACATGAGGAACCTATTTCATCCCTCAAAACAGGCAAACTGGTCCCATGAACACACATGGGACCAGTTTGCCTGTTATAAAATATACTACGGCAAAGAAGGCAATGGGAAAACACCAGCTGATCTGGTTGGCTGAGTGGTTAGAGTATCTGCTCTCCAGTCAAAAGGCTGCAGATTCGAATCCCACCGTGGGCATGGATATTTGTGATTGTCTGTGGAAATACTAGTGGTGGTGGTCAGTAGATGATGTTGGTGTAGTTGCAGTTTGGTTGTAATTGGTGGACTGAGTAGTGGAGACAGAGAGTTGTAGAGCCCTCCCTCGATGAGTCTTTGGATTCCCTGGAGGTGTCACATAATAATAATAATAATAAAATGTATGCTGAGGTTGCTAAGATTCCATTGCCTTCAGATAACTTTTGCTGGCCTGGTTGGCTGAGTGGTTTGCATATCCACTCTCCAGCCAAAAGGTTGCAGGTTCGAATCCTGCCATGGATATGGATGTTTGCGATTTTCTCTGGAAATACTAGTGGTGGTGGTAGATGGCATTGATGGAGATGATGAAGGTAGTTGCAGTTGGTGGACTGGTGGAGACTGAGAGTTGTAGAGTAGGTGCCCTCCCTTGATGAGTCTTTGGATTCCCTAGAGGTGTTATGAATTATAAACACATTAACACAAGAATATTTTAATGTTTGCCACATATTTCAGTCTGAAACTAACAGACTATCCTCAGTGGCTTGATAGAAACAGTTTTTACAGGGTGGAATACAAACAATCGATCTCAAAAGTAGAATGAGCCGCATGATGTTATATTGCTAAGCATTGCTTGTCTCTATCCCGTGCTGCACCAATCCAGACTTATCAGATTTGTTGTGAAGAATGTATGATTGCTGTTCTTGCATTCTTTTTTCTATAGAGCGTCTGGTTTGTCCAAAGTACAAACTTTGGACAAACAGATTGGCGCATCATGGGATAGAGACAAGCCACAACATTCTCTGGTCCAAGACTCGCCTTCTACACAGATGTCACTATAAATTCAAATGCCTATTCAAAGAGAGTGCTGAGGCCTTACTTCAATGCCCTAACTTGAATCGAAATGACTGTATATCCTTGTCAAAAATATGGGAAAGTTTAATCCGGATAACACACTAAATTTTTTTTTTTTTTAATTGAGACCTTTAATTCTTACATTAGTCTAATGTTATCTTTAACTGAATTTATAAATTAAGATTGTTATATGAAATTGTGAATTAATATCTATAATTTATTCATCACTCTGATGAAATTTACCTCTCTTTAATGCTTAGCAATGTAACATCATGCAGCTCATTCTACTTTTGAATGATCAATTGTTTGTATTCCACCTTGTAAAAACTGTTCCTATCAAGCCACTGAGGATAGTATGTTAGTTTCAGACTGAAATATTTGGCAAGCATTAAATATTCTTGTGTTAACGTGTTTATAATTCTTAATTTAATGTCACCAGTGTCTCTCAAGAATAGAAGACTAGAGGTGTTATGTAATAATATATATATATATATATATATATATATATATATATATTATTACGAGCAACTCCAAGGAGTCCTTAGACTCACCGAGGGAGACCCTATCATCATGTCAAGAATAACTATTTGACATTCACACAGTATTTATTATACCTCACCTTGAACTCATTCACAGTCATGGCACCCACAACAGACTCTGGCAGCTTATTCCACTCATTCACCATTCATTATCTTTCAAAGAAATTACATGAGTGTAGGATACATTATTTTACATGTTATTAAAATTATTATGATTAGGACAATGTGATATTATAATTAATGTTAAAATTAATAGTAATCCCAAGAAGAACAATTTACAGTTACAGTTTTACATTAAAACAGTTAAACAGCTATTTTTGTATTTTGTCATTTACATTTCAATTTTACAATTCATTTTTATTCACAATTCATATTAACAATTACTTTTTTATTAACATGCAATAGATGTGTTTCATCTATTGCATGTTAATAAAACCTCGCTGTATATGAGGGACCATATACAGCGTTGGGTAGATGATGGTAACGTTATTTGTGAGAGTCAACATGGATTTGTTAAGGGACACTCTTGCTTTAGTAACATGATTGCCTTTTATAATAAAGTGACAAGAGCAGTTGATGAGAGAAAGGCATATACTGCCATTTTTTTGAATTTTGCAAAGGCATTTGACAGGGTGCCACATGATAAGCTGATATCTAAGTTGCACCACATGGGTTTGGATGTCAGGTTAGTCAACTGGATTCAGGATTGGCTGTCTGATAGATATCAGAGAGGTTGTGTATGGCGGGTAATATCAAAGAAGCAGAAGGTTACACATGGGGTCTCACAGGGCTCAGTACTGGGACCTGTATTGTTTAACCTTTATATCAATGACATTGTCAATGGATTGCAGGGGGGTATTCAGTTGTTTGCAGATGAAGTGAAGCTGGGAAGGGTTATTAGTAATAGTGCAGATGTGACAGCCCTGCAAGAGGATTTGAATAAACTAGAGAGATGGGCAAATGAATGGGGATGTTAGTTTAATGCAGCAGAATGTAAAGCCTTGAAATTTGGGATACATCAATAAGAGGCTGCATACTCTGTTGGAGGAATTGTACTGGAAGAAGTAGGGGAAACAAGAGATCTGGAGGTGATAACTGATAGAAAACTGAAATTCAGGGAGCCTATTGCAAGGGTGGTAAAGGTAACCTAGAGGATTGCTGCAATACTGAGATGGACACTGACCTGCAGAGATAAAAGAGTTATCATTCTGTTGTATAAGATCCTGATCAGACCACACTTAGGTCTTATTGTTCTCAAATTTGGCCCATGGATTTGAAGGGGATATATTAACTGTACGAAGGTTACAGAGGAGGATAACAAAGATGGTTTCAGGGCTGTACAATGTTAGTTATGAGGATCACCTAAGAGATTGTGGACTGCAGAGTATGGTAGATAGAAGGTGATATGATTGAGACTTTTAAACTGTTGGGAGGTAGTTACAAGGTTGACACTGGAGAGTTCTTTCGCTTAGTGGACCAGCGGTAAAGTTACAAAAGGAAGCTGTGCACAAGAGGGCAAGGAGTGGTTTCTTTGCATTTAGATTGGTTAAACCATGGAATGCATTGCCTGATAGAGTGGTGAGAGCAAGAACGGTCAATGAGTTCAAGGAGTGGTATGATAGACTTTGTGTTTCCTAGGAAGGACCTCCCACTATGAGTCTTTTGACTCCATGGAGGCCTGAATAACAATAATAACAATATGGGGGATGATGATGACGACGACAAGGCAATGTTTAAACAAACTGGTTTAGTAAATAAGAGAAATTAATCATTATGTGTTATTTTATCATCATCATCATAGCAAACCCCTCTTAGTGTCAACAGCCCATTATGAGAGGTATCACTCACCCAGCTGTCTATCATTCTGAACCTTAAACTCATTCACACTCTTTAAATCATTCATCGAGACAAAAGTCTGAAATTTAGGAGCTTCATTTTGAGGACTGTGAAGAGAACGCAATGGATTGTGCCATGAATTTGTTACAATGAATGATACATAGAAATAAAGAAGTTATAGTTGCACTGTACAAGACAGCAGGCAGAATATGGAGTACAATGTGCAAATTTGGTTACTGGTGTTGGAACATATGAAGAGATTTTGGAAAGGGTTCAAAGCAAGATAATTTCAGGTCTCTGAAATGTTATGTATGAGACAGATTAGGGGAAAATACCATCTACAGAGTCTGGTGTATAGGAAGGGTTGGCTGAGTGGTTAGCATAACCACTCTCTAGCCAAAAGGCTGTGGGTTCGAATCCTGCTGTGGGCATGGATGTTTGTGATTGTCTGTGAAAACACTAGCGGTGGTGGGCAGTAAATGGCATTGGTGTAGATGATGATAGTAGTTGTGGTAGTTGGTGGATTGAGTGGTTGAGATGGAGAGTTATAGAGTAGGTGCCCTCCCTCGATGAGTCTTTGGACTCCTTGGAGGTGCCACGTAACAATAATAATAGACAATATGACTGAGACATAAGCTAGTGACTGACTGCACTAAACTAACGCAGAAGAGATTTTTCATAGAATGTAGTAAGACATTTTGAGTTTCTTTTTATTTATGTGAAATCCACCCACAAAAGGTTGTAAACCTACTGTGCATTTTGGACTAGATACTCTGGAAACACTGTTCCAGAGACCAAACATGGAACTTTTTTTTCCCCCAAGCCTTTTAATGCTCCAATAAACAGAGTGGTTATGGTGATCTCACAATGGGAAATGAAATTCATCTACCACCCAAAAAAATTCACAATAATCCACACCCATGTCAGGATTTGAATGAATAGTCTATTGGTTAGACTGCATACTTGCACAGCACAGGCCATCTCAAGTTTGCAATAAGCAGGGTAGTGATTCACACACCAGGCAGTGAAATTAATTTATCATGTAAAAACATTCACAAACCTTCATTCCCATAGCACAATTTAAATGCAGAACACTTGTTGGTTGGAGAGCAAATATGTTCTCTACTCTGTCAACTAGGGCAAGAACAGACTATGGCAGAATAAGTTCATTCCTGGAAGTATGGGTAAGAAGTCAGGAGCAAGTTTTTGCTTCAGGTGTAGAAATTATATAAATTGGGTATGAGCAAGAAGTTGTCAGGAGCAAGTTTTTTTGTTTGGGAGAGTGGTGAGTGGATGGAATGCAATACCTGAGAATGTGGTAAGTAACAGCAAATCAGTTTAAGGAACACTGATGAATACTGGACTTGATACTAGGCACTTTTGTGATTAATATTTTGACTTTACAGAGATCTAATGATGATGATAATATTAGTAGATGGTTTGTAATAATAAAATCGAAACAGTTTAAAAGTCTAGCGGAATGCATTACGTCAGTCAAGGGTTGGCAACCTTTTTTTGACTGAAGAGCCATTTTGGTGAAAAATCAAATATTTCAATGTTTACTTTATCATCATCATCATCATCATCAAATTCCTGCCATGTACCCTCAAGGGGTGTACAGGATATGACAGTACTACATGAAAAAATTACATCATTACTAACTTCCTATCTACAATATTCCTCCAAATCAGTCTGTTACTTGTCAAGACTCCAACATTATCAGATCTTATATTTCTATCGTCTAAGGCATTTTGTACCGTATCAATCCACCTATATCTTGGTCTTCCTCTGGGTCGTTTTCCTGCCAACCTGGCAGAGAACACTTGTTTTGCTAATCTTTCCTCTCCCATTCTATTTAAGTGACCATACCATCTGAGATTAGCTCTGCTAACGCATTCCTGGATGCTGACAATGTCAAGTTCTTTCCTAATATCCTCATTTTTAATATGATATTGCCATTGATGCCATCTGTTCACGCCTCTAATCTTTCTCAGGACTCTCATATCTGCGGTCTCTAGTCTTTGGTCAAGTGTTTTACTTCTGACCCAGCTCTCAGATCCATAAGTTAAAATTGGTTTGAACACAGTCTTGTATACAGCTAATTTAGTGTTCCGACTAATTTCTTTCTTATTCCATATGAATTTATTCAATTGACTTCCCACGATACCTGCTTTGCTGATTCTGTTGTCTATTTCTATATTTAGTTTACCATCTTCAGTAAAAATTGTGCCTAAGTAGCTGAAATGTTTTACTTGTTCCACAGGTTCTCCATTCACAACACAGTTGACATTTTCAATGATTCTGCCTATTTTCATTGTCTTTGTCTTTTTATTGCTGACCTTCATACCATATCTATTACAACAGCTATTCAATTTAGTCAGAGAATCTTGCAGACTTGTAGCGGATTTATTTAGAAGTATAACATCATCCGCATAAAGCAAAGAGCTGACATTAACATCTCCAATTTTGATATCAGGTTTAATACCACATTCCTTCATAATGTGATCCATATAGATAATGAATAACAGAGGGGATAATGTACATCCTTGTCTCACACCAGATTTAACATTAAACCATCTTCCTGTACTTCCTTCAATTCTAACTGCTGACTCACAACTCAAATAAAGACTAAGTATTGCTTGATATAATTTCCCATTGACACCATATAACTGCAGCGTATTGAATAGCTTCTCTCTTGGCACCTTGTCATATGCCTTTTCCAAATCGACAAAACTTAAATACAGATCTTTGTTATATTCCCATGCTTTCTCGACTATTTGTCGTAAAGTGAAGATCTGATCCTGACAGCCTCTATTTGGCCTGAATCCAGCTTGTTCTTCACCAAGCTTTTCTTCAACAATTCTTCTCAACCGTTTCTCAAGTATACTTGCATAGATCTTGCCAGGAACACTCAGTAGGGAAATACCTCTGTAATTCTCACATTCAGTTTTATTTCCCTTTTTATATATGGGTACTATGAGAGCTCTACTCCAATCATCGGGAATTCGTCCCTCTGTCCAGGCTTTCTGAACTATGCAGTGCAGCCACTGTAAGACTCTTATACCACCATACTTCAGCATTTCTGGTCGAATATCATCTACTCCTGCTGCCTTTCCACATTTCAAGCCTTTGATGGCTTTTTCTACTTCAAGTATGGATATGTATTCCTGACTGCATGCCTGGTCAGTGTTTTTTATCACTGTGCTGCCATCACTGCTTGTTTCATTTAGCAGTTTTTCAAAGTAATTACTCCATACTTCAAGGATATCTTTTTCTCCTGTTTTCATTTCACCTTTATCATCTCTAATTCCTTTTACAGCACTCTTTCCTCCATTCCTAAGCTTCTTCAACAACCTCCAGAATATTTTGCCACCTTCTTGATATTTATTTTCTATATTCTTGCCAAAGTCCTCCCATGACTTTTGTTTAGCTAGTTTTACACACTGTTTAGCTTTCTTACATTTGTCTCTGTATTCTGTAAGAGTAAAAGCTGACTTATTTGCCAGGAACTTTTGATATGCTTTCTTCTTTTCCTTCACTGCCTCTTTAACTTCCTGTGTCCACCAGGGAGTTCTGATTCTTTTATCTTTGCACACAACCTCACCACATGCCTCTCTGGCAGAATCAATCAATGTTTCCTTCAGAGTTTGCCACTGAATCTCCAAGGTTTGATTCCTGTTCTCAAACTCTTTCATTTTCTTTTCAATAATATTTCTGTATTTTAGTCTACAGTTTACATCTGAGAGCTGCTCAACTTTTATTCGCTTTAAAACTTTCTTACATGTTATTCTTTTCAATATGAAATTCAATTTTATCCTGCTCAAGACTAAATAGTGATCACTTCCAATTTCAAATCCTCTGTACACTCTGGTGTCCTGCACCAGGGAGAAAACATCACTATCAACAATAACATAGTCAATGAGACTTTTCTTATTCCTAGCCTCTTCTCTCCATGTGAATTTGTGCACATTTTTATGTTGGAACATGGTGTTAGTAATAACCAGTCCATGTCCTGAGCAGAAATCCAACAGATATTTGCCATTATTATTAGCTTTGCTCTTTTCTCCAAATTTTCCCAAAATATTTTTGTATGTCTCACAATCATTTCCTACTCTACTATTTAGATCCCCAACAAGGACCAACTTTTCCTTTTTCATTGTGTCAGTTGCTTTTTCTAAAGCCTCAAAAAATTCCTCCACTTCTACCTTAGTAGAACCTTCTGTGGGACCATAGGCACAAATAAGTCTCATTGTCCAGTTCCCCATTCTCATATTTGCCCACATTACTCTACTTGAGACTGACTGCCATTCAAGAAGATTAGCCTCGTATTTTGTGTTGAATACTATGGCTACTCCTTCTTTTCCTTGATTGTTATTGCCTGAATATAACATTTTGTATTTATTGCTCAGAAAGATCTCACCAGTTTTGGTCTTTTTTGTTTCAGTCACCCCTATTATGTCAATCTGGTACTTATCTAATTCCTCAGCTAGCTCCATTTCTTTGCCATTTAGGCTTCTTACGTTGATAGTACCGATCTTTAACTCTGGTGATGTTGAGTTGGGGTTTGTTTTCAGATTTGTTCCAGTAGCTGACTTTTCGCTGTTCGCCCTGGTTCCCTGGCGAAAACAACGGGGGCCTTGTTTAACCGGGCGACGCCCCAGCCGGCATGAAATTTTGTCATGTTGTACCATCATTTTTTATTTTGGTTTAACCAATAAGAATACAATTTGGTCGGCTAAATCCCAAATTGCCAGCCCATCCTCGTTCGTTCAGTATCAAAGTAGATACCCAACAGGGTGCACCACGAGAAGGTGAGGATTGGACATTAGGTCAGAAGCCCTGGTCGGTTCTCCGCATTCCTTTAAAGGCTATGTGGAGGTCTCCTCTCAGTTATACAGCTTTGACCCTTAAGCACCCCTTGTTTACTTTACTTTACTTTATTGTTATTATTTATTGTTTTTATGTTATTATGTTTACTTTATTATTATTATTATTATTATTATTATTCAGGCCTCCATGGAGTCAAAAGGCTCATCAAGGGAGGTCCTTCCTAAGAACATAAAGTCTGTCAAGATTCATCGAGGGGAGGTCCCCCCCCCTAAGAAACACAAAGTCTATCATATCACTCCTTAAACTCATTGACCGTTCTTGCTCTCACCACTCCATCAGGCAATGCATTCCATGGTTCAACCACCCTCCATGCAAAGAAACCACTCCTCACCCTCTTGCTCACAGTTTCCTTTCGTAACTTCCAGGGATGGCCTCTTGTCATCACTCCTTCCCGTTGTTCAACCATGCGAAAGAACTCCCCAGTGTCAACCTTGTAACCGCCTCTCAACAGTTTAAAAGTCTCAATCATATCACCTCTCCTTCTTCTATCCACCAAACTCTGCAGTCCACATTCCCTCAGCCAATCCTCATAACCAAAATTGTACAGTCCTGAAACCATCTTTGTCATCCGTCTTTGTACCCTTTCCAAGGTTAATTTATCCCCTTCAAATCCTGGGGACCAAATCCTGGTGACCAATACTCTCAGAGACTTATACAAAAGGAATGATAACCCTTTTATCTCTGCAGGTCAGTGTCCTTCTCATAATTGCAGCAATCCTCTGTGTTACCTTCACCACCTTTGCAATATGTCCCCTAAATTTCAGGTTTCTATCAATCATCAACCCCCAGATCTCTTGTCTCCCCTACTTCCTCCAGTATAACTCCTCCCATAGAGTATGCAGCATCCCATCGATGTTTCCCAAACCTCAAGACCTTACATTTTGCTGCATTAAGCCGACATCCCCATTCATTTTCCCATCTATCTAGCTTATTCAAATCCTTTTGCAGGGCTACCACATCTGCACTATTATTCGCAGCTTCACATCATCCACAAACAACTGAATATCCCCTTGAAATCCACTGGCAATGTCATTGATATAAAGGTTAAACAATATAGGTCCTAGTACTGAGCCCTGTGGGACCCCACTTGTAACCCTCTGCCTCCTTGAAACTGCTCCACCATACACAACTCTCTGATACCTATCAGACAGCCAATCCTGAATCCAGTTGACCAATCTGACATCCAGACCATGTGCTGCAACTTAAATATCAGCTTATCATGTGGCACCCTGTCAAATGCCTTCGCTAAGTCTAAGAAAATTGAAGTATATGCCTTTCCCTCATCTAATGTTCTTGTAACTTTATTATAAAAGGATAGCATATTGCTAAAACAAGAGCGCCCTTTCACAAATCCATGTTGACTCTCACATATAACATTACCCTCATCTGCCCAATGCTGTATACGGTCCCTCACTACTTTCTCCAAGATCTTAACAACTACTGATGACACACAAACTGCACTATAATTAGACACTTCCAGTCTGTTACCACCCTTATGCAATGGCACTATCTTACCTTCCTTCCATTCCCTGGGCACCTTTCCCGCAGCCAGACTTTCATTGAAAAGCCAGGTTAAAGGCACTGTCAGTTCCCTAGCACATTCTCTCAAAACGCATGGTAAAATACCATCCAGTCCCAAAGCTTTACTGACATCCAGAGTACTCAGTATCTGAAACACACTCTCCTCCTGTACCTCTAAACCTCGAACCTTCCCTATCCCTCTAGCATTAAAAACTGACTCCTCTAGGATGAAATACTCCAATAAAGTGTTCATTGAACAATTCCACTATGCCCTCTGCATCAGTCACT
This sequence comes from Typopeltis vanoorti, assembly GCF_054136105.1. Classification (NCBI taxonomy): domain Eukaryota; kingdom Metazoa; phylum Arthropoda; class Arachnida; order Uropygi; family Thelyphonidae; genus Typopeltis; species Typopeltis vanoorti. The sequence goes on from NC_143560.1 coordinate 43,871,693, forward strand.
CTCTTCCCATTTTTATCCCACAATATCATTCTTCCACAGTCATTTCTCCTCTTACTGGCCACATAGCTAAAAAATTCCCTAGGATTTTCTTTGGATCTTAGGGCCAATCTCCTCTCATATTCCAGTTTCGCTTTCCTTACTACACTAGCCACTCTTCTGGCCTGTGTCTTATATTCTTCATGCATCTTTTCTTCACCTGTCTCCTTATATCTCTTCGATAGCCTCTTTTTCGCATGCAATTCCTGTTTAATATTGTTTGTCATCCACTTTACTCCAAATTGTGTCCTCTTCTTCACTCGTAGTATACAACTTACCATTGCTGCTAACAAATATTCTTTCACAATTTTCCACGCACTAATGATATCCCAGCCTTCCAATTCCTCCCTCCATGAAACTTCCCGAAGTTGACGTCTAAGACTATTATAATCACCTGCTTTATAATTCCACATAAGTTCCCATCTCTTTGATACTCCTGCATGTTTATTCATTTTCCAAGTCAAAACCATATGGTCGCTCTCTCCAACTGGTGGGAGAGATGTCATCTCAGTTATTATCAACTCTTCTGTTGCCATAACCAAATCCAAAACTCTTGAACCTCTTGTTCCCTCTGTTACATGTTGCCTAAGACATTTGTCCCTCAAGAATTCTAGAAATTCCATTCCCTTTTTGCTACATGCATCTTCCTCTCTCCAATTTATACTACTGTAGTTAAAATCTCCCATAACAATCATTCTTCTTGCACTTGCCAAACTTAACTGTCTAAACATCTCCTGGTCCCCCATCCTCTGTGCTCCTGGGTCTGTAGCAAGACCCCACTAAATATCCTGTCTTGCCCACCTCTACCTCACACCCTATGCTCTCAAAATCATTTGTCTCACTTCCTTCCAAAGCCTCCACTCTTAGAGGACATAGGTTGTCACTTATCATAAGCAATACCCCACCACCACGCTTTCCCCTCCTATCCTGCCGAAAAATGCTGTACCCAGCGATTTCTATTCCTGTTATTATATCCTTTTCTGTCAACCAAGTCTCAGTGATCCCAATAATTTTTGGCCAGGCTGATGCTATCTACGCCACCAATTCCTCTCCCTTATTCCGGATACTCCTGGCATTAGTATAAAGCATATAAATGCCATTGTTTCTATACCCAGCATTATCCCCTCTAGACTCCACTGGGCTCAGTGTTACCTAATGTCATCTCCCTTCTCCCAAGTATCCATTCCCACATGAAAATAGAAACAGACTATCCTCCATTTCTTTTCATTTTAAAAGAAACTGAACTAACTTCCAAACAACAAGCATTTCTCAAAGAGCTCTGAGTTGTTAATTCCTGATATAAGTAATAAATATATGAAATCAGGATTCATCCCCATCTAAATTTGACAATCTGATCTCACTTCTTATATCCTTTTAGCATTTAGGACTACCAGACTGTCCATATATAATATATGGTAATATTATCCTGAAATAATTAGGTTAAAGTTAAATTACTTCAAAATTTAATCAACTTACATTAAGTGCACAGATAAGAAAGTCAATTACAAGTAAGACTGCCATCAGTGGATCAGAAATCTGAAACACAAAATGATTTTTTAAATTAAATTTGTTCACATTTTTTAAAATCCAATTATTCTTTTACAGATAATCATAGAATATTTATTGCTATTGCTGGCCTAGTTGGCAGATTGAATAGAACATTTCCAGTTTAACTATCAGGGCATAAATAAATTAAGAGAATTAAATAAATAAATTAAACAATAAACAATAGGTGAGTTTCATTTTTTTAAATATTAATGTTACACATGAGTGATGACTGTAGAAGCTGCAGCTCATTGTACCACATATATGGACAAAATGTAAACAAAAACACCTACTGATGTATTTTAAACAGCTGTTCCCCCAATGAACAGTGCTCCCTGGGGACATTATATGTAGAAGACAGAGAGAAAAGGTAGATGAAATGAAAGATATTTTGGTAGGCTTATAGAAAGTTGACAATTAGGTTTAATGGAATGAAATCAGCACAAATAAATAATTATACACAGGTTTAATAGTTCTAATATTTTGTCTCTATCATAGAGACATCTTTTGGGAGTACAATATAAAAACTGTAAAACACAAAAAACACACAAACAATAAGTGTTGGTGGGTTGGGGGAGTATCTATAGTAGATATTACCAGCTACAACTCATTTAAACTAGCCAAACAGTTAATTAAATCTTTAATTAACTGTTTGGCTAGTTTAAATTAAAATTAAAAGTTTGGCTAATCCTCCCTTACTGGCCCTATTTCATCTTATATAAGTGTATATGAGCTATATATGTGAGAGTGAGACATCCCACAATGAGTCTCTTGACTCCATGGAGGTCTGTTGATGATAATAATAATAAAATTCTTCCCTCTCTCATTTAAATTTTCAAATTAAAATTTAAACAATACTGATATCATGGTTAGACATCACTTCTTTATTTACCAATATCCCCTTTCCTGACACTTTTACTTTACCAAAAAATGTTTTCATCATTGGCATTACCAATCCCTTCAATTTCAGTTTTGCCATCTATATCAGTTACTTCAACTTGTAAAACACCATATAAAGAGGGTACAGCCATAGGTTCACTCCCTCTCTCTCTCTCTCTCAATCTTCCTCCTCCTTCAATCTCCACCTAGCCAATTTTTTCAGTATACAGAGCTGAAAAACATGCTCCTGATACTACAGTTATCAAACCTTCTATCTCCCTAAGATACATTGATTATGTGTTTTCCATTTGGCCACATGGCTCTGACATATTACTCTTTCCTCCTCACCTCTAAACAGCCAGAATCCAGTTCACTATAAAAAAAGAAAATAGCTATAATTTTCCTTCTCTGGACACTTTAACATCTTCCCAAAGTCACAGTTGTGAGGGAGAAGAAATACCATCAACACAAAGATTTATTATTATTATTATTATTATTACTATTTGGTAACCTCCACAGAGATAACAGAATCATTGTGGGAGGCCCACTTAACCAGTAAGATGTCTATCATAATGAGCTTTGAAGTTATTTACACTACCTGCACTGCCAACAAACTCAGGTAATGCATTCCACTCACTAACGATTCTCCACATAAAAAATCTACTCCTCACACCATGCTTCCACATCTTCATACAACTTCCAGCAATAACCTCTCATTCTTCCAATCTTAGCATTCACTCTTTTTATAATTTCTTCTGTATTAATCTGATAGACTCCCTTAACTAACTTGAAGGTCTCTATCATATCTCCTCTTTTCCTCCTATCCACCAACCTCTGTAATCCACATTCTCTCAAATGCTTTTCATAAACAACATTCCAGAGTCCTGATATTACTTCAGTTATTTGTCTTTGGACCCTCTCTAGTGTTTTCACGTCACAATGAAAACTAGGTGACCAAATCTGAGCACAATAGTTCATATGTTGTCTGACCAATGCCGTATATAGAGGCACCACCACCACCTCCTTATCCCTACATGCCAATGCACTTTTTTTTATCATAGCAGCAATATGATGTGCAGTCTTTGCAACATGTGCGATGTGTCTCCAGAACTTCAGTCCACTGTCTACCATCACCTCAAGATACTGAATTTCATCCCCTTCCTGAAGTACAGCTCCACTAATGCAGTACATAGCCTTATATCTCTAACCCGAAGTGTAATAACACTTTGCATTTATTAATATTAAAAATGCAACCTCACTTGTTTGTCCAAGCTAAAAATCTATTCAAATCTTCCTGTAGAGAATTAACATCAGCACTACTGATAATTCTACATAACTTTGCATCATTGGCAAATATTTGAAGATCCCAAGTCAATCCACATGAAATATGTTAAAAAATACGTTAAACAGTAAGGGCCCAAGAACAGAACCCTGAGGCATGCCACTGGTCATCTTCCTTTTCTGAGACACAGCTCCATCATACACAGCTTGCTGGTATTGCTCAGAGAGCCAATCTCCAATCCATCTAATCAATATACTATCTACTGCAGCTATTACACCAACTTATCATATGATAATCTATCAAATGTTTTTTGCAAAGTCCAAGAATATTAGCGTATATCATCCTCCCTTATCCAACGTTCATCACCTTATCATAAAACATAAGCAGATTGCTAAAACAAGTCCTGCACTTCACAAACCCATGCTGACCATTATAGACAATCTTATGTCGATCATTGATGATTATGTCCACCAATCCTGTATTCTGTTTCTAACCAATTTTTCCAACACTTTCATCACAACTGCAGATATACAGAAAAGTCTATAATTGGAAACTTCTGTTCTCAAACCATGCTTGTTGAGAAATATTATTTTACCTTCTTTCCACTCCTTAGGAACCTTCCACACTGCAAGACTTTCATTAAATAACCAGGACAAGAACATGGATAATTCTTTTGCACATTTAAACATACATGATGAATGTGTCATTCATTCCAACAGCCTTATTAACATCTAACCCAAGCAACAATTGATATACTTCTCATTCTTTCACCTTTAATTCTCCTAATTCTTGCCTCCCTTCTAATTTTGTACAGCATCATTCACACCAATACAATATAAACTGATGAAGTGTTCATTAAATAATTCCACTATTCCACTATATCATTTGCTATGGTTATTCTGCTACCATAACTATCCACCAGTATTAATTTTTTTCTCTCCTGCTTGCATAAAAATTCCCTTGGATTAGCTTTGACCTGACTAGTCAATCTTCTCTCATATCCTACTTTTTCTTTTTTACCATGCTTGTCATTTTTCTGGCGCGCACTTTATATTCTTCCACTGCTTGCTTGATTTCACCATTCATCCATCTCGCTCCTACTCTATTTATTCGCTTAACTCTTGGTATGCAGTTATGCATTGCTTGTGTTAGATACTGCCTTATCATTTCCCATGAACTGTCAAGATCTTTTCTATGCAATTTATCAACCCAATGTGTTGATGCTAGTTGACTATGAAGCTTCTGATCATCACCCATCGTATAGTTCCACATATAGACCTTCCTGATAACGTTTTCCAGTTTGACCACCTTTGAAACTAATACCTCATGATCACTTTCATCAACAGGTGGCAGTGTTGATATCTCATTCACAACCACATCCTGTGAGGATATCACCAAATCTAACACTGATAAACCTCAAGTTGCTTCCATCACATGCTGCTTTAGATGGTTATCCTGCAGATATCTTCTCACTCATCTCCTCTTTCTGCACTATAGCACCCCGTTGTCTCCTAAGCTTTCCATAATCCCCATCCTTGTAGTTTTACATAGATCCCTTCTATAAGTTCTTATGTGACTAGCTGCCACCCAGGTGATCACTTCAGGGTCACTCTCACCAACCGGGGGGGAAGATTAGACACTCCATTCACAATCACATCCTCTGATATAGCCAGATAAGACTCTTAACCCTCATGTGCCCTCCATTACTTACTGCCTAAGATTGTGGTCCCTTAAGAACTCAAGAAATTCATTCTTCTTATTCCCTGATGCTATCTCTTCATATATCTTTTATATAGTCTTGCTCTTCATATATCACATACTTCGCTTTGCTACCACTGATTCTTTTTTTTTTTCTTATGTGACTCCCACTCACAAATCATTGTAAACCTATACTATATTAGTACCATGGGTGGGCTTATGATTTTTTCCATATTTTTATTCATTTATATATATATATATATATATATATACACACACACAAATACTTTTTTTTTTGAAATTGAACTAAACAATAAATATTATTCTTTACTACCATTAGTGGACTAAGGATGTTTTCCCTATTTTTATTCATTATATAAATATATACATATAAGTATGAAAATTTTGCCATGTGAATATTTGATTTTAAAGTTTATAAGGCATACCAGAATAAGTTTATAACATTTATTTACTTATGCATTTCATCCAAGCTGCACACGATTTCTTCAGGCATAAATAAACAAACTAGTAGACAAAACAATAAGTACTAACAAAGGTGACAACTGTTATGCAGTTATATAAAAGAGACTGATGTTATTTTTTAAAAAATCATTTCTAATTGTTCCAAATGTTCTGTGTGTTTATGCATTCATGGAATGTTCTTGATTAATGAAGGCTAGGATGTATTCAGACAAGTTAATACCTTGGTTAATATTTGAATGTTTAGGATCTAATGTTATTTCCAAAGATTCCCATATTTTTCTTCCTGTTGTATCATAGCAACAGTGCAATAGTTCTGATTTAAAACTTGATGTCTCGTTTGCAAAGCGTCTTGTGAGTCAGCTGAAGAGATTATGTGTGATGACATAGCTGAGGCTTCATTTCTATGGTATTCAATATCTCGAACGTTCTTCAATGCATTGTTCAATTGATTTTTTACTATCCATAGAAAGATGACCAGCAATCACACCATAGTCAATAAACACCCAGATATTGAAGTGGGTTATGTTGAGTTTTGCAGATCTTAGTAGTGATCTCATCTTGAATAAGGCGGTAAATACTACTTTGATTTTATATTCCTTAAGTATTTTTGTTAGTTTTATGGACACAGAGCTAATATATGGGAGAATGATAAATCTTCTGTTTCCTTCTTCATTAGCTGCAGAGATAAAAGTTCCATTAATTTAAAATGTTTCCAAGAAAGTATTCCTCATACATGGATACTATACATTTTTGGACATGAAATATTTAGTATTTTTCTAAATATTTCATAAAACAACTTTTTTATGCAGCAAACTAGCTTGCCTTCTTTCCTTCCAGTTATCATATAAAAGAAGAGCAGAATACAATTAATAATTGCATTTGACTTTATGACTGACTTACAACTGACTACAGTGCAGTGTTTTTCAAAGTACAGATCATGGTCCACTGGTGGATCATGGGATTAATTAAGTAGGTCATGCCAATTTACACTGATTATCAACAATAAATTTTTATATGATCTTACTGATTAATTGGAAGAACCCATTGAAACTATTTTCATACTTTTATACTCGGTAGTGATATTTTGATGAAATTAGGAACATTTTCTTAGTTTACTTAATTAAATGTGACATTACAATCAATTGGTAAAAAAGTTTCTGAATCAACCTACAAATTCTCTCATATCTCTATTGACTGAACCAGTTGGAAATGTGACATTCAATAAAATGCTAATTTTTTATTGATTTTTTTTTGGTATTGCCTTCCTTTTGCATTTAATCATTAATAAATTCATGCATAATATTAGCCTTCTGTCATATTTTTATATATGTTATAAAACAAAATTTCCATCATAATGTCAAATGTATTTCCTGTGGGTCATGATCACAAAAGCTCTAGTGGTAAGAATTTTACCATGAATAAGTCTGTATGTCTTGAGCTAAGAATAAAAGAAATCTGAACTTAAAGATTCACTTTTAATATGGCAACTCGATTAGTACATATAAAGGAAAATAATAAAGTACAAAATTGGTTAATAAGTGATCCTTTCCAAGAACTATGTTAACAAAAGTTATTATAACTTGACAGTCAAACTAGAGCAGATGGGGTTGGATATTAGATTAGTGCATTGGATTGGAGACTGGCTATCTGATAGGTATCAACAAGTTGTGTATGGGGGAGCGATATCCAGGAAAAGGAAAGTCACTAGTGGAGTGCCTCAGGGATCTGTTTTAGGGCCATTACTGTTTAACTTATATATATTAATGATATATGTGAAGATTTGGATGGAGATATTCAGTTGTTTGTGGATGATGCAAAGTTAGGATGAACCATGAAGAGTAGAGAAGATGTTATGGCCTTACAAGAAGACTTGAATAAATTGAGTGATTGGGCACGGAATGGGGATGCGAGTTCAATGTTGCAAAATGTAAGGTTTCAAAATTTGGAAAACAAAGATGAAATGCAGAATTTATGTTTGGTGAGGATATATTGTTGGAGGTGGAGGAAATAAGAGATCTGGGGATGACAGTGGATAAGGATCTGAAATTTAGGGGCCACATAGCCAAAATTGTGAAGACAACACAAAGGCTTCTTGGAATGATGCAGAAGACACTGATGTGTAGAAGCAGGAAGATTCTTGTTCCATTGTATAAGGCTTTGATTTGGCCACACATGGACTATTGTGCCCAGATTTGGTCACCTGGTTTTCAGAAGGACAAAGAGATGTTGGAAAGGGTCCAAAGGTGACTCACTAAGGTAGTTTCTAACCTCTGGAATGTCGAGTGTGGGGAAAGATTGAGAAGATGTAATTTGTAGAGTCTGGTGGACAGGAGGAAGAGGGGAGATATGATAGAGACCTACAAGTTAGTAAGGGGTTGTTATAGGATCAATGCTGGAGAAGTTCTACAGAAAATAGTGGGAGATCACGGGGGGGAGACTAGAGGTCATCCCTAGAAACTGTATAAAGAGGGTGTGAGTAGGGGGAGTGAGAAGCAGGTTTTTTTCATGCAGAGTTGTGACTGGAATGCCTTGCCTGAGAGTGTGGTGTCTGCAAGGAGTTTGAGTGTGTTTAAGGCACGGTATGATGAGCTGTGTGTGTGTGTGTGTGTGTGTGTGTGTGTGTGTGTGATGAAAGGACCTCCCAGATGAGTCTTTGACTCCATGAGGTCTTGGGGTAATAATAATAATGATAAATAGGTAAAATTAAGCTCTGCAGAGCATAAATAAAATCCATAATCCTTGTGGATCTTTCCACAATTCTCTAAAGGCTTGTGCCAAGTTTCAGATAGTATCATGCAAATATGTCCAGATTAGAATGGACACAGGTAAAAATAATTTGCAGTGTGTGTGTTTTATGACAGCTTTTGTTAGTTGACAAAAGCTGTCATATTCATCCCTATCAGCATAGGAATCAAAAACAGTTACTGAAAAATATAAAATCAAACTTACATTATGTGCAACAAGCATTTCAAATCTTGATTCACAGGAATTAGGGAAACAACATAAACAAAAGTCAATTTCTATCAGTCTTGTTGGTGTACAAAATATTCATGCTTCTTTTGATATCCTTCTGGTGAAAAACCAGGAGTCATGCAGTTTGAATTGATTTGCCTTGGTCATGTATGGAAGAGCTGGAGGAAAAGAATAACGCCAGAGAATTAGTCTTATATTTTGATGATATCATGATGATCACATCCACAACAGGTGGGGAAGATGGCTTGATTAGGGACTAAAAGACAAAGGCTTTTTGAAGAGGAGACCAGTTGCCTGCATTTGGCCTTTTAAATGCTCAATTTGGATGTATGAATTTTTCTCTCTTTTTTTTTTTCCAGCTATTGTGAGCAGCTGTAGGCTGAATGTCAGGCTTAGTTTTTGTCTCAAGCTACTTATTCTATGTTGAATTTTTTGCTTAACTGCCTTAATATACTGTTGAGTCAAGGGTCGGATAGGGGGCAAGAATTCTGAATGGAATGGTAAACAAAGACTTCATTCCAGCAAGAATAATTTCTGTTATTTGGATGGGTCAGATGTTTGAATGAGGATAGCAGAAACAGTGATCACACTATGGAAGAGAGGAATACAAGTCATGGAGGTTATCCCATCTGGCATCATTATGGTGCAACATAAGGCTGAGGGTAACTAAAGGAAAGAGGAAAGAGGGAAAACATTCTACTGAAAAGAAAACTTGGAAATAATTGAGTATAATTTAAATAATTAAATCACAATAACTTCAGTAATAATAATAATAATAATAATTATTAGTGTTATTAATTAAAATAATTGAGTTTCATCCATTTTCATTTTCCACTGTGCATTAGGTCAATCCTTTTCATAGCCAAGTAACTTGGCTTCTTTGAAACCTGGTTAACTTCCCAAATGGCAACATGGATGACATATTAAATAAGTTATACTTCACATCCATGTTATTCAACTGTATCTAAATGTTATTTCAATTTCAATGAGCACTGCACTTATTCAGGTGTACATCCATCAAGGCTGATACTGTGGTTAATGTTCTTATAACATGGTTAATCCTATTTGTAGGATTAACCATTATATAGAGTTTATTATTACTCAGTTGTGCATGGTCTTCTGGCTGATTTACACATTTTGTAGAATGAAAAACCAAGCCACCTCCATATAAGACCAGCTAACTTTCAAAGGTTCTTTGTGTCCTCGACAGGATTTTGACCCAGGTTTTTCCAACCAAAAGTCATTGTCAAAGCTAACTGAGTTACAGAAATTCATCAGTTTCACTCATAATCCTCCAAATCATTCAGAAATACAAAGTATTTCCATTCTTAATGTAAAAGGTGCTTCTGAACATGTCATCAAAATCCTCAAGAAGTTCCAGGCAACTGCCACCTTTAAACTAAAAAAAAGTCAATTACTTCCTTCTCTTAAACACAAACTTTCACCTATCTTTGCCTGGCACTCATCAAGTGTCATGTTTGTGAAACTTGTATGTTCAAACTGCTTGTTCAGCCCTTTTCCACAGAGAAGCAAATCTCTGATTATCCTTTGGCATATAAAATCTCAAGTCCAAGTTTAGCATGTAGTTGACATTAGCCATATGATCCTTTGGGTCAGCTCTAAATATGAACATTTAGTCAAAGAAATATTCTGAATAAACTGCTGTGACAGGTTTTATATACCGAAGTCTGGAAAATTAGAATATCACAGCATCTTAAAAATATACACACACATATATATACAAGGTGTGACAATTTAATTCCCAGAATGACCGTATTCCCAGAATGGCCATGTGACTCCAACCAAATCACTGCACAGGTGATTTGGTTGGAGTCACATGAGTAAATTGTTAAAAGTTTATTTTTCACTTGGTTATACTATAATAAATTTAGTTTAATCCTTTATCCAAGTGTGAGCAAACAAAGTTTGTGCCTGAAGTTTGGTACTACCTTACCCCAGTCCTGAAAATACTTTCAGGCGCAAACCTTGTTTGCTCACACTTGGATAAAGGATTAAACTAAATTTATTATAGTCTAACCAAGTGAAAAATAAACTTTCAACATCTTTCTCTAAATCCAGAGTAATTTAATAAAAAGGTGGCACACCATTTGACAACTCCTATAGGAAGAGATGACCTTGCTAATGCTTCTGCCTGGTATCTCCACTTGGGCCTGGCTCCCACTGAAGAGACCACAATAGGGGTCAAAACTGGTCTGGGTAGTGGCTCTTCCCTTAATGCATAACATTATACATATCCACAAGGAGATGTGTTTTGCATTATTGGAGATACTGAGATAGGAGTGATGTTAGCTTGCTCCACCATTGCAACGAGTTGCCCGGTGTTGTACTACCTTACCCCAATCCTGAAGATACTTTCAGGTGCAAACTTTGTTTGCTCACACTTGGATAAAGGATTAAACTAAATTTATTACAGTCACATGAGTAATTGTCTTTGTACATGTTTTAACTGATGTGTGTGTAAACCTCAAGGCAATAGAGCCATTTGCTAGTTGGATATTGCAAAAACAATAGAGATCTACGTGTAAACTTTGGCATAAAAATTTGTGATCAAAATTTGGAGCAACAGGTTAACATCAAATTTGTGTGAAAATTGGCAAAACTGCCACTGAAACATTGGAGCTGTTGAAAGTGGCATATGATGTAGATGCTCTGAAAAAGTCAAGTATCTTTGAGTGACATAAGAGATTCAAAGGTGGGCAAGAAGATGTAAATGACAACACCAGAAGTGGGCAGCCAAAAACAAAAATAATGGACGCAAATATGAACAAAGTGCAAGATTTGGTACAGTCTGACAGACAATTAAGTATACAGTTAACGGCTGGTGAATTGCAAATAATCAAGAAACAGTCAGGATAATTTTAACTGAAAAATGTGAAAAAATTTGTGAAAAATTTCTGCAAAGTTTGTACCTCAGATCTTGATCGAGTGGCAGCTTCAAGTTGCAGCTAATCTTTCTGCAAATAAGCACGTGTTACCGAGAGTAATTATGGGTGCTGAAACCTGGTGCTTCCAGTACAATCCTGAAACAAAATGCCACACCATGCAGTACAAAACCCAGAGTTCACCACATCCAAAAAAAAAAAGCATGCATGTCACATTCTTGGTTCAAGACCATGCAGGTGTGTTTCTTTGATCACAAGAGGATAGTCCACTATGAATTAATTGAACAGGAACAAAAGGTCAACAACAATGCTATTTAGAGGTGCTGAAAAGATTACAAGATTCTGTTCAGAGAAAAAGACCTGAATTGTGGCCTGACAAATGAATCATCCATCACAATGAAGCAAGCCATATTGCGCTCATCATGAGAGAGTTTCTGGCCAAAAAATCAATTACTGAATTAGGTCATCCTACTTATTCACCCGACTTAGCAACCTGTGATTTCTGGCTGTTTCCAAAATTCAAGACAGCGCTAAAAGGATGAAGATTTTCAGACATCACTGATATCCAGCATAATGTGATAAAGGAACTCAAGAGTATTATGTAAAAAGAGTTCCAGGCCTGTTTCAAAAAATGGGAACACCATCTAAACTACTATATAAATGCACAAGGTATAAATGCAATTTGAAGGCGACAGTAGCCACTATGTATACTTCCGAACGTAGATTTTTTACGGGTGCATTCCAGGAATTAATTGTCACACCTTGTATCTGTGTGTGCGTGTGTATTTTTTAATATACTGTGCTATATATATATTTTATCACAAAACTAAATACATATAGATAATTGATTTTAATCTCAGGTTTTCTACTTGATCAGGCAGTTTGTATTTGATCAGTTTAAATTTAGCATAAATGCTGTGGTATAAGAATGTCAGACACTGGGGGCATACAGCCATAATCATTTACTTTTGAATTCCCATGGTTTTCTATTCATATGGAAAGGGATGCTATAAGAAACTTAAAGTGAAATATCTGTACTCAACTATAGTTATTAGTTCAGTACAAATATTTAACTGGTAATTAGTTTACGGAATTAACAACGCATATAAAGTATATTAATTAAAGGTAACTTTAATGAATAACTTCTATATTTCGGCAATGTCACGTTGCCATCTTCAGGAACATAAAGATATGGTATGTGCACGCAGGCACTAACAAAAGCAAATGAGGAAGAAAGCAAGAAACTAATATTGTTCCTAAAGTCTTAATGGTGCCCTCTGGTGGGCTAATTTGGTTGTCTTGACAGTTGGGCTGAAGTTCTTTCTCATAATGGAAGTCTCCCAAATTTGGAGTAGTTTCATGCACTCAAATTTGTTGAGGTTAGGAACGTTTTTTAGAGCTGCTGATGATTCCTTGAATAATCTTTCGTATTTAAACTCGCTGCAGTGTATTATTTTTGTTTTCTTCCAGCAAATTCTATGGTGGGTATCTAAGGCATGGTCTGCCAGCCCAGAGCGGCTGTACTGGTGAAACCGGATGTAGTCTTTGTGTTCTGAACTCCTGATATTTGCTGTTCTGCCTGTTTGGCCAAAGTAGGACAATTTGCAGCTGCAAGGGACCTGGTATACACCAGGTAGGTCTAGTGGAAGTGGTTGGTCTTTGGTAGAGCGGATAAGGGATGCCAACTTTTTATATGCTTAAGGGTCAAAGCTGTATAACTGAGAGGAGACCTCCACATAGCCTTTAAAGGAATGCGGAGAACCGACGAGGGCTTCTGACCTAATGTCCAATCCGCACATTCTCGTGGTGCACCCTATAGGGTATCTACTTGGATACTGAACGAACGAGGATGGGCTGACAATTTGGGATTTAGCCGACCAAATTGTATTCTTATTGGTTAAACCAAAATAAATAAATGATGGTACAACATGACAAAATTTCATGCCGGCTGGGGCGTCGTCCGGTTAAACAAGGCCCCCATTGTTTTCGCCAGGGAACCAGGGCAAACAGCGAAAAGTCAGCTACTGGAACAAATCTGAAAACAAACCCCAACTCAACATCACCAGAGTTAAAGATCGGTACTATCAACGTAAGAAGCCTGAATGGCAAAGAAATGGAGCTAGCTGAGGAATTAGATAAGTACCAGATCGACATAATAGGGGTGACTGAAACAAAAAAGACAAAAACTGGTGAGATCTTTCTGAGCAATAAATACAAAATGTTATATTCAGGCAATGACAATCAAGGAAAAGAAGGAGTAGCCATAGTATTCAACACAAAATACGAGGCTAATCTTCGTGAATGGCAGTCAGTCTCAAGTAGAGTAATGTGGGCAAATATGAGAATGGGGAACTGGACAATGAGACTTATTTGTGCCTATGGTCCCACAGAAGGTTCTACTAAGGTAGAAGTGGAGGAATTTTTTGAGGCTTTAGAAAAAGCAACTGACACAATGAAAAAGGAAAAGTTGGTCCTTGTTGGGGATCTAAATAGCAGAGTAGGAAATGATTGTGAGACATACAAAAATATTTTGGGAAAATTTGGAGAAAACAGCAAAGCTAATAATAATGGCAAATTTCTGTTGGATTTCTGCTCAGGACATGGACTGGTTATTACTAACACCATGTTCCAACATAAAAATGTGCACAAATTCACATGGAGAGAAGAGGCTAGGAATAAGAAAAGTCTCAATGACTATGTTATTGTTGATAGTGATGTCTTCTCCCTGGTGAAGGACACAAGAGTGTACAGAGGATTTGAAATTGGAAGTGATCACTATTTAGTCTTGAGCAGGATAAAATTGAATTTCATATTGAAAAGAATAACATGTAAGAAAGTTTTAAAGCGAATAAAAGTTGAGCAGCTCTCAGATGTGAACTGTAGACTAAAATACACAAAGATTATTGAAGAAAAAATGAAAGAGTTTGAGAACAGGAATCAAACCTTGGAGATTCAGTGGCAAACTCTGAAGAAAACATTGACTGATTCTGCCAGAGAGGCATGTGGTGAGGTTGTCTGCAAGGATAAAAAAATCAGAACTCCCTGGTGGACACAGGAAGTTAAAGAGACAGTGAAGGAAAAGAAGAAAGCATATCAAAAGTTCCTGTCAAATAAGTCAGCTTGTGCTCTTAGAGAATATAGAGACAAATGCAAGAATGCTAAACACTGTGTAAAACTAGCTAAACAAAAGTCATGGGAGGACTTTGACAAGAATATAGAAAATAAATATCAAGAAGGTGGCAAAATATTCTGGAGGTTGTTGAAGAAGCTTAGGAATGGAGGAAAGAGTGCTGTAAAAGGAGTTAGAGATGATGAAGGTGACATGAAAACTGGAGAAAAAAGATATCCTTGAAGTATGGAGTAATTACTTTGAAAAACTGCTAAATGAAACAAGCAGTGATGACAGCACAGTGGTAAAAAACACTGACCAGGCATGCAGGCAGGAATACATATCCATACTTGAAGTAGAAAAAGCCATCAAAGGCTTGAAATGAGGAAAGGCAGCAGGCATAGATGATATTAGACCAGAAATGCTGAAGTATGGTGGTATAAGAGTCTTACAGTTCAGAAAGCCTGGACAGAGGGACGAATTCCCAATGATTGGAGTAGAGCTCTCATAGTACCCATATATAAAAAGGTAAATAAAACTGAATGTGAGAATTACAGAGGTATTTCCCTACTGAGTGTTCCTGGCAAAATCTATGCAAGTATACTTGAGAAACGGTTGAGAAGAATTGTGGAAGAAAAGCTTGGTGAAAAACAAGCTGGATTCAGGCCAAACAGAGGCTGTCAGGATCAGATCTTCACTTTACGACAAATAGTCGAGAAAGGAGGGGAATATAACAAAGATCTGTATTTAAGTTTTGTCGATTTGGAAAAAGCATATGATAAGGTGCCAAGAGAGAAGCTATTCAATACGCTGCAGGTATATGGTGTCAATGGGGCATTATATCAAGCAATACTTAGTCTTTATTTGAGTTGTAAGTCAGCAGTTAGAATTGAAGGAAGTACAGGAAGATGGTTTAATCTGGTGAGAGACAAGGATGTACATTATCATTCTGTTATTCATTATCTATATGGATCACATTATGAAGGAAAGTGGTATTAAACATGATATCAAAATTGGAGATGTTAATGTCAGCTCTTTACTTTATGCGGATGATGTTATACTTCTAAATAAATCCGCTACAAGTCTGCAAGATTCTCTGACTAAATTGAATAGCTGTTGTAATAGATATGGTATGAAAGTCAGCAATAAAAAGACAAAGAGAATGAAAATAGACAGAATCATTGAAAATGTCAACTCTGTTGTGAATGGAGAACCTGTGGATCAAGTAAAATGTTTCAGCTACTTAGGCACGATTTTTACTGAAGATGGTAAATTAAATATAGAAATAGACAACAGAATCAATAAAGCTGGTATGGTGAGAAGTCAATTGAATAAATTCATATGGAATAAGAGAGAAATTAGTCAGAACACTAAATTAGCTGTATACAAGACAGTGTTCAAACCAGTTTTAACTTATGGATCTGAGAGCTGGGTCAGAAGTAAAACACTTGACCAAAGACTAGAGACCGCAGATATGAGAGTCCTGAGAAAGATTACAGGCGTGAACAGATGGCATCAATGGCAATATCATATTAAAAACGAGGATATTAGGAAAGAACTTGACATTGTCTGCATCCAGGAATGCGTTAGCAGAGCTAATCTCAATTGGTATGGTCACCTAAAAAGAATGGACGAGGAAAGATTAGCAAAACAATTGTTCTCTGCCACTTTGGCAGCAAAACGACCCAGAGGAAGACCAAGATATAGGTGGATTGATACGGTACAAAGTGCCTTAGACGATAGAAATATAAGATCTGATAATGTCGGAGTATTGACAAGTAACAGACTGATTTGGAGGAAAATTGTAGATAGGAAGTTAGTAATGATATAATTTTTTCATGTAGTACTATCATATCCTGTACACCCCTTGTGGGTAAATGCAGGAATTTGATGATGATGATGACGATGACTTTTTATATGGTCTGTAACAGGAAGTAAGGTCATATTTTTTGCAGATATTGGTTATTTTCTCAGAGGTTCCGTGGATGTAGGGGATGGTGATAGATTTGGTGTAATCTTTATTGTGGAGGGGAGAAAGGGGGGTGGTGGTTTACTGGTTTTAGTATTTTTTGGATTTTTTTGGGGTTATAGCCATTGGCTAAGAAAGTGTTGAGGATGTGGTTTAGTTCAGTTGTTAGGGCCTTGTTATCTGAGCAGATTAATTTTGCCCTGTTATATAGTGTTTTTATAACCCCATATTGTTGTGAGTGGGGGGGGGATTGCTGGTGAATGTATCTGCCAGTATGTGTGGGTTTTCTGTAAACAGAGAAAACCAAAGATCCATCAAGCTGGCGAGTGATTAAAGTGTCTAGGAAGGGGAGGGTGTTGTTTTCCTCTTTTTCTAAGGTGAACTGGACTCTGGGGTGTTGGTTGTTTAAGTGTGTTAGGAAGGAGTGGAGTGTGTCTGAGCCATGTGGCCAAATAGCAAACACATCATCCACGTAACGAAGCTAAATAGTGGGTTTTTGTGGGGTGGAGTTTAAGGCTTTCTCTTCAAAGGTCTCCATAAAGAAATTGGCCAAGAGGGGGGGAAAGTGGTGAACCCATGGCTGTCCCCTCTATCTGTTTGTAGAACTTTCCTTGCCAAACGAAATAGCCTGAGTTCATTGTGAATTGAAATAGGGCTGAGATATCGGGAGGAAATTTGGCTTGGATGAGCTCTAGGATTTCTTTGAGTGGGACATTAGTGAATAGGGAGGAGACGTCAAAACTGACCATTATGTCAGTGTGTTGGAGTGAGAGGTTTTCTATACTGGCTTTAAAGTGGGTTGAGTTTTTTATGTGTGATGATGTGTTGCCAGTATAGTGTGTGAGCGTTCTGGCTAAATGTTTGGCTAATTTATATGTGGGGGAATCAATGCCATCAACTATGGGACGTAATGGCACATTTTGTTTATGTATTTTTGGGAGTCCATATAATTGGGGGGGGGGGGGGGTCTAGAGTTATAAGGTTTTAGTTTGTTTGTGACTTCCACAGGCCAAGAAGTGACTTTCTTAAGGAGTCTGTGGAGAGTTCTAATCTGAGAGCGGGTAGGATTATATTCAATAGGGAGGTAAGTAGTACGGTCTAGTACTAAAGCATTAAGCTTACCTTTGTAGTCCTTTTGATTGAGCACCACAGTGGCGTTTCCCTTATCTGCTTTGGTGATTACTATTTTTTTGTTATTCTTCATTTCTTATAGGGCTGCATATTCGTCTTTGGATAAGTTGGTTTTTGGAGGTTTGGCTTTAGTGAGAACACCGACTACATCCAGTCTGACGTTGTTTGCGATATGGTTAGGAAGGTTGCGAATCCCACATTCTATTTGGATCATGATTTCCTAACTGGAAGTCACTAACAAACTAAAACCTTATAACTCTAGACACCCCCCCCCAATTAATGGACTCTCAAAAATACATAAACAAAATGTGCCATTACGTCCCATAGTCGATGGCATTGATTCCCCCACATATAAATTAGCCAAACATTTAGCCAAAACGCTCACACACTATACTCTGGCAACACATCATCACACATAAAAAACTCAGCCCACTTTAAAGCCAGTATAGAAAACCTCTCACTCCAACACACTGACATAATGGTCAGTTTTGACGTTTCCTCCCTATTCACTAATGTCCCACTCAAAGAAATCCTAGAGCTCATCCAAGCCAAATTTCCTCCCGATATCTCAGCCCTATTTCAGTTCACAATGAACTCAGGCTATTTCGTTTGGCAAGGAAAGTTCTACAAACAGATAGAGGGGACAGCCATAGGTTCACCACTTTCCCCCCCTCTTGGCCAATTTCTTTATGGAGACCTTTGAAGAGAAAGCCTTAAACTCCACCCCACAAAAACCCACTATTTAGCTTCGTTACGTGGATGATGTGTTTGCTATTTGGCCACATGGCTCAGACACACTCCACTCCTTCCTAACACACTTAAACAACCAACACCCCAGAGTCCAGTTCACCTTAGAAAAAGAGGAAAACAACACCCTCCCCTTCCTAGACACTTTAATCACTCGTCAGCTTGATGGATCTTTGGTTTTCTCTGTTTACAGAAAACCCACACATACTGGCAAATACATTCACCAGCAAGCCCCCCCCCCCCACTCACAACAATATGGGGTTATAAAAACACTATATAACAGGGCAAAAATTAATCTGCTCAGATAACAAGGCCCTAACTACTGAACTAAACCACATCCTCAACACTTTCTTAGCCAATGGCTATAACCCCCAAAAAATCCAAAAAATACTAAAACCAGTAAACCACCACCCCCCTTTCTCCCCTCCACAATAAAGATTACACCAAATCTATCACCATCCCCTACATAAACGGAACCTCTGAGAAAATAACCAATATCTGCAAAAAATATGACCTTACTTCTTGTTACAGACCATATAAAAAGTTGGCATCCCTTATCCGCTCTACCAAAGACCAACAACTTCCCCTAGACCTACCTGGTGTATACCAGGTCCCTTGCAGTTGCAAATTGTTCTACTTTGGCCAAACAGGCAGAACAGGAAATATCAGGATTTCAGAACACAAAGACCACATCTGGTTTCACCAGTACAGCTGCTCTGGGCTGGCAGACCATGCCTTAGATACCCGCCATAGAATTTGTTGGAAGAAAACAAAAATAATACACCGCAGCAAGTTTAAATACAAAAGATTATTCAAGGAATCATCAGCAGCTCTAAAAAACGTTCCTAACCTCAACAAAATTGGGTGCATGAAACTACCCCAAATTTGGGAGACTTACATTATGAGAAAGAACTTCAGCCCAGCTGTCAAGACAACCAAATTAGCCCACCAGAGGGCACCATTAGGACTTTAGGAACAATATTAGTTTCTTGCTTTCTTCCTCATCTGCTTTTGTTAGTGCCTGCGTGCACATACCATATCTTTATGTTCCTGAAGATGGCAACGTGACGTTGCCGAAATATAGAAGTTATTCATTAAAGTTACCTTTAATTAATATACTTTATATGCATTGTTAATTCCGTAAACTAATTATCAGTTATGTATGACTAATGTATAAGCCTTGCTACTAGAAGAATAGATATTTGTTTTTAACTATGGTGACATGTTAATTTGTCATTCAAATGTAAATCTCATTTCTAGAATTATACATAGTTTTTAATATAAGATTCAATATCATAAATCACTCAAATTTTATGTATATAACTTTTTATAACTGGAAAAAAAATACTTACTGCATCACTAATGAGATAAAATGAGAGAATAATATCCAAAAGTGTGGCAAGAGAGATAGACATTATCCATGGGAGGAGTAATAATCGGCTATCCTAAATAATCAAACAAAACTAATAGAAATGCTGTACTATAAGGATAGGTTGTTCATGTCGTAAAAGTTTGTAACAGTATATTAATAATGTTAGAGATCAATCCTTAAATGAAAACAGCAAATATTTTAAGTTAGTATTTTCAAGGTCACAAAGTATTTTATAGGACCTTTTATTTTAAGATCACTTTATAATTTTCCTTCCTGATTTATGCTTATATGTAGACCCACACCTTACTGCAGGTGTTCGAAACCAAATCTGATGGAACAAAGTGGTTAATCCTTATTCCCATAGTGTTGATGTCAGTACATGTTGCATATGTTTTTTTCTGGCAGTTTGTCTGTTTAGAGAGATGAAAATCCCTCTACCTCCTTATAAGACTGGCTACCTCACCATTTGATTGTAAACACCTGATAAAGGTTCCTTGCGTCATAGATGGGATTCAAACCATGTCATTCCAACCAAAGGTTTCATTAAACCAACTGAGATATGGAGGCTCTATAATATTTTAAAATATCTTAATAGAAAAAAATCTAATTATCATTTTTTTTAATTCACATGAATTGATAACTTAAATCTGTTTTCCAGATGAATATTCGAACTAAATTGTTGTGTGAGAATATCCTTGAATTTTCAATGTTTGTCTTTTAAAAATTCTAAAATTGTTTAATTTCTAGACTATATAGAAAAAAAAGTGAACTAACAAAATGTTGAAAATTTTAAACAACATAATATTACTTCCAAAAACAAGCATTGTTGTTAAATTGGTAATGCAATACCATCAGATTTCCTTAAGCATCAATATTAAAGAAGGCCTAAGTATCCACCTAAGTCTGAGTATAATATCTCTTTTCATAAATGTTCCAGATTTATGTTATTTTATAATTAACTTTCTGTAACATGTATGAAAAGAGATATTGTACTCAGATGGTATTCAGATCTTCTTTAATACTGATACTTAATGAAATCTACTGAATTTTTTTTTAAATATGAATATATTTTATAATAAAAATAAAAAATGAGCTGCAAATGTTACAAGTATTTAAGAATAAGGGGAAGAATTTCTGGCAACGAACAAGATAATTTGCAAAAAATTATTGGTTTAAATAAAACAGATGATGAGAATGATGGATTGACAAGAACAGATAGAGAGATATAGTGTTTTTCATGGAGACAGAAAAGGCAATAGGAGAGAAGGTGAGAGCGTCATTGATGATAGCAAAAAACTGAGCCCATTCAACATGGAAATAGTTACAGTGCTTTTGAGACAGTATGTGTGAGTTGGAAATATACAGTAGGAAATATTACTATTCTATTATCATCATTACTATACCTGCATATAAAGTCAAAATAGTTGCCAAGAGAGATTTAACAGTCACACATAACTCATCAAACTATCAAGCAATGAATTCCACTCTGCATGTAAAGGAAAACATATGCTCCTCTCAATGCTCTCTCTCTCTGCTGTGTGTGTGTGTGTGTGTGCGCGTGCGTGCGTGATTGCGTGCGCATACACCAGTCAAAATGGGAGTGCACAAGCCTAGTAATAACTGCATGCAAAAAAATTCTGCTTTCAGCATTTCTAATTTATTATTATTTTTTTTATTACAACCTCCATGGAATCAGCAGACTTATTGTGAGAGGTTCATTCAACTGAAAACATATTTATCATATATAATCTTAAATTCTTTAACACTCCTTGCATTAACAACACATTCTGGTAATATGTTCCATTCACTGACAATCCTCCATGTAAAAAATCTACTCTTCACCACACCTTTACATAACTTCCAGGAATTCTGGTTCTTCCCTTCTACTTTTTTTATAATCCCTCTACAATATATTACATTCCAAAATGATTTATAATCATCATCATCATCATCATCAAATTCCTGCCATGTACCCTCAAGGGGTGTACAGGATATGACAGTACTACATGAAAAAATTACATCATTACTAACTTCCTATCTACAATTTTCCTCCAAATCAGTCTATTACTTGTCAAGACTCCAACATTATCAGATCTTATATTTCTATCGTCTAAGGCACTTTGTACCGTATCAATCCACCTATATCTTGGTCTTCCTCTGGGTCGTTTTCCTGCCAACCTGGCAGAGAACACTTGTTTTGCTAATCTTTCCTCTCCCATTCTATTTAAGTGACCATACCATCTGAGATTAGCTCTGCTAACGCATTCCTGGATGCTGACAATGTCAAGTTCTTTCCTAATATCCTCATTTTTAATATGATATTGCCATTGATGCCATCTGTTCACGCCTCTAATCTTTCTCAGGACTCTCATATCTGCGGTCTCTAGTCTTTGGTCAAGTGTTTTACTTCTGACCCAGCTCTCAGATCCATAAGTTAAAATTGGTTTGAACACAGTCTTGTATACAGCTAATTTAGTGTTCCGACTAATTTCTTTCTTATTCCATATGAATTTATTCAATTGACTTCCCACCATACCAGCTTTGCTGATTCTGTTGTCTATTTCTATATTTAGTTTACCATCTTCAGTAAAAATTGTGCCTAAGTAGCTGAAATGTTTTACTTGTTCCACAGGTTCTCCATTCACAACACAGTTGACATTTTCAATGATTCTGCCTATTTTCATTGTCTTTGTCTTTTTATTGCTGACCTTCATACCATATCTATTACAAAAGCTATTCAATTTAGTCAGAGAATCTTGCAGACTTGTAGCGGATTTATTTAGAAGTATAACATCATCCGCATAAAGCAAAGAGCTGACATTAACATCTCCAATTTTGATATCAGGTTTAATACCACATTCCTTCATAATGTGATCCATATAGATAATGAATAACAGAGGGGATAATGTACATCCTTGTCTCACACCAGATTTAATATTAAACCATCTTCCTGTACTTCCTTCAATTCTAACTGCTGACTCACAACTCAAATAAAGACTAAGTATTGCTTGATATAATGCCCCATTGACACCATATAACTGCAGCGTATTGAATAGCTTCTCTCTTGGCACCTTGTCATATGCCTTTTCCAAATCGACAAAACTTAAATACAGATCTTTGTTATATTCCCATGCTTTCTCGACTATTTGTCGTAAAGTGAAGATCTGATCCTGACAGCCTCTATTTGGCCTGAATCCAGCTTGTTCTTCACCAAGCTTTTCTTCCACAATTCTTCTCAACCGTTTCTCAAGTATACTTGCATAGATCTTGCCAGGAACACTCAGTAGGGAAATACCTCTGTAATTCTCACATTCAGTTTTATTTCCCTTTTTATATATAGGTACTATGAGAGCTCTACTCCAATCATCGGGAATTCGTCCCTCTGTCCAGGCTTTCTGAACTATGCAGTGCAGCCACTGTAAGACTCTTATACCACCATACTTCAGCATTTCTGGTCGAATATCATCTACTCCTGCTGCCTTTCCACATTTCAAGCCTTTGATGGCTTTTTCTACTTCAAGTATGGATATGTATTCCTGACTGCATGCCTGGTCAGTGTTTTTTATCACTGTGCTGTCATCACTGCTTGTTTCATTTAGCAGTTTTTCAAAGTAATTACTCCATACTTCAAGGATATCTTTTTCTCCTGTTTTCATTTCACCTTTATCATCTCTAATTCCTTTTACAGCACTCTTTCCTCCATTCCTAAGCTTCTTCAACAACCTCCAGAATATTTTGCCACCTTCTTGATATTTATTTTCTATATTCTTGCCAAAGTCCTCCCATGACTTTTGTTTAGCTAGTTTTACACACTGTTTAGCTTTCTTACATTTGTCTCTGTATTCTGTAAGAGTAAAAGCTGACTTATTTGCCAGGAACTTTTGATATGCTTTCTTCTTTTCCTTCACTACCTCTTTAACTTTCTGTGTCCACCAGGGAGTTCTGATTTTTTTATCCTTGCACACAACCTCACCACATGCCTCTCTGGCAGAATCAATCAATGTTTCCTTCAGAGTTTGCCACTGAATCTCCAAGGCTTGATTCCTGTTCTCAAACTCTTTCATTTTCTTTTCAATAATATTTCTGTATTTTAGTCTACAGTTCACATCTGAGAGCTGCTCAACTTTTATTCGCTTTAAAACTTTCTTACATGTTATTCTTTTCAATATGAAATTCAATTTTATCCTGCTCAAGACTAAATAGTGATCACTTCCAATTTCAAATCCTCTGTACACTCTGGTGTCCTGCACCAGGGAGAAAACATCACTATCAACAATAACATAGTCAATGAGACTTTTCTTATTCCTAGCCTCTTCTCTCCATGTGAATTTGTGCACATTTTTATGTTGGAACATGGTGTTAGTAATAACCAGTCCATGTCCTGAGCAGAAATCCAACAGATATTTGCCATTATTATTAGCTTTGCTCTTTTCTCCAAATTTTCCCAAAATATTTTTGTATGTCTCACAATCATTTCCTACTCTACTATTTAGATCCCCAACAAGGACCAACTTTTCCTTTTTCATTGTGTCAGTTGCTTTTTCTAAAGCCTCAAAAAATTCCTCCACTTCTACCTTAGTAGAACCTTCTGTGGGACCATAGGCACAAATAAGTCTCATTGTCCAGTTCCCCATTCTCATATTTGCCCACATTACTCTACTTGAGACTGACTGCCATTCAAGAAGATTAGCCTCGTATTTTGTGTTGAATACTATGGCTACTCCTTCTTTTCCTTGATTGTCATTGCCTGAATATAACATTTTGTATTTATTGCTCAGAAAGATCTCACCAGTTTTGATCTTTTTTGTTTCAGTCACTCCTATTATGTCGATCTGGTACTTATCTAATTCCTCAGCTAGCTCCATTTCTTTGCCATTCAGGCTTCTTACGTTGATAGTACCGATCTTTAACTCTGGTGATGTTGAGTTGGGGTTTGTTTTCAGATTTGTTCCAGTAGCTGACTTTTCGCTGTTCACCCTGGTTCACTGGCGAAAACAACGGGGGCCTTGTTTAACCGGGCGACGCCCCAGCCGGCATGAAATTTTGTCATGTTGTACCATCATTTTTTATTTTGGTTTAACCAATAAGAATACAATTTGGTCGGCTAAATCCCAAATTGCCAGCCCATCCTCGTTCGTTCAGTATCAAAGTAGATACCCAACAGGGTGCACCACGAGAAGGTGAGGATTGGACATTAGGTCAGAAGCCCTGGTCGGTTCTCCGCATTCCTTTAAAGGCTATGTGGAGGTCTCCTCTCAGTTATACAGCTTTGACCCTTAAATCATACTTATTGCTTATTTTATTTAGTAATTTCTCCAATGTCTTCATTCCAATATTACTCTAACCCATTTCAAGTTAATATACTCTAATTAGTGACTATTAGCCTATGCCATACAGGTGAATTGAGGCCAGGATCAGATGCAGAGGAATATTTGTTTAATGTTTACTGATTTCTTTAATGTTTAATGGATTTAGCTATACAGATTTAAGTGAATTAAAAGGCATAGAATTTCCTATTCTCGAACTTCATATAATTTGTTTATACAGGGTAATTCAGAACTCTTGGGCCAAACTTTAAGGGGCAATAGAACACACCTAAACAAGCACTTTTCATCATACAATGCATGGTCTGAACTCAAGCGGGTGAAGCGCTATAGGGTGCTTTCCAGTGAACAGTTATAAGCACTGGTTTTTGCAGTTATTGTTATTTCTACCATGGAGTGCAAAAAGGATGGATTCTTTCACAAATCAGGAGAAAGCTGACATGCATTTCATTTACGAAGCTGCGGATGGGAATGCGAGGGAAGCCCAAAGACTGTACCGAGAGTGCTTTCCGACCAGATGCATGCCTAATCATAAAACCTTTCAGCGATTGTACCAAATCTGTGCAAAATGGGCTCCTTTGTCAGCGGCATGCAGGATATAGAGTGTGCAAGGAGTGTGAGGACGCCATGTGTTACAGAGGAAATTCTACATAGGGTTGCAGATCATCCCGAATGTAGCGTATTTTTACAAGAGATCTTGCCAGAATTACTGAACCCTGTTCCAGCAAACATTCAAACACGTATGTGGTTCCAACACGATGGAGCGCCACCCCATTTCAGCTTGAATGTGCAGAATGCCTTGGATGCAGCATTTCCAGGACGATAGATTGGTTGGGGTGGTCCCATCACTTGGCCACTATGATCGCCTGATCTCTCATGTCTGGACTTTTTCCTATGGGGCCATATGAAAAGCCTGATTTACGATAGCCCCCCCCCCCCCCAACGATTCCAATGAGGACCTTATTGTCAGGATTTCTATTGTCGCTGCAGCTGTATGAGAAATGCCTGGTGTTTTCGCCAATCACTACGTCGAAGAGGTGTGCAGCCTGCATTAATGTTGGTGGTCGCTCTTTTGAGCAGTTTCTGTAATTTGTTCAATAAAATTCTTTAATTTATGTTCTGTAATTTATGCAATTGTTTCAAATCACCTCTGTCATTCTTATGTTTCTTCATTTCCTAACACAGTAGTTGCTAACCCCTAGCACTTCACCACTTGAGTTTGGACCATGCATTGTATGACAAAAAGTGCTTGTTTAGGTGTGTTCTATCACCCCTTAAAGTTTGGCCCAAGAGTTCTGAATTACCCTGTATACTGCATGTATATGCAGCATTTAATAGCTGAAGGAGTAAGCATTTAAGTTGCTTTTATAGAAATATTTAGCATGGTACACACAAGATCTTTTAATAAAGATACTGTCACCAATTTTAGGCATATCAAATTAAGAGTCTGTGATTTGTGACTTTCACTATTATGAGGACAGGCTACTACACACTGAGTCTGAGACTAAACTTGCAGATATAGGCAGAATATCTCTCTCTCACACACACACACACACACACACACACACACACACACACACACACACACACACACACACACACACACAGGTATCCCCAAATTCATTTCCTTGTTTTATTATTTTTATTCATTTATTGTATTTTATAGGTTTTTATTCTTCATTATACTGGTTTTTATAGTATTTTTAACATACTCCTCTATTTTTACTTCATTTGTTTACTCACGTTAGGTTTTTAGTGTATTTTCCCCCTTTTTTTTAATGAATGAAATGTCAAGTGAACAGTAAAACTGGTCAACTGAGGTCTCTCTCTCTCTCTCTTTCCTCTTTTACTGTCTCACTCTGTCTGTTTCTCTTCCTCTTCTTCCTGCTGAATCTCAATGCCACTTTTATACTCAAAAGACCAAATGATAGACTTGAATTCACACAACACATATAATATATATTATCATCAGAGCTTATACCACCTTTACCACGAGTTGCCTTGGTCTTGCACTACCTGCAGGGTCAGCTAGACTTGCATTACGTGCAGGCACAAACTTGACTTATTTGTCTGTTTGCTTACTTGGGAAATGGAGTAAAACCAGGTTTAAAATAGCTTGGTATCTTTAACATTTATTATACCCAAGGTAAAATACTTTCTACATTTATATCTCCTCCAGAGATTTTTATTTAATAAGGTTAAAACACCTTATGGTAACTTTTTCTGGTAAAATACTTATAAGCTCTGTATTACTAAAATCTAAATCTTGATATTTCTAACCTAGCTCCCACTGATGAGACCTCAATAAAGGTCGAAACCGGTCTGGGTAGTGGCCCCCTTGCCTTTAATACAAAACATCATACATCTCCTCTAGGAGATGTGTTTTGGCATTAAGGGTAAATATTAAGATTAGTGATCAGAGCTTATACCACCTTTACCACAAATTGCCTTGGTCTTGCACTACCTGCGGGGTCAGCTAGACTTGCATTACGTGCAGGCGCAAACTTGACTTATTTGTTTGTTTGCTTACTTGGGAAATGGAGTAAAACCAGGTTTAAAATAGCTTGGTATCTTTAACATATATATATATATATATATATATATATATATATATATATATATATATTTCAAGAGCCAATAGCTCTTGTATATTTCCAATAGCTCAGTTGGCATAGACGAAGCCATTTGGTCAGAAAGACCTGGATTCGATTCCCATACATGATGAGAGGAACCTTTATCTGGTCTCTTTCAGCTAAAGGTGAGTAAGCTGGTCTCATACAGAGGTAGATTTTTTCACCTAGATTTTTTCATCGGGTTTTTCATCCTCCAGAACAGGCAAACCGGCCCTGTGACCACACACATGGATTTACAGCCATGAATTGTCAATTCTGTCAATTATCTATTTCTCTCACTTGAAAATGTATTTTACATGTTGTTCATCCTACAAGTACAAGGAGAGTGTTATTAAGTATAATCCATAGTTTGAAGTGAGTGCACAAATGTGCAGACATTGAGGAAGCATCGCAACTAGAAGCAACAGCTGTTGGATTGTTTGGGTTTCATTGGTGTAGCGACTGGAAGGAGAATGTAGATTCATTTTTTTGTTTTATAGGGAAGAGTAAAAAAAAAAGTTAGAGGAACAGAATCATCGACCTAGAGATTTGTCTGAAAGTGTTTTCTATTCAAACAGTAAACAACAACCAGAAGTTAAAAATCAAGAAGGCCTCTAATATTGTTTTTAAAAAGATAAAACAACAACACAGTTTGGAAAATTAGATTTTTCCAAATTGTAAACATTGGATATGAGGAGGGAGCAAGCAAAGGAGTTGATGGTTTTAATTGGCACGAATGATTTGACAGAGAACAAAGAGCAAGTCAGAATGGATATCAGGAGGCTGCTTAGAAGGATAAAAGAGAATAGTGTGACAGGAAGGGTAGTCAGCATGTTGCCTAGGTATGACTGTGGTGAGATGAGGCAGAGAGCAAGGATTATCAATGATATGCTGGCTGAAATGTGTGAGGAGACGGGAGTACAGTTTGTTGATGTGTGGAATCAGTTTGAAGCAAGAAGTGAACTGTATGGGAGCGATGGACTGCATTTGAGTGATTATGGTGTGAGTCGCTTGGAGAGACTGCTGCTGGAAGGTAGAGAAGTGAGCAGAGTGAGAGAGAATGAATCAGATCAAGCGGGAAGCGATGTGGAAGAGCAGGAAAGACAGGAGACAGTGAAGAGGTGGTTATGAATGAGGAAGTGAGTGGTATGAGTATAGAAAATGAGAGAATGGGTGTGCAAGAGGAGTAGGGAAACAAGGAGGCTCAAGGTGGACAGGGGTACACAGCGTGAGAAAGGTGGATGCTCCGAGAGGAGGTCAGAGCATGTGTAGACAGGAAAGAAATGCGATATCCTGGGATCAAGAGGAAACAGTTGGAATTGGAAAGGATTTTAAAATGAATAAGCAGAAAGGGAAATGGCCCCAGTCGAGCATGGAGAGATCACATCGAGTGAGTGGTATCAGTGGAACTAACTGTAGATCCAGAAATGAGCTGTTGTGTTTGTATACAAATGCTAGACGTATAAGAAACAAGGCAGATGAAATGGTTGCATTAATTGCGTCTGTTCACCCAAAGATTGTTGGAATAAGTGAGACATGGTTGGAAGAGGATGACATCCTGACAGGAATAGAGATGGAAGAGTATGATATGTTTCGTGAGGATAGAAGGGGTAAAAAGGGAGGGGGGAGTGCTTTTGATGATATAGAAAGGGTTATGTATATACAAAGTAGAGATGCAAGAGGGAAATAGTGCCAGTGGTTTTGAGGCAGTATGGTGTGAGATAGAGGTGAATGGAATCAAATACTTGGTTGGATGTTGTTATAGACCAGGTAATGTGGATGGTGGTGATAATGAAATGTATATTCAAATTAACCAAGCAAATAAGAAAAGGGTGATCATTATGGGTGATTTTAATTATGGCAATGTAGACTGGAATGATGAGATAGCAATTGGAAGTAAAGAAATGAGTTTCTTGAGTTTTTGAGGGATAACTACCTCAGACAGTATGTGAGAGAGGGCATGTGAGGATTGAGGGTCTTGGATTTGGTCATCTCATCAGAGGATGTAATTATAAATGAAGTGTCAAATCATCCACCAATTGGTGAGAGTGACCATGAGGTGATTAACTGGGTGGTTGCCAGCAGTGTGAGGATCTCTGTGAGAAAAGGATATATGTGGAACTACAAGGGGGTGGATTATGAAGAGCTCAGGAGACAGCTTGCGGGTGTAGCATGGAATGAGGAGTTAGCTGGAAAAGAGATCAATGCAGCTTGGGGGATTTTCAAAAACTATCTAGTAGATGCAATGACTAAGTGCATTCCAAGGGTGAGAAGGTTAAATAAGGTAGGTGTGAGATGGATGAATAACGAGATTAAGCATGCGATACAGAGAAAGAGGGCATTGTGGAGGTAGCATAAGAGAAGTGGAAATAACCAATTCCATGAGGTCTACAAAGACCAGGCAAGGAGGGTGACTCGGTTGGCGAGGGTAGCTAAAGAGAGGTATGAACAGCAGTTAGCTAATGAAACCAAAAAGTAAGGAGTTCTTTCGATATGTAGCATTCTTTTAAAAGAAAGAATGATTATGGAAGGATGACATTGATAGGAGAAAATGGTATAAAGATAGCTGTTGCAGAATGTGTGGTGGAGATACTTAATGAGCAATTCATAAAGCTTTCAATCTTGTGAATGTGATTTCATGGAGATTGAGAGCAGTAGATGATGGGGAAGGAGAGACTGACTGTAAGTGAGCAAGAGATGTATGGGGAGTTGAGTAAACTAGATGTTAATAAGGCTGTGGGACTTGATAATATATCACCACGTATTCTGAAGGAATGTGCCAGGGAGTTGACACCTGTCTTGATATATTTTTTTAATACGAGTCTTGCACTCAGTCAAGTGCCTAAGAAGTGGAAGGAGGGCAAGATTGTGCCACTTCATAAATGAGGTGATCGAACTCGAGCATCAAACTATAGGCCTATATCTGTGTGTCAGGTGTTATGGTAAAGTTGTTGGAGAAGCTTGTGAGAACTAGGATCCAGAGTTGGGTTGACAATAATGGTATTACCTTTGATGGACAGCATGAATTTGCTAAAGGGAGGTGATGTTTTACTAATCTACTTACTTATTACAATAAAATGACTGCTTCCTTGGACAGAGGAGAAGGATACAGAGTAATATACTTAGATTTTGCAAAGGCTTTTGATAGAGTACCTCATGATAAATTGATAGTCAAACTAGAGCAGATGAGGTTGGCTATTAGGTTAGTGAAATTGGATTGGAGACTGGCAAGCTGATAGGCACTCCACTAGTAACTAGTCACTAGTGGAGTGCCTCAGGGGTCTGTTTTGGAGCCATTACTGTTTAACTTGTATATTAATGACATATGTGAAGATTTGGATGGAGATATTCAGTTGTTTGCAGATGATGCAAAGTTGGAATGAACCATGAAGAGTAGCGAAGATGTTGTGGCCTTATAAGAAGACTTGAATAAATTGACGGACTGGACACGGAAATGGGGATGCGAGTTCAATGTTGCAAAATGTAAGGTTTTTAAAATTTGGAAAACAAAGATGGGATGCAGAATTTATGCTTCGTGAGGATATATTGTTGGAGGTGGAAGAAATAAGAGATCTAGGGATGCTAGTGGATAAGGATCTGAAATTTAGAGGCCACATAGCCAAAATTGTGAAGACAACACAAAGGCTTCTCGGAATGATGCAGAGGACACTGACGTGTAGAATAGGGAGATTCTTGTTCCGTTGTATAAGGCTTTGATTAGGCCACACATGGACTATTGTGCCCAGATTTGGTCACCTGATTTTCAGAAGGATGAAGAGATATTGGAAAGGGGTCCAAAGGCAATTGACTAAGGTAGTTTCTGACCTCTGGAATGTCGAGTATGAGGAAAGATTGAGAAGATGCAACTTGCAGATTCTGGTGGACAAGTTATTAAGGG
Organism: Typopeltis vanoorti; assembly: GCF_054136105.1. Taxonomy (NCBI): domain Eukaryota; kingdom Metazoa; phylum Arthropoda; class Arachnida; order Uropygi; family Thelyphonidae; genus Typopeltis; species Typopeltis vanoorti. The sequence goes on from NC_143560.1 coordinate 43,903,654, forward strand.
GGTTGTTATAGGTTCAATGCTGGAGAAGTTCTACAGAAAATAGTGGGAGATCCAGGGAGAACTAGAGGTCATCCCTGGAAACTGTATAAAGAGGGTGCGAGTAGGGGAGTGAGAGGCAGGTTTTTTTTGTGCAGAGTTGTAAATGATTGGAATGCCTTGCCTGAGAGTGTGGTATCTGCAAGGAGTTTGAATGTAGAACAAGTGAACAATTAAACAAGTGAAAAATAAACTTTCAACATCTTTCTCTAAATCCAGAGTAATTTAATAAAAAGGTAGCACACCTTTTGGAAATTCCTATAGGTAAAGATGACCTTGCTATTGCTTCTGCCTGGTATCTCCACTTCTGGGCCTGGCTCCCACTGAAGAGACCTCAATAAAGGTCGAAACTAGTATGTGTAGTGGCCCTTCCCTTAATGCATAACATTATACATATTCGCAAGGAGATGTGTTTTGCATTATGGGAGATACTGAGATAGGAGTGATGTTAGCTTGGTCCACCTTTGCTACGAGTTGCCCGGTGTTGTACTACCTTACTCCAGTCCTGAATATATTTTCAGGCACAAATTTTGTTTGCTCACACTTGGATAAAGGATTAAACTAAATTTATTAGCGTTTGAATGTGTTCAAGGCACAGTATGATGAGCTGTCTGTGTGATAAAAGGATCTCCCAGATGAATCTTTGACTCCATGAGGTCTTGAGGTAATAGTAATAATAATAATAATAATAATAATAATAATAATAATTTCTTTAGTAATTTGGTGTAATATTTGTTTTCTTTACCTTGCATGTGTTCCAGTCATTAGATGAAATTGAAGACACAAGGTTTTATTTGTTGCAATTTTAATGATTATGAAAAAGCTTTTGACAAAATTAGTAGAACAAAAATTGTTTAAAATATTAACCGATTTAAATATACCAAACCAACTTTTACAATCCATTCAAGAAATATATACAGGAAATAAAATAGCAGTTAAACTAGAACACATCTCAGAATGGAAAGATATATCAAGAGGAGTACAACAAGGATGTGCCCTCTCACCTCTGCTTTTCAATATATATATAAATAAAATTATAACAATCTGGAAACAGTATAACCCATTTGGTATACAAATAACCCCACAAATGAAGATAGATACACTACTATTTGAAGACAATCAAATAGTATTAGCTACATCAGAAGATGATTTACAAAGATCATTAAAATCATTAAATGACATCTCAAAACAATATAATATGACAATATCTAAAGAAAAACAAAAATAATGGCATTCAAAGGGAAAAACCCAATAATAAGTAAAATAATGATAATATATGATAATGATAATAATCATATGAAGAAGAAAAAATGTAGACACTAAAATATCAAACTTTGTCAAAGTAAATGACATAATAAATAATATATTTAAGTCATCTCTACCACAAAAACACACTAGAATCAGACTATATAATGTCTTGTCAAAACCAACTCTACTATACAGAAGCAAAACATGGACCATAAAAAAGGAAAGATGAAAAAAGAATTCAAACAGCAGAAATGAAATTTCTCAGAAAAACAGCTGGATATTCCAAGTAGGACCATAAAACAAATGAAGAAATTTTACAATCCTTGAATATAAAACCAATTCATCACCTACATAAGACAGTATAAGAAAAACTGGATAGAGCATTTAAATCAAATAAACAACAGCAGACTACCAAAAATATTATACAGATATAAAATAAGTGGTAAAAGAAGAATTGGAAGACCAAGAAAGAGATGGCATGAGACCGGAACAGGCCACCTGGCCTAAAATCCATGCTAGGAAGAAGAAGCAAGACAGAAAGTTGGGTATTTTCCTAATACTGCAGATAAGAAGGAAACTGTATTCAGACAGAAAAGAGAACTGATTTCATCATTATAAAAAGACTGTTTAAAGAACTGTCAAACCAACAGAGTTTATCTAAATGTTTTTGCCTCATGGATAATTTTCTAAAGTAGGGTAAATTTTTCCAAACAGTTCTGTTTTCCTTATCAATTTATATGTTTGGATCACATCCTTCCTTCTCCTCCTCCTATCCACAAGGGTCTTCAAATTGCATTTACTCAATCTATCTTCATACCCAACATTCCAGACACCAAAACCATTTTGGTCAATTTTCTGTGGACCTTTCCAATGTATCCTAATACCTTGAAAACCAGGTGATCCTAATATGCACACTGTAATCTATATGTGATCTAATCAAGGCTTAGCACAAGGAAACCATAATCTCTTTACTTGTCAGTGTCTCCTATCTAGAAGAAAGTTCTGAGATAGGTAAAGAGAAAACGAAATGGCTCAAGGAAGGTATGAAGAAGTCACATCTAAATAAGTAGTATTATCAGTGAAACTTGTTATAGATCTAGGAATGAGCTGTTATATTTTATATACAAATGCTGGAAGTATTAGAAACAAGAGAAGTGAAATAGTTGCATTGATGAAGTTTGTTCACCCAAAAATTGTTGGAATAAGTGAGACATGGTGAGAAACATCCTGACAGTAATAGGAAATGGAAGGGAATAGTGGCAGTGATTTTTTGAGGCAGTATGGTGTGAGATAGAGATGAATAGAATGAAATACTTAGACAGATGTTGCTATATACCTGATAATGTGGAGGGTAGTGACCACAAAAAGTATAAGCAAATTAACCAAGCAAATAGGAAACAGGTGATCATTATGGATGAATTTTAATTATGGCAATATAGATTGGAATGATGAGAAAAGCAAAGAAAATGAATTTCTCGAGATTTTGAGGGATTGCTACCTTAGACAGTATGTAACAGAGGGCACGTGAGGATTGAGGGTCTTGGATTTGATCACCTCATCAGAGGATATCATTATAAATGAAGTGCCAAATCTCCCTCCAGTTGGTGAGAGTGACCATGAAGTGATTACCTGGGTGGTTTCCAGCCATGCGAGTACTTCTGTGAGAAAAGGATATATATGGAACTACAAGGATGGTGATCATGAAGACAAATAGAAATGCTACACCTGCAAGCTGTCTCCTGGAGACAGCTTGCAGGTGTAGCATGGAAGGAGGAGTTGTGTGGAAAGGAGGTCATTGCTGCTTAGGTGCTATTTAAGAACTATCAAGTAATATAATAAATTTAGTTTAATCCTTTATCCAAGTGTGAGCAAACAAGGTTTGCACCTGAAAATGTTTTGCATTATGGGAGATACTGAGATAGGAGTGATGTTAGCTTGGTCCACCTTTGCTATGAGCTGCCCTGGTGTTGTACTACCTTACCCCATTCCTGAAGATATTTTCAGGTGCAAAAACTTTGTTTGCTCACACTGGATAAAGGATTAAACTAAATTTATTATAGTCTAACCAAGTGAAAAATAAACTTTCGATATCTTTCTCCAAATCCAGAGTAATTTAATAAAAAGGTGGCACACCTTTTGGCAACTCCTATAGGTAAAGATGACCTCACCATTGCTTCTGGGCCTGGCTTCCACTGAAGAGACCTCAATAAAGGTCGAAACTAGTCTGGGTAGTGGCCCTTCCCTTAATACATAACATTATACATATCTGCAAGGACATGTGTGTTTTGCATTATGGGAGACTGAGATGGGAGTGATGTTAGCTTGGTCCACCTTTGCTATGAGTTTCCCGGTGTTGTACTACCTTACCCCAGTCCTGAAGATATTTTCAGGTGCAAACTTTGTTTGCTCACACTTGGATAAAGGATTAAACTAAATTTATTATAGTCTAACCAATTGAAAAATAAATTTTCAACATCTTTCTCTAAATCCAGAGTAATTTAATAAAAAAGGTGGCACACCTTTTGCAACTCCTATAGGTAAAGATGACATCACCATTGCTTCTGCCTGGTATCTCCACTTCTGGGCTTGGCTCCCACTGAAGAGACCTCAATAAAGGTTGAAACTAGTCTGGGTAGTGGCCCTTCCCATAATGCATAACATTATACATATCTGCAAGGAGATGTGTTTTGCATTATGGGAGTTACCGAGATAGGAGTGATGTTAGCTTGGTCCAACTTTGCTACGAGTTGCCCGGTGTTGTACCACCTTACCCCAGTCCTGAAGATATTTTCAGGCGCAAACTTTGTTTGCTCACACTTGGATAAAGGATTAAACTAAATTTATTATAGTCTAACCAAGTGAAAAATAAACTTTCAACTATCAAGTAAAAGCAACATGTAAATGTATTCCAAGGGTGAGAAGACTGAATAAAGTAGGTGTTAAATCGATGATAAAGAGATTAAGCATGCAATACAGAGAAAGAAGGCATTATGGAAGCAACATAAGATGAATGGTAATAATCACTTCCATGAGGAGTACAAATAACAGATAAGGAGGGCGACTTGGTTGATAACGATTGCAAAAGTACACTATGAACAGCAGTTAACTAATGAAGCCAAAAAAAAAAAAAAAAATTCCTAGGGAGTTCTTTTGATATTTTGATATATAGCCAGCTAAAAAAAATAATGATTATGGTAGGTTGACATTGATTAGAGAAAATGGCATAAGGACAGCTGCTGCAGAGGATATGGTTGAAATATTTAATCAGCAATTCATAAAGGTATTTCATCCTTGTGAATTCATGGCGAGTCTGAGAGTAGTGGATGAGGATGAGGAGACACTGATCATGAGTGAGCAAGAGGTACATCTGGAATTGAGCAAACTCGATGTTAATAAGCTGTGGGACTTGATATATCACCATGTATTTTGAAGGAATATGCCAGGGAGTTGACATCTGTTTTGGCATATTTGTTTAATATCGGTCTTAAATTGGGTCATGTTCCAATGGAGTGGAAGGAAGGGAAGACTGTACAATTTCATAAAGGTGATGGAACTGAAGCATTAAATTATAGGCCAATCTATGTGTCAAGTGTTATGGTTAAATTGTTGGAGAGGCTAGTGAGAACCAGCATCCAGAATTGGGTTGACAACAGTGGTATTATCTTTGATAGACAGCATGGATTTGCTAGAGATAGGACATGTTTTAGTAATCCACTTACTTATTACAATAGGTTGAAAGCTGCATTGGATGAGGAAGATGGATACACAGTGGTATACTTAGATTTTGCAAGGGATTTTGATAGATTACCACATAAGTTGATAGTCAAACTAGAGCAGATGGTGTTGGATATTAGATTAGTGCATTGGATTGGAGACTGGCTATCTGATAGGTATCAGTAAGTTGTGTATGGGGAGCAATATCCTGGAAGAGAAAAGTCACTAACGTGTGCCTCAGGGTCTGTTTTAGTGCCATTGCTGTTTTTATTTGAGAAGATTTGAATGGAGATATTCGGTTGTTTGCAAATGATGCAAAGTTGGGAAGAACTATGAGGAATAGAGCAGATGTTGTGGCCTTAGAAGAAGACTAGAATAGACTGAGTGAATGGGCATGGGAGTGGGCACAACAGTTCAATGTTGCAAAATGTAGTGTTTTAAAATTTGGAAAACAAAGATGGGATGTAGAATTCACTCTTGGTGGGGATATAGTGTTGGAGGTGGAGGAAATAAGAGATCTTGGGGTGATGGTGGATAAGCATCTAAAACTTACATGACGCATTGCCAAAATTGAGAGGACAACACAACAAATTCTGGGAGTGATGCAGAGAACACTGACTTGTAGAAGTAAGCAGATTCTGGTTCCATTTTATAAGGCTCTGATTAGATGCACAGATTTGGTCACCTGGTTTTCAAAAGTATAAACATATGTTGGAGAGGGTCCAGAGGTTCGATTGATCAAAATGGTTTCTGGTCTCTCTGGAATGTTGAGTACGAAGAAAGGTTGAGAAGATTGAATTTGCAGAATCTAGTGGATAGGAGGAAGAGGAGTGATATAATGGAGACATACAAGTTGGTAAGGGGGGTTGTTATAGGTTTAACATTTAAGAAGTTTTCATAAAATGGCAGGATATGAGGGGGGGAACAAGAGGTCATACCTAGAAGCCGTGAGCAAGAGAGTAAGAAGCAGGTTTTTTGCATGGAGAAGTGTAAAAAAAATGATTGGAAAATGCATCACCTGAGAGTGTGGGGGTGTCTGCAGAGAATTTGAATGTATTTAAGGCATGGTACGATGAGCTATGTGTATGACAAAGGGAACTCCCATGATGAGTCTCTGACTCCATGGGGATCTTGGGATATAATAATAATTCTGTCCAAACAGCCAGTTGCAAGGAATAATCAGAATGAACATGCTCCTGCTGCTTTTGATCTTCAGATCCTCAAAATTTTCAGAACCAGCTTTGCAGAAATTTTTCTCATTTCCAAATCATCTGTTTAAATCTTTCTCACTGTTTCTCTTGTCTCCTCACTGTTTTTTGCATGGAGAAATGTAAAAAAAATGATTGGAAAATGCATCGCCTGAGAGTGTGGGGGTGTCTGCAGAGAATTTGAATGTATTTAAGGCATGGTACGATGAGCTATGTGTATGACAAAGGGAACTCCCATGATGAGTCTCTGACTCCATGGGGATCTTGGGATATAATAATAATTCTGTCCAAATAGCCAGTTGCAAGGAATGATCAGAATGAACATGCTCCTGCTGCTTTTGATCTTCAGATCCTCAAAATTTTCAGAACCAGCTTTGCAGAAATTTTTCTCATTTCCAAATCATCTGTTTAAATCTTCCTCACTGTTTCTCTTGTCTAAATTTAATTCTTCTGCCATTTAACCATACACTCAATCATCTGCCAGACAGAATTTCTTTCCACATTTCACTTATTCTATGAGTTTGTGGTCACCCATTTCTTTCATCGTCTCATATCTTCCTGTTCCTCTTTTAACCTCTTATACCAATATGTGGCATAAGAGGTTAAAGAGGAATGTTCTGATCACCATAAATCATTCTTAACATGTCTAGAGTTTTGTTTTCATTTTTGCCTACATAAAACTTGATGTTAATGTACTGTTCTAAAATCTAGTTAAGTTATTTTTCTGACAGAAGCAACAATCATGCACATGCAAACTCTACCACAGCTTGTGAGCTACTGTCTTGATTGTTTTGATACAACTGAAGGCAATAACACAGACATGTCCAAACATGCACAGTCACATGATTCTGTCTGACTCGACATACAAGCAATAGTATGCAAAGCCATTCTGGAAATCTGTCACACCTTGTAATATATAAGGGATACTTATAATATGTGACAAGAGAGAGAGAAGACCATCCTTGTGTGTTATACACAGAAAACAATAAATAAGTGTAAAGTGATGAGATAATGATATAGAGGACCTTTGGGTAATATGAAATATGATTTTACAAACAAAATGGTATTCCATATTACCTGAAGTTCCTCTACCTCTCATCATGAATCTTATGACTCCCTTGAAGATATTACTTTAATAATAATAACAGTATAAATTAATAAGAATAGAAGTACTTACCACACAAAGTCCAACCAATAACAGAACAGAAGATACAACACACAGTCCTGAGCATATTAACACCAGGAGGCTTAGAGGCAGAAGCACTATGAAAGAGAAAAATTAGGAAAGAATAAACTTGACTTTCTGTATTCTTACATTCAATAATATGTACAGTAAAATAAGTTTATATTCTTACATTCAATAATATGTACAGTAAAATAAGTTTATAGGCACCAAAAAAATACAAACATTTCTTTTGATAATTTTAAATATTTCCTCATGCTATATTGCTTAATCACTTTCTTAATCTTAATTCTTAATCACTTTCATCAGAATATCAAATTTGAAGAAAGATAGTATGCATAATAATAGAGAAAACTGAAATAATTAATATTAGCATTATTTTCAGACATTACGGAGTCACAGGATGCACTGTAAGCCAAAGCATTACAGGCCACAATACCTATCATACACATACTAGCCACTGAATTAGAATTTTCACAGAAATCAGTAGTTTCCATATGGGCATGTGACTGCCAATACTCATCCTTTTCATTTCTCTGTGCATAATTTATTGAGAATTGGTTGGGAATGGCCTTCATTAAATGCTTAAATGCTCACTTTACACAGGAAGTTCTGTTTGTCTGTACAAGCCTTTTCAGAAGACACTGATCTCATTCCTGGCAGACTGTCTTAGGACCATAGTTATGCCTCTTAGACAAGAAATGTGGGTTATTTTTCTGCTAATTAAACATCCAGGATATCTTATCTTTTGAGAAATCAATCAGCTCTGTTGTTTTCAAAATTGTGGCTCCAGCCAGACAGGCAGGCACACACAATAAGCTCTTTATTGAACTCTGAAAGGATAATTTATGAATAATTATGGATGATTTCAGCTATGGGATATTGAGTAGAGGGATAGGAAAGCATACAAAATGGGGAAAATATAATTTATAGAATTACCAAGGGACAAAATAGTAGTGATGATTGTGGGCAGTAGACAGCGTTGGTGTAGATGATGATAGTAGTGGTGATTCGGTGTAGTTGATGTGGACTTTGGACTCCTTGGAAGTGTCACGAAATAATAATAATAATAATACTGTAATAATAATAATACTTAAAAAGCATGCAATGGAAGAAACTCACAGTAAAAGAACATCCAATTTAGTAATAGTATCTGAGAATCTCTATAAATGAGAAGACTATTTTGTCTCCAGCTGGTGAAAGTGGTCCTGCAGTTTTGGCTTGAAAGGTGACTGCATATGCAGACTTTGATGAAGAAGGGATAATGTGGAACTAAAAAGTAGATAATTACAGTAGAAGGCCTTTGACATGACAAACTGCATGGTAGAGGAATCTTCACTGCAAGAAAAGTAGTCAACAGGTGTCTGATGGAAGCAGTATTTAACATCTTTGTCAGAGTTACAAGAATATATCATATGAGAGTTAAATGGATGCATAACACTTTAAAGCAAGTTACAATCATTATTATTATCAAAGCACATCCAGGATTCTAAGGATTCATTGAAGGAGTGTCCATTTTTAGTCACTATGCCTACATACTCGATCATCTCTTTGAATATATTAACAAAATATGCACTCACAGCATCTTAAGAGTATGCCATTCCACACACCATGAGAAGAACTCTGATCTCACATACTTCTTGATTACACCCATAGTCAACTTCCAGAGATGACCCCAAGTTCCATGGCCCCTGCCATAAGCTGCAAAATCTCACTTGTATCTATACTATATGGATTCCTTGTATCTGTATATCTATATCTGAAGATGTTCTTCTTCTTCCATTCAGATATTAGGCCTAGTGGCCTGTTACAGAGCTATCTTTAGCCCTTCTAAGCCGTATCCTTCCTGAGGATAAGGTGGCTAGCCGTAGGCCTCACGGTGTGTCCTATGTCTATAGCTGTGTATGTTCACGGGGCCAGTTTGCCTGCTTGCGGGAAGATTAATCCCAGATAAACTGGGGAGAAAACCCAGCAATCCACGCCCAAGACTGGCTAACTTGGCTATGTCTGAGAAAGATCCTTAAGCTCCTCATGTCGGCGACAAGACTCGAACCCCGGACACTCCTTTCCCAGGCATATGGTTGCGAAGCGCATAGCTACTCAGCTAACCGCGCAGTCTTCTGAAGATGTTACATAATAATAATATCTATACAACTTGTATGCTATGTCCTCTTCTCTGTTGTTCTCAAACTCTGAAGACCATATTTCCTCAATCTATCCTTACATGCACAATGCCATAAACCAGTTATCAGGAAACTTTGGTTATCGACTGTTACATCTTTCACAGATTCCTCATCTCTTTAGAACCCATATGATCATATCTTTGCACAAAAAGAAAGAGAATATTGGGATCGGATATCATTAAGAGAGTGATGATGAAGTTCAGGAACACTATAAAGTACAGGCCAGAAGGATGACTATGGTGAGAAAGGCAAAATTATTATTATTATAGAGGTATCTCCATGGAGTCAGAAGACTCATTGCTGGAAATACATTATTCACACACTAGCCATTATTCACAAAATATCTATCATACCTCTCCTTAAACTCATTCACTGATGAAGCACTCAAAACCACTTTTGGCAAACCCATTCCACCCATTCACCACCCTCCAAGCAAAAAATCTAGTTCTAACATCCTTCTAACCATGCTCTTATATAATTTCCATGGGTGACCCATCATTCTTTTCATTCCTGCCATGTACTGAAAAAAGTCTTCAGTGTCAATCCTATAAATCTCCTTTCATAATTTATATTCTTTTATCACATTTCCTCTTTCTTACCTATAAGCTGATTTTTGAAGCCTGCAGACCATCAGTCTATTCTAATATGGAACATTATTATTATTATTATTATTATTATTAGACACCTCCAGGGAGTCCAAAGACTCATCGAGGGAGAGTGTGCAACAGCATCGAACGATGGGCCCCTTCCAACTATTAACCGCGCTCAAACTTACTTAACTGAGCAATTAGTAGCAGAGGCTCTACCAATCGACTAACCTTTGCTGGCATTTCATATACTTGTCCCAATCTTTGTCACTTGTCTCTGGATCCTCTCCACCACTTCTCCATGGAATCTTGGTGTCCAGACTGCATGCAGTAAATCAAATGTGGCCTTATTAGGGGAATGATAACCACGATAATGAGTCTTTTGACTCCATGGAGGTCTGGATAATAATAATAATAACCTCTCTATTCCTGCTTGTGAGCGTGTTCTTCAACAACCATGTAATCTGATGTGCTGTTTTGGTTACTTTTGCAATATGCCCTCTAAACTTCAACTCCCTGTCCACAATAATAATATCTATACCAAGTCCCTGACCTCATCAGTTGCCTGCAGTTCAGTTCCATCAATATAGTACACAGCTTGTGATCTCTTCCCAAAGTACATAACCTTACATTTGACCACATTAAACTGGTGACCATTTACACTTGCACATACTACTAGTCTATTTAAGTCTTCCTGGAGGATCTCTATAACACCTTCATTTACCATTGCTCTTCCCAGTTTAGCATTATCAACAAGCAACTGAATAGTTCCTGTCAAATCATTTCCTGTTAAATTAGTGATATACAAATTAAACAAGTACTGAGTCCTGTGGTACACCACTGGTCATTCGCATTCTTCTGGGCTCAACTCCTCCATATCCATCAGCCATCCTCTAATCCAAATCACTAGATTCATTCATATCCAAATGCCTTTGCAAAATCTGGCAATATCACTGAGTAGTCATTTCTCTTATCTAACTCCATTGTCACTTTATTACAAAAAGTAAGCAAATTACTAAGGCAAGATCTACCTTCACAAAACCATGTTGTCCCTTACAGAGTATCATATTCCTATCCACCAAGTCCTGAAGTCTGTTCTTTCATCAATTTCTCCAATGCCTTAACCACCACTCCTGAAATGGTGGTTAAGGTATTGGTAAGATGGTAAAGAAAGGGATTGGCCTAATTTGCTACTTCTGTCTCAGAGCCTCCTTTATGCAGCAGGACTATTTTGCTCTCTTTTCACTCCATTGGCACCTTCTCAGTACTGTGGCTTAAATTAAACAGCTTGGTCAGAAGATCCAACAATTCCCTCACACATTCTTGTAATACAAAGGCCGATATTCGATCTAATCCCATGGCTGTATTTGCATTGAGGTTCTGCAGTATTTTAAACACATCAATTCCTTCAACCTCTATTCTCCTATCAGTCAATGTCAAATCAGGCATTGCAATGTCACCACCTAGATGGTACACCACTGCAAAATGCTAACTCAGAAATTCAACTATTTGGTTTGGTTCTGTTACCTCCCCAACCATCAGCACTTTTTAAAGTCACCCTTCCATAGGCATTCCTCTTTTTACTTGCCATATAGTGAAAGAACTCTTTAGGACTTCTTCTGGCCTCGTCAGCTAATTTTTACTCATAATTAACTTGGCCTTTCTTACCATATAGTTCACGCTTCTTGCCTCTGCCTTATACTTCTCATGGGCATGCTGATCACCTTTTTGTTTATATTCCCTCCACAACTTTTTCTTTTTCTGCAACTCTTGCTTAACGATGCTATTCATCCATCTAACTCCTACCTGATTTATCCTTCTGCCTTTGGATATATGCTGTCATACTGCTTTCTTCAAACACCCCCTTGACCACCTTCTATGCACCACCACCATCTCTCTCCTCCAAGTTCTTATGCCATGGCACTGCTGTCAGCTGACTCCTCTGCTTGTTATAATCACCTTCTTTGTAATTTCATACACATCTCTTCTTAACAAGAAATTCTGCATGCCTGGCAATCTCCCAGGTCAAGAGTAGCAGAAGCAGCATAGCTAGATTGGTTACTGTTCAGCTCTCTGATGCTATAATCAAATCCAACACTGCTGAACCTCGTGTCCCCTCCATTACAAGCTACCTGAGGTAATTATTTCTCAGCAGCTGTATAAAGTCCATTTCCTCTCTGCCTATGACCTTTTCTCCTCCTCTCAATATTATTATTATTAAGAGAGACCTCCAGGGAGTCAGGAACTCATCAAGGGAGGCCATCCTGTTTGCACCAGGTGTCATACCTGTTCTTGAATTCATTCACACTACTTGCACACACACAACATCCAATGGCACACACGCAACATCCATTCCAATCAACTTCCTGTCTACTAAAACCCTTCTATGTCTCCATATATGTGTCCCCATAGTTGAAATACCCTCATAATAATTACTTGACCTGCACTTATTGTGCTAATTTGCCAATGGATGTCATCTGCTATCTGCATCCTTTCTCCCTGATGTACTTTATTGTTTTTGGTTTCAATTCCTCTGTTATCATTAGCAAAACACCTCCCTACCCTGTTCCTTCTATCCCCTCTGAAGACAACCATATCCTTTGCATTCTTTTCCTATGACCATATTATCCCCAGTCAACCAAGTTTCATTGATGCCTAAGACCAAGTTGGGCTAATGAATGCTAGAAAATCCTCACCCATATTTCAAATACTTCTGGCATTAGTATACATAAGCTGTAATACCCCCCCCCCCCATCCTACAACCTCCTTTGCACTTGTGCAAGCAAAGTTGTGGGATGAAGGGTAATATTACAGTTTATATTGTGTTGCTTACCTAGTCCACTAAAGTTAAGCAACTGTGGTGCTGCATTTAGCATCATGTGTTTGTTGCCTGGACCCATGCTCACCTGAACTCCCCCCCCCCCAATATTCTAATTTCCCTGAGTCTGCACTTCCAGACTCCCATTGAACAACACCCAAATGCATTAGAAATGGCTGGGTTGTTAAGTGTTCACTTTTAGTAAGACACATTCCAGGTAGACCTGAGGTCAAAAGGCCCTGACCTGGTTATTTAACTGGGTTGCAGCATACGAATGATTCCTAATGAGTGGAAAGAGATAACTGATTTCTTTCTGGTTGTTCACTGTTGTCATGATGGATGGCACTCTATCTTATATCATCAGAATTCCACTATTACATTGGATGCAACATCTGTGCTTCCACCTCTCCTTCTTTTTCTCTTGCTTTCATGCAAATGGTACCATTGCCACAGCAGTACTTAATGACAAAGCTGACCTCCTGGCATCAATTTTTTTTCCCCTTCAACTACTGCACAGATCACTTCTTACCATACCAGAAACTCAGCAATATGCCTATTGTGGTTTTTTGGCAGAAAGACATCAGAATAATACTAAATAACTTGGACATAAAAAAGTCCTCTGGTCCCAATGGCATCTGTTCAATTGTACTTAAACATTGTGCTCTGAAGCTAGCACCTGCCCTTGGTTTTCTATACTTTGCTTCTATACTTAACTGTCCCAGTGCGTGGAAGTAAGCATATATCCAACCTAGAAGCCTACCAGTAATTAGTAACCACCAGTATGGATTTTGCTAATCTAGATCCATGGCTGACTTATTAGCATCAATTTATCACTAGACATTTCATGGAAAGGTTTGGAAAAATATTCCAGTCTGGTTGGCCGAGTGATTAGCATATCTGCTAAAAAGGCTGCGATTCAAATCTTGCCGTGGATATGGATGTTTGCGATTATCCACTTGGACTATCCAAGTGGGCAGTAGATGGCGTTGGTGTAGTTGCAGTTCATTGTAGTTGGCAGATTGAGTGGTGGAGATAGAGAGCTGTAGAGTAAGTGCCCTCCCTCGATGAGTCTTTGGACTCCCTGGAGGCATCATGTAATAATAATAATAATAATAATAATAATAATAATATGAGCTATTACTCTTGGAGGAGACTCATCATTAACAGCGACTCCACTTAAGTGGGACAAGCTGCAGAAGAAGAAGAAGATTAATCTTGACATTTCTTTGGCTTTTGACCATCTTTGGCCTTGATGACAACACATTCAAACATGGGCTTTTGACCATGTTTGGCATCAAGGCCTGCTAAGCAAACTGCTATCCTTCATTCTACCTGCACCCACTCTAATTGGATAGCCTGATTTCTTTCTGGTTGTTCACTGTTGTCATAGTGGATGGCAACCTGTCTTTGAACTTCATCACAAATGCAGATATGCCTTGGGCTCTGTTCTATCAACTACCCTCTTTCTCGTATATACATAAATAGTCTATTCTCAATCTCAACTAATGCTATCCACAGCTTTGCTGATAATAACACATTCTATTCATACTACTCTTTCAACAAACTATGTAATACTTGGACATCCGAAACTTATAGACCATCTGCAACTAATGCCTTAAAAACTGATCCCCACACCATTCTTCAAAGGAGCAAGGATAACCTGGCCACATCAATGTCACCCAAACACATTATTGCCATTTCTCTCATAAAAGGGATTTCAGCTCACCTTTCCTTACATTCAGTAATACACAAATTACCAAACAAGATCAGATCAATCTCTCTTTAGACCGATATTTACCTCCAGTCTCTAAGAATATCATATTAGATATTCATATAAGAATATCATTAGCATAAGAATATCACATCAATAACTTCCTCAGTATCTAAAAAGCATTCTTTTCTATTCAAGATGCTATTTTTCACCTTCCCAGTTACTAGTTCTAAACAAATCCCAAATCTCTCTCTCTCTATCCTTAGAATACCGTTTACTTATTTGGGGTGGTGCACCTAAAACTTCCCTTAAATGTTCTTGATACCATTTAGAGGAGAGCAATTTGACTCATAGACTCACTTCAACCATTATCCCACAGATGTACTGTCAGCTCTGTGTCTTTTCTGCAGGTACTTCCATGGTCACTGCTCCAGTGAACTGGCAACCATCATTCCTCCATTTTCTATTGTGCCTCTTAAAATAATAGCAGCATCTTCCAAACATCCATTTTCAGCATAACTACAAACACTTGAACCTGCTTTGCCTCCTGCCCATTTATATCATCTACCTCTAGAAGACAATGAAGTGTTTCCCAACAACTACAACTTCTAGCTCTTCAAGAAAAAAGTCAAGAGATTTCTTCTTTCTCAATCCTTGCCTGCATCACCACACACAACACTGATATGCTATAGGTTTTTCTTGATCTCATGTATGTGATAAATATAAAAATACATATATAACCTCAGACTCATGCAGAAATTAGAGCCCTACAGCCAGATACATTAACAGCTGTTGTAGATTATGCCACAGAAAGAGACTGTCTTTGCAAAATCAAAAATGGAAGATATTTATGTGATGTGGTTTTTCAAAATTAATAAAAGAAATCTCTAGGTTCTATATTTCATTATAACAAAATTAAAAAAAAAAAAGTTGTGTATATATATCAAAATATTTGTGGATTTTTCCAAGACACTAGACAAGAATCCACATGTAAGATTGTTATACAAACTCTTTTGTATTTCTCTAGAAAATAGGACTGTCACATGGCTAGGAGTGTAGTTGACTAACTAACGGTATCAAAAAGTGAAGTATGGAGGTGCTGAACCTAGGAAAAGGAAAGTAACCAGTCATGTACCAAAAGTTCTGTACTTGGGCCATATTGACCACCATGGAGTCTTAAGACTCATTGCAGGAGGCCCATCTTAGACAACACAAAGTCTATCATACCACTCCTTAAAACTATTCACTATTTGCACAATCACCACTCTATCAGACAATGAATTCCATAATCCGACCACCCTACATGCAAAGAACCACTTCTCACTCTCCTACTCGCGATCTTCTTTTGCAACTTCCAGGGATGGCTTCTTGTCTTTGTTCCTCTCCCCTTTGTTCTACTACATGAAAAATCCTCACTGTGTCAATCCGGTAAATACCTGTCTGTGGAATACCTGTAGAAAACACACACCTTAAATGTTTTAATCATGTCAATTGAAAAGGGCCTGGGTTCGATTCTTGTCATGACAAGGAGAATTCTTATATGGGCTTTTTCAGTTGAAGGTGAGTTCGCCAATCTCATATGGGCGTAGCAGGTTTTTTCTCCTGGAAACTCGGGTTTTTCATTTCCTGTGTATAGACATATCGGCCTTTAGAACAGATGCAATTTACAGACAAAAAATGTTGTTGGTGATGATGGGCAATAGATGGCGTTGATGATAGCAGTGTCGTAGTTGGAGAATTAAGTAGTAGTGCAGAGGAAGAGATGTATTTAGTGAAATACAGTAGTGTGCACTCCCATGATGAGTCCTTGGACTCCCTGGAGGTGTCACGTAGTAATAATAATAATAATAATAATAATGTCACCCCTTTGTCTTCTATCCCTCAAGCTCTGTAGTTGCATGCCCTCAGTCTATCCTCATAACTAACACAGGGCCTGATATAATTTTGGTTATCTGCCTCTGTACACTCTCCAGGTTAAGTTATCCTCTTCAAATCCTGGTGACCAGATCTGTCCAGTCATGGCTTGATCAAGGCTTTATACAAAGAAATCATCACTCTTATCTGTATTAGTCAAAGTGTCTCATAATTGCAGCAATTTTCTGGATTGCCTTTGCTGCCTTCATTGATTTGTGCCTGAAGCTTCAAATTTTTATCCATAATCATCCCAAGATCCACCAAAAGAGTACGAAGCCTCCCATCTATGAACCCCGAATTTCAAGACCTTACATTTAGTTACATTAAACGGACATCCCCATTCATTTCTCACCTTTCCAGCTTATAAAAATCTTCTTGAAGAGTCAAAACAGCAATATTACTAATAATCCTCCCAAGCTTCACATCATCTGAAATAAATGCATATCTCTCTGCATCCCAGTGATGATATCATTGGCATAAAGGTTAAAAAGCAAAGGTCTGCCTGCATTCTAACATTGCTCTTGTGCAATGTCACTTTCCTAGCTTGAGTCTAATATTCCTCAAGCAACTGCTCTTCATCTCTTTTTTTTTTTTTTTTTTAACTTGTTCACCTGTTTGATTTCCATAATCACCCACTTTACACCAAATTGTGATATATTTTTCACTTGAGTAATGCAATTTGCAGTGGATAAAATATTTCTTCACTAGCTCCATACCCTGCTAATACCTATCCTCTGCAATTCTTCCATCCATAGAACTATCACTAGCTAATTTTTAAGATTGTTATAGTCACCTGCCTTCTAATTCCATATAAATTCCTTTCTCCTTGTTACTTCTGCATGTCTATTCAGTCTTCAAGTCAAGACTGCATGATTACTCTCATCAATGGGAACAAGATTGATATCTCAGTTACAATGAGATCCTCTGATGCCAGGACCAAATCCAAAACTCTCTTGATCCTTGTATTTCCTCTATTACATTGAATGAGATATTTGTCTCTCAAGAATTCCAGAAATTCCATTCTCTTACTGCTGTTTCCTCTGCCTAATTTATACTGTTATAGTTAAAATTTCCCAATAATGATCTTTCACTTTTCACTCACTAAACTGATTTACCTAAACATTTTCTACTCATCATCCCCTGGTCTATAGCAACATTCCACTAAATATCCTATCCTACCAACCTCTGCCTTACACCATCCACTTTCAAAACTATTAGTGCCATTTACTTCCAACTGCTTCGCTTTGAGAGAACTCAACCCATCACTCACCATAAGTAACACTCCACAACCCTGTTTGCACTTCCTGTCATGTTGAAAATATGTTATACCCTTCTACTTCTTTTCCATATAAATGATTCCAATAATCTTAGGACAGGGTGAAGCTATCCCTGCCACTAATTTACTTCCTTCATTCCTGATACTCCTAGCATTTGTATAAAGAAACAACAAGCACTGTCACCATTTCTGTACCTATTATTATTCTCACTAGACGTCACTTGACTCTGCAATATACTATACATCCCCCTATCTCCCAAGTGACTATCCCCACAAGATACCATCCTCTGCTACCATCTGCCCTGGTAAACTAGAGTTTCCCTGCCCTGACATTCTCACTGGTCCCACGTACAACAATCTTTCCAGTTGTCTATGCTCCTCCTCATTCAAACACAGTCTATCTTACATACAGCTCTCTTCTCTCCTCAAATACACTCCAAGCACCCACATATTCCAGACCACCCTTTCAACATATCTTCACTATCATCACTGTTGCTCTCCTCCATAAGTCTTCATCATCATATCTGGGTAAAATACTAGCTATCTTCCTTTTCATTCTATCACACTTTTCTACTCCCAGTTTCTAACAATTAATCTGACATCTCTCACCATCCTGTTCATACTACCTCTCAGATCATTTGTACCAACCATCACTATCATATCATCTACATTCTCACCTCACTTTGTCATATATATATATATATATATATATATATATATACGCACTCTCTATCATTCCTCCAAGAAAGTACTCTTCTAACATTGTATTCTGCACATCACAAATCATTGAATTGCCATACATCACTCCCCTCATAGATTCCTTCCTTCCTCACTTGTTGCATCCCTTACTCTCTCTCAATCCTCCAATTCTTCCTCCTTTCTCATCTGCCTTCCTGTCACCTTACTTTTCCTTGCTCCTGTACTCTCTCGACTTTCTCTCATTCCATCTCTTTCCCTGGTTTGTCTATTTTCTCTCTCTACCTCACTCATACATACATACTTCCTGTTTGTCTCTCATTAGTCAGCCTTTCTAGTCTTCTAATCTCTCCTTTCACATAAGTGAACTCATTTTTCATACCTTCCACATTATTATTATTATTATTCGTGACACTTGCAAGGAGTATACATAATAAATAACGGAAAAACTCACGTAGAAATATTATTTAATAGTATAATTTTCGCCTGTGTGTCACAGGCATCTTCAGTACAATTAGGCACAAAAATTAAACACTAACTGACAATTCCAAAAAGCGCCACCTAAGTAGCTGGTGTAAGATAACTAAAAAGGTCAATAACTTTCCTAAAAAAAAAATTTAATACAATAAAAAGTTAGGAAAGATTAGCTGATTTGTAAAGTACTATCTCCCATAAAGGGGATAGACGTAAGCCGTCGGATCTGTTTAAGTTAGGAGAATGAAGTAGAGTTTCACATGCTTCTTTATAAAGGCGTTCCATGAGAAACTGACTTATGTGAAGAACTTTTGTCTTTCTCCAATGAACTCTGTGTCTAGTGAAGATGGCATGTTCTGCAAGTCCAGACTTTTCAGGTTTAAAGTATTCAATATAAGATTGGTGTTCTTATATTGAATACTTTATAAGAAGCATGTGAAACTCTACTTCATTCTCCTAACTTAAACAGATCCGACGGCTTACGTCTATCCCCTTTATGGGAGATAGTACTTTACAAATCAGCTAATCTTTCCTAACTTTTTATTGTATTAAATTTTTTTTTTTTTTTTTTTTTTTTTTTTTTTTTTTTTTTTTTTAGGAAAGTTATTGACCTTTTTAGTTATCTTACACCAGCTACTTAGGTGGCGCTTTTTGGAATTGTCAGTTAGTGTTTAAGTTTTGTGCCTAATTGTACTGAAGATGCCTGTGACACACAGGCGAAAATTATACTATTAAATAATATTTCTACGTGAGTTTTTCCGTTATTTATTATGTATAGTTATGTCTACTCACGGTTTACCTCTTTTAAAACTTCCAAGGAGTCTGAAGACTCATCGCGGGAGGACACCTACTATACAACACTCCGTCTCCACTACTGCACTGACCCTCTACTACCAATCACCTACATCAACGCCGTCTACTGCCCACAACCACCACCACCACCACTGCTAGTATTTTTGTCTGTAAATTGCATGTGTTCTAAAGGGCCAATTTGTCTGTATGCGGGAGGAAAAACCCTGCTACCTCTGTATGAGATTGGCTAACTCACCTTCAAATGAAAAAGTCCATATAAAGATTCCTCCCATCATGACGAGAATCGAACTTAGGCCTTTTCTAATCGAAGGGCACAACGTACCATCGTTCTTCCAATTGCACAACAGAGGAATTTATTGCTTAATAGGCACTTACGGTATTGAGGTACTGAGTGAGGCACATCCTCACTCAATACCTCTATCTCTATCAAAGCATTCTACATTCGCTCGCGATTCATTCATACAGTTGGCACCATCCTACAGACCTTTCATATCTCCAGTCACACTATATCAAGTCCATCACAACCTAATGCTCACCTTCCTCCCTGTTGATCGTGTTACTCATGACTCTCAGCAAACATGTTTCTGAGTACCAATGCTGCCACTGAAACATGAATATTTCAGATACTTATATCCAGGTCACCCAACTCTTCCCATTTTCTACATTTCATATGGTACTCCCCCCATACCTTACCTGCCACATTTCCAAATGTTGAGAAATGTACTGTACATGCCTCAGGCTACAAAATCCTGTATTATACTTTGAAAAATATGATATTTAAACAGCAGTGGGATAGGTGACAATGAATCAGTAAATGTAGGTATGGCAGCTACCATAACTGATAGAAAGAAAATGTACAATATACAAAGCAACACACTAAGCAATATGCTTGAAAAAGAATTCAATCTCAATAACTTCCACATGCAAACATAGCCAAAGCAAAAAAAAAAGTTATGCTGAAGTTATATAAATCACTAATAATTAATATCAAAACATCTTTTTTTCCTCAGAGCAGACAATGCATTTTATTATAAGCAATTATAATGAGGCATTAATTATACTACAATATAATTATAAATATAGACTGAGGACATGAAGACTGCAGAGTTTGGTGGATAGAAAGCAAAGGGAAATATGATCAAGACATTTAAGCTGTTGAAGGGTTAATATCATATTAACACCGAGGAGATTTTTCATTTAACAGAACAAGGGGAAGGAGCAATGACAAGGGGCCATTCCTGGAAGTTGCAAAAGGAAGTGGTGAGTAAAAGTAAGAAGTAAGTTTTTTGTATGGAGAATGGTAGGAGCGTAGAATGCATTGCCTAAGAGGATGGTGAATGTGCAGAATGTGGATGAGTTTAAGAAGTGATATGAAAGACTTTGTTTACCTGGTGTTTACCTCCCATGATGCATCCTGTGACTCCATGGAGGTCAGAAAAAAATAATAAATATTAAGTATAATACAGTGGGAGAATACAAGTTATTCTCCCACTATACAAGGCAATGATAAAATCACATCTGGACTATCATATGTAGATAGGGTTACCTAGATTTCAAAATGGGAAGACAGATGCAGTGGCAGGTAACCTAGATAATAACTGGGCTATGGATTTGTGCAGAGGTTGAGGGAATGTGGTCTTCGAACTACGAGGAATAGAAGAGAGAAGAAACATAGGATATGATATGATAGAAACACAAATTAGTAAGAGGATCTTACAGTATAGATACAAGTGACATTTGCACTTCATGACAGTGTTAGGATATGGGGTCATCCCTGTAAGTTGACTAAGTAATAAGAAATATAGGAGATCCAGAATGGCCTACCATTAGGTGTTGTGAGAGCATCTTCAGTGAATACATTCAAAGAGAGATATGATAGGTATTTCAGCATGAATGACTAAAAGAAGTCTTCCTTTGATGAGTCCTTGGACTTCCTGGAGGAGCAATAACAATAATAATAATAATAATAAAAAGTCTTTTGCCTTGGGTGGAGACAAAATTCATAGTTAGCCACTGCTGAAAGAGTTATATATTGAAAATTAAATATTATAAATACTGTATATCTAAAACACCAATAAAATATTTTGGTTTCTTTATATATTGCAATAACATTTTTATGACATTCAGTTACTTTCAGAGGTTTATTAAGTGTAGTACCAATAGTTCTCAATACCAGTTTTTTTTGTTTTTTTTTAAATAAGTTAAGTTTCCTTAATACTATTCATTTCAAACAACAAAAAAGTTGTGATTTGATCATAATTAATCAGTCATTCATAAATTTTAATGAAACTTTTACAATTCAAAGCTATATTAATTTGAAGCAATTTTTCAGATACTATTACTGCTTACCTGGAGCACCTATTACAGTGTTGACATGAAATGCACCTCCAGTGACAATAATTGTATAGAATGTCTGGAAAGAAATATCATAGTACAGATAGCTACAAAAATACATGAAATTAGGTTAATGTAAAGAAATCTTTCTGCTCAGAAAAAAATTATTTAATATTATTATTATTAATAACAACTTCCACAGAGTTAACAGAATCATTGAGTCTCCCCTGACTAGCAACATATTTATTATTATTATTCCTGATACCTCCAAGGAGTCCGAAGACTCATCGCCACCTACAACTACCTCTATTACGAATCATCTCCATCAACGCCATCTACCGCCCACCTCCAACACCACTACAACTAGTAATTTTTGTCCGCAAATTGCGTGTGTTCTGAAGGGCCGATTTGTATGTATGCGGAATGAAAAACCCGAGTTTCCAGGAGAAAAAACCCTGCTACCTCCGTATGAGATTGCTAACTCACCTTCGATTGAAATCGACCAGATAAAGATTCCTCCCGCCGCGACGAGAATCGAACTTAGGCCTGTTCCAATCAAAGGGCACAATCTACCGTCGTTCTTCCAATTGCGCTACGGAAGCGCTCAATTGGCTACAGCATTGCCATCCCTCCCAGGGTTTCATCATTCTCCAACCTCCCTAGTATGATATATTTATCATACTGAACCTTAAATAAATTCATTCACACTCCTAGTATTAATAACACGCTCTGGAAGTGCATTCCACTCATCGTAAAAACCTACTCTTTGCTCCCTTCTTCACCACACCCTTTCACAACTTCTTAGAATAGATTCTTGTTCTCTCTACTATAGTAGAGGGAGAGAGAGAGAGAGAGAGAGAGAGAGCAGTCATTTATCTAAGGACTATATAATCCCTTCTGTATGAATCCTGTAAAGATCCTCACACCAACTTAACAGTCTCTATCATATCAGGCTCTTTTCTGACTAATCAACTAAATGCTGAACTTTATATTTCCTCAACCACTCTCTCATAAAAAAATATTCATGAGACCTGATATTTCCTAAGTCATTCGTCTCTGAAGAGCATGTTCAGGCTACATGTAGATTTGCATGATCAAATTTTCACACAAGTCCACTTGTAGCCTGATCATGCACTTCTATAATGGTACAAACAACACCTTATCTCTACTAATGGGAGTCCTAGTTATAGAACAGTGAGATGTGTATTTACCACTGCCTTGCACCTCTGCACTTCAGATTGCAACATCCTCTGCTTATTATTATTATTATTATTATTATTATTACATGACACCTCCAGGGAGTCCAAAGACTCATCGAGGGAGAGTACCTATTCTACAACTCTCTGTCTTCACCACTCAATCCACCAACAACAACGAACCGCAACTACTTTCATCATCTACACCAACACCATCTACTGCCGACCACCACCACCACCACTAGGCATTTTTATAGACAATCACAAACAACCATGCCCACGGCAGAATTCGAACCCGCAGCGTTATGGATGGAGAGCGGATACGCTAACCACTCGGCCAACCAGGCTGGCCGTTATTACAATGGTAACCCTCATTCATCTAAGCTAAAAGTATAAAGGACTATTTTGACTTTAAAAGAAATAACAACAGAAAACTTTTCATGAAATGACGATTTGAAATTCTTACAAAAATTTGTCAGGCCATTTCAATTTATCTTATATATAGGTATTCCAGCCTGATTATCCAAGTAGTTAATATACATTCTCCAGCTAATAGATTGCGAGTTTGAATCCCACCATGAGCATGAATGTTTGTAATTATATTTCATTCATTCAATACATAAAAAACATACACTTTCCCAAGATAGAGTGGGTCACACTGGGGGCATTGGGTTTTCTTCTCCCAGACAGCCATGGTGCCCATCTTAATAAGATGTAGAACCTCTTTTCACTGTGATGACTGCAGCAATCCTTTGGGGGTATACTTTCCACAAGCGTAGGATAATAGCGATTAATAGGAAGTTTGGACCATTCTTGCTATAGGATGTAATGAGGTCCTGGACTGTTGTTGGGGGCAGACGTTCCTTGACTTTGCCTGACACTCCAGATTATCCCATAAATGTTCAATAGGGTTGAGATCAGAGCTCTGTAGATGCTAGTCAAGTGTGGTGATATTCATGTTTGCAAACCACATAGTTACAGCAACAACATTATGACATGATGCATTGTCTTGCTGAAATAGACTATAATCATTTCTGTAGGAACATTACAAAGTAGGAAGCATTGCAATATCCAGAATGTTCAGATACCTCTTTGGAGTTCATTGTTCATGGTACTGCAAACAGATGTAAGGCCAAACCAGGAAAAACAGCATACCATCACACTATCACCTCCAAATTTCATAGTTGGGGTTACATTCTGGTGAGAGACGTTCACCAGGCATCTACCACATCTACACCCATCCATCTGTTTATTAGATGGTGTAACGTGATTCATCGCTCAATAACACAGCTTTCCAAGCTTCCACATCCCACTGTATATGCTCTTTGCACCACTAAAGATGAGCTGCATATGGGTTCAGGTAATGCAGTGCTAGCATATTGCAGTCCTACCATTTGGAAACCCACGTTGTGAGTCTTGATTTTTGAATGTTTTTGTGCAGATGCATGTTCTAGTCAATGCCCAGAACTCCACATTCAAAGTATTGGCTGAAAAATGGCAGCTTTTTCATATTATCCTTCATCACACCCACAGTCACATTTGGTGATTGTGATGGGTCATCCACTCTGGGCAGTACTTGCAGTTGATCCCTTGCACTTTCATCTCAGTATGGTATCACTGATTGTTGAGCCAGGATAGCCCATTTTATTATAGTGATATGAATATCACTATAATAAATAGTAATAATAATTTGACTTACAGTACCACTGCTGCATACTTTTCTTTCAATTCAAATTCAATTTCAAAAACAATTCAAGATGATTGTTAAAACAATCATCTTGAATAGTTTTAACCTATGTTATGCCAAAAAAATTATGAAAGCTCGATATTAATGTATTAATTTTTTGTGATGAATAAGATTCACTGCAGCATCTTCTATTGTTAAATAAAATATTCCTAGGTTCATGATCCTTGACCCTTACAAAGTATATATTTTTCTAAAATGTAGGTTCTACAGTCGATTTCCTTGGGTCTATTGGACAAAAAAACTAGTTTCCTGGTTGCCCTTGTTGACTAACTTGGTTACCGATCGAAGAAAGGATTAGAAAACAGATCCTCTAGTCACACTAGATTCGAGCACAGAACACCTTTTGTCGGACAGGAGGGTGTTCAAACGGGTGGCACGCAGAAACCGGATACAATCGGCACAGACCATCTGTAATGAGTTTTAACTAATGTGGTGTAGAGTGTCAGTAACACCATGGTGAACACTAATACTGTACGAAAATAATGCGATTTAGTGGGTTTCCACGGAAGAGCAGCGGCCGAACTTTCCAACAACGAATAGGTGGCTCGTCTGGATTGGTGCAAAGAGGGTGTGTGACAGTGGCGACCGGTGAAAATTTTAAGTGCGGGGTGCTGCATATACAAAAAAAAAAAAAAAAAAAAAAAAAAAAAAAAAATTCTTAATCAGTAACAAATTTATTAATAAATAAATTTGCATATTAAAAAATTGCTTTATTAAAAATATTTCTCCTCACCATGAACAAACACCAATAATAAAAGTTTCATATCAATAGCAATGACAAGCACAAACGAACAGTGGCCCAGAGGGGGAGGGAACTCCCCAAAGAAAAGGAAAAAACACTAGAAAATTTTCCAAAAATCTTTTCCTAATTAATTATTTTTTTTTTTTATTTATGTTGTGTCTTCTATTTCTATCCTACTTATGAATTAGCGATTACTGCAGATGCTCAGTCATAGGTCGTATGCGATGCGTAGTGTGTATTTGCAAATCGTCTACTCAACTCCCCCCCCCCCCCGAAGGTTAAATAATGAGCGCTCGGCCCCTCCAAGATTAAATCCTGAGTGCGCCACTGCAAACGAATATCAGCGTTAGATCGCAGTGCATTTGTTTCGTGTAACGATAATATGAAAAAATATAATTCTTTTCATATTTTCATCAGTGACGCTCGTAATAATTCAGCCTTGTATCTATAATAAATAAATAATTATATGTTATTTTAACAAAATAAAATAAGATTTACAAAAAATAGTTCACCACGACACGCACCAATAATAACCAATAATAAACGTTTCATATCTCACAGAAATAACGCGCGCAAGCATATAATACTCTGCCCAAGCGCGGCAGTGTATCTAATGACGTAACGTGCAATGACAAGCGCAAACGAATATCGGGTTAGGTCACAGTGCATTTGTTTCGTAATCTAAAGCGTTAATCGAATAATTCCACTTATTAACTATTCAATCAATGTCAAAACATAAGCTGCAATACAACATGTTAAAGGTTGTATTGCATTTATATAATGTTGTAAGCATTGTTATTATTTATAAACACAGACAAAATTTCATTTTTTCATTTTTTCCTTGGGGGTGCTGCAGTGTCGCAGTGCTTATGCACGAGCTGCCACTGGTGTGTGAACTAAACAAAAAATGGTTGACCAGTGGAAAAGAAAACTGTTCTGGAGCGATTAATCAATGTTTATTTGTTTCTAATTTATTTGTCTCCATTCCCACACCCTGCTGGTGGCAGGGTATGGGAGTGGAGGCATCCTGGTGAATTCTTGATACCACCATGTGTTGTACCCACAGTAAAGTTTGGTAGTGGAGGAGTAATGGTATGTGGGTGCATTCAACTGGTTTGGAGTGGGACCACTGGTTTTTGTCCATGGTTCCATGAAGGCAGTACCTTCATATTCTGGATAATCAGGTGCTGCCTACACTGTTGAGTTTATATGGAATGGATCCATGTTACTATCAAGACGACAAAACCACATGCCACAAAGCTTCAGCTGTTATGGAATGGAATGAAGAGCTGGGTGTTAAACAACTGCCCTGGTCTGCACAGAGGTCCTGACACCATCGAACGTCTGTGGGACGAATTAGAGTGGTCATTGACGTCCAGAGCCAATACATCCTACATCTGTTGCTGAACTCAGTGCTGCTTTAATGGAGGAATGGAAACAAATTCCACATGATGTCTGCTGCACATTAGTGGAAAGCCTCTCTCAAAAGGTGCAGGAAGTGATCAAAGTCAAAGGTGGATACACAGGATATTGGAATTCACCTGCTGATATCAATTGTAAATTGCTGAAGTGTCCAGACAATTATTGGTAGATAGTGCATGTGTGTGTGTGTGTGGAGGCAGTTGAATTCTTGCTCACCATGTGTTGTATCCACAGCAAAGCTTGGTAGTGGAGGAGTAATGGGGTGTGTGTGGGGGGGGGATGCATGGCTGTAGTGTCAAGACAATTATTGGTTAATCGTGCGCATGCGCGAGCGCGTGTGTGTGTGTGTGGAGGCAGCCTGTTGAATTCTTGCTCACCATGTGTTGTATCCACAGCAAAGCTTGGTAGTGGAGGAGTAATGGGGTGTGTGTGTGGGGGGGATGCATGGCTGTAGTGTCAAGACAATTATTGGTTAATCGTGTGCACGCGCGAGCGTGTGTGTGTGTGTGTGTGTGTGTGTGTGTGTGTGTGTGTGTGTGTGTGTGTGTGTGTGTGTGTGTGTGTGTGTGTGTGTGTGTAACACAGCGTCAGTGCCTAGATTGAAGGCACTGTTTTTATGCAGGATGGAACCCCTTCTCACATTGCCATTCCTGTCAACTGATTGCTTCAGACACATTTTACCAAGGAAAGAATCATCAGCTTCCATTAACGTACAATATGACCAGCGTGCTCGCTAGATCATAATCTCTTAGACTTTTGGCTGTGGGGACATCTCAAAGACATTGTATATTGTGGACACATAGCCAGCTTAGTGGATTTCATGATGAGAATTACATGCCCTATCCACAACATTACAAGTGAAACTTTATGTTCTGTGGTTGAGCTTGCGATTTCAGCACGTTGCCGACAAAGGAGGACAGCATGTTGAACTTGTTTTTGTTTAACCACATAATACGTCGTCTGTACTCTACGTTTGGTATTACGGCGCCATGAATCACCCTAATGGCAACTTTTAGAACTAACGTTATTTTTTGGCGCAAAATAAAATTCCACTGCCGCGCATTATCATCATGTTAAATATTAAATCGTTTCGCTGAGTAGTTTTCCAGTTACAGCTTCTCGAAATGGGAATTTTAATTATAATCACCCAGTATATAAATTCATTTTTTAAGTTAAGTGTAGAAGAGAGTACACGTGCCCTCTCATAGACAACCACGTCCATGGGAGTGCACGTTAATATAGTCTGTGTAGCTCAGTGGAAGTGGTGTTTGCACTCCTCAGCGCTAAACCGCTCGAAGATAGATTTAAGTTCAATTCTAGTCACCGAGTAGAGGAACTTTTTTTCTAAGCCTTTTTAGCAGACCTGGCCGAGTGGTTAGCATATCCGCTCTCCAGCCAAAAGGCTGTGGGTTTTCAAATCCCGCCATGGGCATGGATGTTTGTGATTATCTGTGGAATAACTAGTGGTGGTGGTCGGGATAGATGACGTTGGTGTAGTTGCGGTTAGTTGTCGTTGGTGGATTGAGTGTTGGAGAGAGTTGTAGAGTAGGTGCCTCTTCCTTGATGAGTCTATGGACTCCCTGGAGGTGTTAAATGATAATAACCACTGGATGCACGGTTTAACCATATTGAAAGCGGGAAGTGGATTTGGGCAGGGCACGTTTGCGTCCTTGTATTGATTGATGTTTGAGAAGAATTCATCATAATGTGTGTGTGTGTGTGTGCTTTCATGTTTATATATATCGTGATCATATATCTCTATAGTGTCGGTTTCAGCTCTTTGTAGGTCCCTAGGTTTCTGTTTCGAATGGTAGTTTGTTGATCATGTCAGGTATGTGGAGGCTTCGGGTGCTTTTCCGGAGTGATTATTATACTTATATATTATGTAGTTTGTTAACTGGTCTTGTTATCTGATATGCTGTTCAGGTTACTCTATAAGTTGAACTGAAGTAATATCATAGCATCACTGTGTAGTGGCATGAATGTTTCACCTTAAATATTTTGTGTTCTGTCCTTGCTGCACATATGAGTGTGGGCTCTTCCCTTTGTTCCCAAAATATTCGTTTTACCATGTTATTTTTCGACGATTGTAATCTGCTAAGTTTGCAGTATGCGTAGAATGCAACTGCATATCTTAAAATGTTTTCACATAATGCTCTATAAATTACTATTTTTATGCATGTCAGAGCAATATCTTTTAATCGATATAGTTTGCTCGCTATTATCTTGAGTTTGTTGTTTAGATAATTTGTATGGCTATTCCAACTTTGATAAATATCGAAGTTAAGTCCTAGATAACGTGTTGTTTTCACCTGTATGATGGTTTGTGGTTTTAAAATCAGTACTTTGTGTATAGGATTTAATTTAATTTATTTATTTTATTGATTATAAGAAAGTTCTGATTGTTTGGATCATAACAGACTGTGGATTGTAATGATATCAATTCGAATTACTGAACAAATAATTCTCTTAATTATATGTTCAGATATTCCCAGAACATAAAATCAGACAACCAAGAAGCATAACAGTCTTTGAAGAAACAGACAGTGTTCGAGTGGAGAAAGGGATGGGGCAGGGTCATAAATGAATTTATAATAGAGAAAGATAAAATAGAAATTGTTGAAAGTTATGATTTACTGCTGTCCAGAATCAGAAATGATGGTAAATCGGAAGTTGAAATTAAATGGTTAGTCATGAGGGAAAAAGCGATGTTAAACCTGAGCAGACAACGTGTTATCGCCCAGTGTCATCATTACAAACGGTATCTCGCACTTCTCGTTACGTTTTTTTTTTTTTTTTTTTTTTACCAAAATAACAGCTGTGCCTTGATAGTATTGCGAAAGTTCAGAACATTAAAGAGATTAAAAACGGGTCCTATGACTGCAACTGGTTGCTTACCCAAAATGATCTGGAAATTTGAAGAGGAAAGGTGTGAGTAAGGCCACGAAAGTTTGAATTATCAAAGCAATGGTTTTTCCAATATTGATGTATGCATGTGAAAGCTGGATTATTAAGAAGAAAGACAGAAAGCTAATTGATTCATTTCAATTATGGGTTTGAAGGAGACTATTAAGAATCCCATTGACTGTAAGAATGACCAAAAGAAGGTTTTTGAGAATATAAAGACAG
The DNA here is from genome assembly GCF_054136105.1 of Typopeltis vanoorti. Taxonomy (NCBI): domain Eukaryota; kingdom Metazoa; phylum Arthropoda; class Arachnida; order Uropygi; family Thelyphonidae; genus Typopeltis; species Typopeltis vanoorti. The sequence goes on from NC_143560.1 coordinate 43,934,085, forward strand.
AATGATCCTTGGAAACAATGATTATTAAACGGAGGTTTATGTCTTTGGACATATTATGCGAGCTGATGACTGATTGTAAAAGGGAGTTATGTTAAGGAAGATTGAAGGAATACGAAGAAGAGTAAGACCATAAAAGAGTTGGAAGGACAACATAACAGAACTTACCAACTCGAACTTACAATTACGGAAAGAAAGGACAAGAGGCCGAGTGGAATGGAAAGTCTTTGTTCACAGGATCACCAAGAGTCGAAAACGACTGGATGGCACATAACAATAAGAACAACAACAATTTTGTGTATAGGAGGATGAGTGGCGGATAGTGAGATATCTAGTTTCTATGGGATGGATCTGGGTGTTTTTGAATATCATTAGCTTTATTATAAATTAGCCAGTTAGTGATCAGATTGATGTCGTGTTGCATATTTGTGTATGCTGTGTTTGCGTTGTTCCAGTTATTGTGTGAGTGGATACTATGGCCGTGTCGTCTGCATATTGGAAGATATTACTTTTTAGGAGAAGTTGGCTAATATCATGTGTATATATGTTAAACAGAATGGGAGAAAGAAAAGTGCCTTTTGGTACTCCACAGGTTAATGGTAGCTCTTTGCTGTGCGCTGATATTTTACCTGTGATGTGCTTTCTGTTTTCCATGTATACTTTGAACTACCGGAGAATATATCCTCCGATTCCAATATGTGTTAGTTTGTTCAAGAAGGTTTTGTGTGTCAGTTTGTCAAATGCTTTTGTTAGGTCAATAAAACAACTCATACTATTCTGATTTTATCTAACGCAGCGTTTATTAGGTCTATGAAATCTTCCATGTCAATAATAATAATAATAATAATAATAATAATAATAATAATAATAATAATAATAATAATAATACAGGGTGTTTCAATGAGTGAAACACCCTGTATTATTGTGACAATAGAAGGTAAATAGCGATAGATGAACAATTTTTATTACCGTGCAAATGTAGCGTAATACTCGACGTTTCAACACAGACAAAGTTCGACATGACTGCCTCCAGTAATTCTGCAGACGTCTCATCTGTAGCCAATCTCCTGCCACACGCGCGGCAGATCTGGCGTAACTTCAGAAATGGCAGCAGTAATTATGGAAAGCAGCTCATCCAAATTGGCTGGTAGTGGTGGTACAAACACTCGATCTTTCTCAAAACCCCACGAGAAAAAATCTAACCGTGTAGAGTCGGGGTAACTCGGTGGCCGTGCTACAGGCGCCCTCTCTACCAATATATCTGCCTGGAAAACGGGTATCGAGGTATGACCTTACGTCTGTCAGATAATGAGGAGGCGCTCTGTCTTCCTGGAAATGTAAGAGTCCGTCGTGGTCATCGTCTTCTAATTTTAGTATTACCCCTGTAGCATGTCCAGATACATACCACCAGTAATGGTAGATTTCGAAAAAAAAAAAAAAAAGAAGGCTCCATGCACTTTCTTCTTGCTTATGGCGCAAAAAACGTTAGCCTTTGGGGGTCCCTCGAACATGTTCTACAATGGCGTGTGGATTTTCGCTTCCCCAGATTCTGCAGTTGTGAGTGTTTACTTGCCCACTTACGTTAAAAGTGCACTCGTCACTGAAAACGATTGTGTCCAAAAAGTCCTCATCTGGTTCTATCCTACTGATCATTCCCCGTACAGAAATCCTGGCATATCTTCTTATCGTCTTTCTTCAAATGTTGTACGAGGGTAAATTTGTAGCGCCTTAAATGTAAACGCTTTCGTAAAACACGCCACACAATCACATGTGGAATTCCAATTTGACCAGACGCCCGTCCGGTTGACTTTCCAGGGCTTCTCTGGAAACTTTCCCGAACTTCTTCCAGAACAGCATCGGCAGCAAGCGGCCTTTCAGTTGATCTTGGATGACAAACAGAACAGACTGTTTTCACAAAATGTTTGTCACGTGTAGATCCTACGCCTACTAGAAGGTTCTTTGCCGTATTACGTGCGGAAATTCTTCTGAACTTGTGTTGCAGAGTTTGTTTTCTCAAACCAAAAGATACAACGTGCTCGTCCTACAATATCGGAAGTCGTCATTTTCAAATGGCCTGAAGTATCACGCCATCTAGTGATGTCATTTAGTAATAAAGTTATGACCAAAAAATGGATGCGTTTCACTACTTATGACACTTACTCAGCTTTTGTATGTCTTCCAAGTTATTCTCTGTTCTCTTGCAAAATTGTATACACCCTTTTGAAACATCCTGTACTTTTTATGATTGTCTAGAACTATTTCTTTATCATTTTTTATATTAAGCCAAACTAAAACTCAGGGCTAACAATCATTCTGTAAAATCTATCCCAAAAAAGGAAGAAAGAAAAAAAGAAAATTCTATACATATCAGTACTGAAACATAGTTCTCTATTAAAAAAATTAAAAAAATAATACGAACTTTCTGCTGAACATAATGTCAAATATTTCACTCCCCCCCTACGTTTCTGCATTAGCCCCTTTCACAGTTAGACAACACTTAATGGTTGTTTTGGAGGTATTGCGAACTTCCGTTGGATGTTTATGGAGCGTTTTTTTTTTTTTTTTTTTTTTTTGATCACCCTGGCACACCTCTTGGAAAACTATGGTTTATGTAGTAAGAGAGAGAGAGAGAGTCTTGAACATAGTGGGGAATGAAACCACTCATTCTCATTCCAGTATTGATGATATATAACAAAAATCACAAGTATCAGGATCCGGAGAAGAAAGCATATAATAATTCCCAATAGAACAATTCGGGAGATTTACCATCTTGGAGATGGTAAATCTCATAAATCTTAGAGCTGTGGGATTACAAATCTCACATCTCTAATGGTATCTCACCAGTTGTGTACATAAATTTGTGTTTCGAAACCAATACTGATAATTTATTACTGTACATTGTGTTATTTTTGTCGGTTTTAAATGAGACATAGCTTGACTTGGTAATTAAAATTCTATAGCTGGGAGAAAAAGAGTAAGACCAAGATGGCAGCTTTCACTGCTGTTACAGGCTTGCCATCTGTTTAAATCCACAGATGAACAGAAACTGTATCTAATGAGTTTTTTTTTTTTTTTTTCAGGAGTTCAAAAAGTGCGGTTACCATTTGAAATTAGGCAAGTATCCTTCATTTGGTCTTTCAGCATTATATGTCGATTTGTTTATGTCTGTTTTTCCCTCAGTGAAGACTGAAAATTAAGCTACAGTTCTCGACACTCACATACACACGCGCACACACACACGCAAGAGAGAGAGAGAGAGAGAGAGAGAGAGAGAGAGAGAGAGAGATGTGTAATAAAAGTGTGGATCATTATATATGGACTTTTATTACTTATTTTAACTCGCTTTGCTCTGCCCACACTTTGTTAATACAAAAATAGAGATCATTAAATCTCCTTTTATGTCTGTCTAATACAGTTTATGTTAATTTTATCAACAATGTCATAAACAAATACAAACCTACACTATTTCGAATAATTCTGCAGCAGATTAACTTTGTGGCCATTCCTTGATGTTGAGGAAATATTTGAGCATATCACTGAGATAGTCAAATCTTTCCATATCACATTCTGTTCTGTCAGGAAGCTTTCTACATTTTGGATTCTGCAATTAGTAGCTTATTCTAATGGTGTTCACAGTTTTTATTGGATTCGTGAACCTGTAGTTTACATTACTTTCGCCTGTCTGAACTAAATGTGGATGTCCATCCCGCAAAATATAAAATATGCGTTAAGTGTCATGAACCGAAACAGTGTATGGTGATGTATGTTGCTGTCCTCAGGGACGGATGAGGAAGCAGGTACAAATTACCCGGGCCCGAGGCCCAATGTTGTTGTCTTTGTAGGTAGTATCATTATTAGTCCTTTCGCTATTGTTTCGAGGGATCCAAAAAAATATTTTTTAACTGAGGCCAGACTTCTTCTAGTAGGCTTCCATTCATAGGATCCAAATATAAAACTTATCCGATAGACTACCTTTATTCCCTTTGTAAGGCAGTGATACTTAGCAGTATTATGCTGTGCCATCATCCAAGATACGATTTCTTCGTCGAAAATTCATCTGTCATTTACTCTTGCACTATTATTATCTTTCACATGTTCTCGTGGTTAGCTTAGTGGCTATCCGCTTCGCAACCATATGCCTGGGGAAGGAGTGTCCTAGGTTCGATTCCCGTCGACGACGTGAGGAGCTTAAGGATTTTCCTCAGCCATGGCCAAGTTAGCCGGTCTTGGGCGTAGACAGCAGGGTTTTTCCTCCAGTTCATCTGGGGTTTTTCGTCCCGCAAGGAGGCAAACCGGACCCGTGAATACACACAGATACAGTCAGGAATACATAAGACAATCCCTCCAGCCGTAGGTCTGAATGGTCAGCTATGACGGCCCAGAGCCCGGATAAAAATAGGGCAGATTGAGGTGGTGCCGTACCTCCCCGTAAAAGGGGCTCACCGCCGTTGAATCACCATACAAAATGAATGAATAAACTTTTCACATCATGCTGGAGATGCTTACGACGTACTGAGTGAAAATTACCATGAACAACAGCAAAATTACGCAAGTAATCCGCATTCAATGCTTATTACTATTTCCACTTCTCCACCCATAGTCTATGTAGACCGTTGGGGCAAAATAATGGTGTCAGTATTAACAAGCTCTCTATTTCTAGGTATTTCTATCTGGGAATCTCCTTAACAAGGTGGAAAACGTAGAATTCTGAAGTCTCAATAAAAAATAAAAAAAGAGATCGCTGTGATTAAGGAAGGGCCTGTTTTTCATAAAAATGAGCATAGTTGAAAATGACTGATTAATGGCCAGTGTATGAACAAAGATTTCTAAAGCGCTGTAAAGCAGTCCAAGTAATTCTTACATGTGTAGAGTAAAAGAAGCATTTTGGTTTACCAACGTTCATTGCATTTATTTGCACTTTGGTGGATAGCATTGTCGTCCACCATAATGGACATCGCCAAATTAGTAACAAATGTTTCCTACTCTCTCAAGAAGCGCTCCGTCTTTTAGATAATGGTACGATTGTGTGGTCCTTTCCAAAAGTACACTATTACTGCAGTTATATTATCATCATTCAGTTATATAAAGTCACGCCTCCTCTCAAACCCTGTACTTAAACGCTTTAAGCTCTGAAAACGGAAAACAGTAATTTGATCATCACGAGAGCTGATAAAAGGAAAGCTGGGTTAGTCTGGACTGTTTATGATTACGACCAAAGCAACCATAGCTACATGGACAGTGTGTAATGCTTGCTAATTCTTTTAGAAGGTTTGAGAGATGACAAAGCCGAGCCTTCTCAGAAAACATTGCCACCTCAGTGAGGTCGCTAACTCACCTTCAATTGAAAAGCCCTTATAAAGTTTTCGCGTCCTCACCGGGATTCGAATCCAGTTTCTTTCCAACCAAAGGAAATGGTTGATACCGACTGAGCTACGGAGTTTCGCTGCTTTGACAGAAGATGCTAATGATATGCAATTCTTAAAGAGTGGAGTTATTTCTTTATATAATTTCTAAACATCTTTTCTATTTTTCTCTTGGAAAGGATCAAACTGAAACCAAATTTGAGATTTGATGAAAGGTTCGGGATGAACGGTTTTTTTTTTGTTTTTTTTTTTTTGTTGTTTTTGGATTTATGGGTGAAGAAACCAAGGATGAGTAAGACAGTGTATTATGTTAGTTAATGCATGTGTTCTTCAGGATGGTTTGATTCTCAGGAGGGGAAAAACGTCCTCCACCGAATGAGATTAGACAATCCACCTTCAGCTGAAAAAAAACTTCTATAAAATACATTCCGTCGCACAATAGGATTCCATTAGGTCTTAACCATTTTTCTCAATGCATTTAAAAGTTGTTTCTTGTTTAATTTAATTATAGAATTCTTGCAAAATAATAATTGTTATCACAATGCAGAACCAGATCATTATCACAATAATGAACCCAGAGGCATGTTTAGCATGGGGAAATGCCGTTTGCATCCATAGCGCTTGGCTATCCCCCCCAAAAAAAAGATAGTCGCTGGCTAGATGAACTTTCTCCAAGCCTTTCTTTGACTATTTCCTCTATTTCCCGATCTCTGGCACAGACAAGTGTTTTTTTTTTATCTTTCGGGAACCTCGGATTTTTAATTCTTACTAAAGAAAATCAACCTTAGAACTAGCACCATTTCAGAAAATAATGTACAGTGTTAGAGTTAGTGACCAGAAGATGGCGATAGATCAGAGTTGTAACTACACTACTTTCCATAAATAGCAGAACAAAGAAAAATTAAAATAACTCAAAAACTGTATGATGAATTTTTATGTAATTCGGTGAAAAGTAGTATCATATGAGAGGCGAAAGAACACTCACAAAAATTGTAAATACCGATCATAACGATGTTTCATACTGTTTATAATGGATCTAGGAGTTCGCTTGTTAATAACAACCATTGCTCCAGCAAAACTCTCCTGAGTTCCTCAATGTTTTGGAAGAGGGGAAAGTTGAAAGCAGTAAGATGTCTACCTAGAGCATCCCAGATATGCACAATAGGGTTAAGGTTAGGACACTAGGCAGACCAGTTCATATACAACTTATAGAGACGAGCATTATCGTCTTGTAGGATAAATATCTCCCCCATCGCATCCGCATACTGACTAACATGGGGGGGGGTTTCAGGACCTCGTCTCCATAAGTTGCAAACATTCACGGTTCCGCACTCCTGTTTCAGCGATAATCGGAGATATCGGTCATTCACAACGGTTGTAGCCTCTAGCATTCCTTCACTGTATCTCTGGAATGCTGCTAATGACTGTTGGAATTGGAATTGGTTCCACAGTCTGAGCCATGGAACTACTCACAGGCAACCATCTGGCTACCTCAGCATGACTTTCTCCGGCCTCTAATCCTACGATGGCTCGTCACCTGAATTCATAAGTTAAATGATTTCTTGCAGCCGTATCCAAGAATTTTGCTATCACAAAATGTCTTATTCTCACTCCAGACATGAAATGGAAAACCACACCAAAGCGGACCCCTCCCCCTTTTTACGCAGTGGCTCATTTACCTAAATTGCTCACTGCGCTATTCATTTGTATACAAATACCAACTCATTTGCAATATTGATATGGCATGGAAATCGAATCCCTTGTCAAACGTTGTTTTCCCAACTGAAATCCAATACCATCTTCGTTAAAACCGAGATTCCGGTATTGTAACTAACTGCTTTTGTTTTGCTTGTAACATTCGATTTTCGCATTCCGAAAATCAAGAGAATCATTTTTATATGGAGACTACGTTCTAATCTTGTTGAAAAGACAAAAAGTATTCCATTATTATAACCGTTTTATTCTTTCACTTTTTTTTTTATTCGCTACAACAGTATGCATCATTCCCGTCATATCTGTACTGCCTGTTGACATTCAATTAAGTAGATACGCAGGTGCTTATCGAGGCGATCGACTGACAGTTCCTCAGTGCATTATGTTAAAAAATAAAATTAAATTAAAAAAAAAACGTATAAGTTTAGCTAAAAACTGCAAGCTGCTTTTTTGTTTTGTTTGATGCTCTCGATATTTTTGATGTTTATGTATCAGGACTGAGAGCTTATTATAATCAACTATAGACTTCGTCTGAATCTTATTTTAATGTGATGTGATGTTGGTGTGATGGTGAATTCTACCGTCGTATCATTTTTACCGGTTTTTCCCTTTATAAGAGAAAAATCCATGTTTCTGGAACAAAATCTCATAAAAAAAGTCGAAAATCTACAGCACATTGAAAGACCATAAATTACGGAAACATCAAAGAAAACACTTTTCATTTTTTAAAAATGATCTGGGAGACATGTTGCTTGAAACCTTACGAAATAGGTGGGAGCTAACTTGTTAATTAAATATATATATATTTATATCAAATGAAGAACAGTGAGGATTACCAAATAAGGATTAAAATGATGAGAGAAGCACTCAGATATGTCACGAAATATTGGAGGCGAACGTTACAGTGTTATAACTACGCATTATGATAATGTGTTTTTTCGTAATCGACTGTATTAGAACAACGAGAATTCGTGAAAATACTCGTTTTTCGTGTTTCCAAGAAGTTTGGGCTAGTCGAAGCATTTAAGAATACGAAGCCAGTGTATTATATCTGTTGATTGTTAATTGCATGTGTTCTTTGGCTGGTTTGCCATTTTTTGAAGGATGGAAAACCTGTGCTTTTGAAAGAAAAACTTTGTCACTTCCTGAAGAGACTAGCTGACTCACCTGCAGTTGAAAAAAAAATAAAGGTTCTTTGAGTCCCAGAAGGAATTCAAATTCGGATCTTTCCAATGGAATGAACACATCGTGGTGTCCTCGCAACTGTGCTGTGTAGGAGCTTTTCCCGAAGGAAAAAAAAAACCTTCAAAATTTCTTATGATAAGTCTCATTTAAAAAGACCTTATAATCTTCCTCGCATCCCATCTGAAATTGAAATCCGAGTTATTCCAACCAAAACACTCTTTGTTCCAACTGCACTGCCCGCTTGAATTCCTCAAACTCAACAGAAGTGCAGTAGCAGTGTGGAAGTGTATATAAACTATCCCAATTTCATTCAGTTGAAAGGTGTTTTGGAATAAGACTCTGATATCTCTGTGATATCATTATGATGTCTGCACTAACAGACTAAAATTAACGCTACCGTACTAAAAGTTATGGAATACATAGAGATATAAACAAAGCACATGTTTATCGACAGAAATTAATAAGGTTCTTAGTGCATGATTTTCTGCAAATTTTTGGGTAAGCAAATTGTGACATTATGCTCCATCCCTTCCTTTAAAGAATTTGTAAGTTATGGTTCATCTTGGCCACGTCCTAATTCTGAGTTCCATTTATCGCAGATTTCTGTTATATTTACATTTGGCTGCGTGCTGGTCGTTGTTGTGTTTGATGTGTTGCTCTTCAGACCATGACTTAAAGTATTCATTGCTTTACCATATGGAGCGTAATCAGTTTGAAATGGGTAAAGGCTAATCCACAAAAATGCCACATTGTTGAACACTCTCCCCCCCCCCCTCACATACACACACACCATTCTCCAGACTTAATGTAGGACACAGAGGTCGTAATTCTTGTACAATGACCAGTGGATCTACTCCGCATCATAAGAAGCAACCCCTCATCATTATGTTGTCACTTCCAAACTTCGTTTGGAAAACATTCTCAGATATTCATGCATCATCTATATCCAAACAATCCATTAGATTCGACGTATATGAATATAGAGACAATATTATGCAGCCCATAACTTGACTCACAACTCCATGGTTCAGATTCCCTATGCCTTGGCCCATGCCAATCGATAATGTGCGTTCGTTGTTAACAAAGGCTCAGGTTCTGAAATCCTTCCATGAAAATCATGATATTCAGCTCTCTACGTCTTTGAAACATTTATGGGATTGCATGTGCTAATTTGTATATTCCAAACATTAATTATGTATGTTCTGACAGTGATGTGAAGTAACTAGTCTTCCCAAAGAGCATCAGCCAGTTATTTTACGCCAGCTGGTTTTGTCTCAGCGTCACCTGGGGACTTATATTTCTGCAGCATGGTACCAACTGTGGACTTGAGCATGCTTAATCTGTGCAATGGCACATATAGACATTTTCCTTTAATGACATCCAGCTATAAATTTTCACTGAAATGCTATTAATTCTTTTCGTGTACACATTTGCGCTGAGAACTCATAAACTCATATATGAACTGAGATGCGCAAATTAATTATTAATTTATGTATTTGACCACTTAATTCTCTTTGGTTAGAAAGGCCTGGGTTCAAATCCCGTCTAGAATGTGAAGAACCCTATATGCTGCTTTTTTTTCCTTTGAGATTAAGGTAAATTAGGCTGTCATGTGGAGGTGGAAGAGTTTTCCATCTCAGTGTTTCATCCTTCAAATGGATAAATCGACTGGAACAATCGAAATTAGCAGCCATAATTACATTGGTCTCATAGCTCTACTTGCTTCAGTCGTAATCCAAACCAGCCGACTTTACCTTAACAGTTCGTACTCTTCACTTAGCAGGCGAATGAATTTTCGGAGCTGTAGAATGATCCTAAACGAGCATATTGAACGATGAGATTCCAGAGCGAGCGAGAAAGAGACGGAAAGAGAATTTAGAGCACGATTATATAAACCATTTATGGGATTCTTCCCCATCGGCGAGAAAAAAAAAAAAATAATTCTTCAGACATATTTTACAACTGTTCAAATTTTTGTGTTTCATGTTGAATTTTTTTTTCTCACAAAAATGACGTTGTTGGTCTTGTTTTTTTTTTTTTTTTCCCCACAACAACGGCGTTGTTGATCGCAATGATAACAATTTCATATTACAACATTGATAACATTATCGACCAATGGCTGGTTCATGACCAAAATATTTCTTATTAAAAACCAAGAAAGCGGGCCTCTCTCTCCATAACTCAGCTTGTCCAATGATTTTTTTTTTTTTTTTTTTTTGTAATAGGAACATTTTTCAGTCTAAAATCATTACTCACAATAAACTTGTAACTAGTAATTATTATTAGCACCAATAAAATCCATCTGTGGATTAAAAATCGAAATATAACAACATTTCTCTCATATTCAAAATTGATTAAGGTAAACTTTACAAATCCCGTTCATTGCTGAACCGATTTGAACCCTTCCGAGTTTTCAGATATCAGTAACTGAAAAGAAAATGTTAATTAAAATATGAAAATATGTATTATTAATACGAGAATTATCATTCCATCAAAAGCTTCTGATTTATTCCTGTGTTCAATTTACCCAACTGGTTACCATGTGATAGTTACTGTTCAGATTTGCAGCGAGTAAAGTTAGTAAAAGAAGTTTCAGAAACGGATGTGTGACGTTCACTTTTATCCTATTTGAGAACTGCGAACACTCGACCACTGTAACGATATCGATCTTTCTCAGAGATCGGTAATGTTGGAACGTATTTACAGCGTGCTTTCAGATAATTCATGCGCATACTTTCTTCCATTTACCTTAATCGTCAGCTGCATAAGTGCTGAAAGTTTAACGGAGGTAGTCGGTTTCGCTCTCCGGCTCCACTCACAGACTACTCTTAGACTTCGAAGACTAACAATCATCATATCACTGTACACAATAGTTAACCCCCTCTCTCTTTCTTCCCCTTATTTCGTTCCTTCTTGCACGTGTCGCCATTGTAATATTCTTTTGGTCTTAAGAATAACGGAATACGAACAATCGAAACCTTTGAAAACGAAACGTTTCGTGCTCTCTATCACTTCCAAGGATCATTTCATACTCGTTCTCCATCTCTCTCTCTCTCTCTCTCTCTTTCGAGAGAGAGAGAGAGAGAGAGTATTTAATCAACGAAAGAGGTGTGGAAAGATTTTTTTTTATGTATATTCTTCCTTTTATAGCTCACGGAACATTAACTTGCTTCTTCGCTGCTATCGATTATTGCTTCCCTAATCTGTCGCATTTCCAACAGAATTCTTGAGTTCGTCGTTTCATTTGTTGGAAAATAAACAAGCACATTTAGAGCATGCCGGCCAAGTAAATGTATTTGAGCCGAAACTTTTCCCTCCCTCTTTTGTAAAGAAATGTTTGTCGAAGCTCATTGCATTAACAGTTGGGCAATTTTAACGAGGACTTATGGGTAATGAAAACAATTTCGTTTCAATAAAGGTTTACTTATCGCTGTTTAAACGGTCTTCATTGAATACGCTCACTCAGAATCGGTTTTGTATGTGTGTGTGTGTGTGTGTGTGTGTGTGTGTGAGAGAGAGAGAGAGAGAGAGAGAGAGAGAGAGAGAGAGAGAGAGAGAGAGAGATCCAATTTTGCTTGAAACAACAGAACATTAAAAGATTGTAGTATGATTTCTTTCTTAAAGCGAGCGAAAGAGAGAGATATCTTTAAGATATCTTAAAGGGAGATATCACTCAATTTACTAGTAACTTTAACCATCATAAGAGATCTCTCCACGGGCTAAATTTTTCCATGGAAAGTATTCCGTCTTTTTCTTTTATATACCATGTTGTTTCTAGAGTTCATAAAAACACTTGTGTTTGCTTCTGAAAATACTGACATCTACATTATTATTATTATTATTATTATTATTATTATTATTATTATTATTATTATTATTATTATTATTATCATCATTGGGGTCGTTGTTAATCACAATATGTGTATACTCAAAAACTGTAGAATGTCATTTTACCATTGCACAAATAAAATTTTTCACGTATTACTTGATTTCAGCCAACAAAAAATGCAGAGTACATAAAACTCTCTGTCTATCTTTGCTCCCCGTACGTTGCAGAAGGAATTTCTGCCAAGTACAAACTTTCTGTAGATTCAGGTCATCGGGAGATCGTATTTCCGAGTACATCACCATCTTTTAAGAGCAGGAAGTAAATCGGGAGCGAGCATATACAATTTGTCTTTGAAAGATTTGGAAGAGAGAAGAATGGATGGAGAAAACGAATAAAAAAAAAGGCAAAAACATAAGACTGATTAGGAAACAAATAATATAAAAAATAGAAAAGAATGTCATGGGAGATGGTTGTGTCTGTAGTAGGCTATACTGACTATCTTTAAAAATGTTGACAGTAACAGCATTCAATAAGTTATTTTCCAGTCTTTCAGAATTTGTTCGTACTCCACTGTCAGGTCAACTTAATCAGTGTCTATCTATATAAATCTTTATATAATTCCCACAGAAACATCATTTATGATTATCTCTCGTATCTATACAGGAGGGCGATAATCGTCACGGAGATCTCTATGGGAAGTCTTTCTTTCGATAGGCCGGGTAACGCAATGCCTGTCCTATTAAAGGCCTCTCGTCACCAGGTCGCGAGAACTGAAAAATATCTGGGGTGCGCTGACACCTGCAATGATTGATGATGGGGATGATTTTTTTTTTTCCGGAAGGGAAAAAAAAAAATGAAACTTTTTGGTTTCTTAGAAGAACCACTTTATTTGTACGAATGACAAAACTGTTCATCGCACGTACGCGCGCACGCACACACATCCATCACATGACCTTATCCTTCTTATAATTGTAATATCCTTTTTGAATGGTAGTATAGCCGTTTCTATAATAATAAACCAGTAAGTAACGGGAAAAAATAAAAGAAAAACACAACATCAGTATATGTTCATTATGTTACTACCACACGTTGAATAAATCTTGTCTGCATGTGTCTAGTATTATCATTTATTATTTAGAATGCATTTAATTTAGAAGTAAATACACAGAGTGTAAAAGAGATTCAAAACAAATTACATGTTACTGTGTGAATCATAATGGTAGTACACAAAATACTGAAATTTCAGCTCGTACTAGATTATTATGATAGGAAGTGCTATGCCGTTCACAGAGAATATACAACCTGCAAGACAGATAAGGTCAGGAACTATATAGTACTTATAATTAACCTTATCTCTGTGAATATTCATTAGTTAGCTTCCCGTCCATCAAACAAAATACCTTACTATAAGGGCACTTTTATCGATTTCTTATTTTATTTATCAGTTATTCTTATGTTCTCGATAATTGTTTTCGAAGATGCTTTTGAAGTATTTCAATTTTTGTAACCTTTAAAAAAAAAATCGAAAGTTTTAGTTGTCTCAGATAAATCTCTTTATCGATATGCTATGGCTGTTTCATTCAATACAGTTTTTATGGTGCTCTAATTCTAGTATTCAGTAAATTCTAGTTCAGTAAATGGAACCAACATCACCCATATCAAAACAGCAAAGAAGATCTGAAATCCATGATCAGTAAAATAAACCAAATCGGCAATAAATATAATATGAGTATAAATTTCACTAAAATTAAAATAATGACAATAGAGAAAGACAAGAAACTAGTTAACATTGATATTGATAATAAATATATTGAACAAGTAACTCAGTTTAACTATATGGGATCGCTCATCACCGAAGAACTAAATTATATGAAAACAATAAATCATACAATAGATTTAGGTTGGTATGTAATAAGAAAGCTAAATAAAGTTTGGAATAGTAATAAAATAAGTAAACAGATGTAATTAAAATATACAACAGATGAAATTACAAATATACAAGTGGTATTGCCTGTGGTCCTCTATGGATCTAAAAGTTGGATAACAAAGAAAAAGGAAGAAATAAAATTACAAGCGATTGAATCCAAATGCTTACCAAAAATAAACCAAACTAAATGGACTGAGAAAAAGATCAATGAATAGTGAGGGATGAACTAAATTACAAAGAACTAATATTAGACAAACTAAATAAAAAGAGATTAAAATGGTATGGGCATGTAAACAGAATGAATCAACACAGGTTACCTTACATTGCCCTACAGGGACGGAAACTACCAAACGGATAAGGATAAGCTGGATCACCAATATTAAGAAAGCTCGTAAGATCTTTCAAGAAAGACTTTATTAAGAGAAGAGTGAAGAAGATGGACTTATGAAGTACTCAACCCGTCTTAACGGAAGAGAATCAATCAATTCTAGGATTTTAATGCTAAGCTCTAAGTATATATCCTCTTTTTATTGCTCATTTGATTATTGTTATCAGGATAAGTTATAAAAGCGTTGAAAACCAAAAACAGTAAATTTTAATAATAATCTATAAAAAGAATTTTTCAACTCAACTAGCTTTCCACAGTTCACATACCAAGCGCCATGTCTCTCTCGTCTTTAGAAAATGACTTATACGTACTGACAAAGATGAGTTATAGCTGAAGTGAGGCATACCGTCATCCCAGTATTGCGACTCCAACTAAATCTGTTCTTTATCTCTTGCTTTGAAAACATCTCTCTGGTTTTGAACAAAATGTTGACAATCTATCATTTACTCTTTCCCCCTCCTTTTAACATGATAAACACTGACTTGCTCACTTAACGATTAACCTCAAAATCTCTTTTAGTTTCTGACCTACTCATATTACAAAGAGACGGTATATCTTCACATCAATCAATTCATTCATCAGAATTCTGAAATCCAATAAGAAATGGCTACTCATCTCATAAAGCTGATGCGTATAAAGTTGCACAAACAAGAAAGAAATGTTCAACAGACGGACATTTTTCAATTCACTAATGCTCCGGAATTGCAGTAAAGAAGAGGATTAGAAAAGCACACCTGACACTAAGTAACCAGTTAAATAAACATTGTGATAATTCTACCGTTACCGAAATATCACGAGTGGTATCATAAGGAATACCTTTTGACCAACAAACGTATTTTGGATTAGTAACAGAAGTCCACTCAAAATAAAATAAAATAAAAACGTCATTACTTGCAAATACGCCTGATGAAAGAAATCAAGGATTATGATGATTAAAGGAACAGAAAGTTTGGTGAATTATGTAGATTAAGTCAAAACAACTAAGACTACAAGGCGAGCGTATTAGTATTCATTACTCATAATAACAATGTTGCAATGAGCATTCTATTAACATGAATGGATATAAATAGTCGCTTACTCAATAATAACCAAAACCTTCAAAGTAAACGAAATATATCCCAAACTAGAAATGTGTAGCCTTGCTTTAGATGTGATGTCTATTATGCTAATATTTTTTATGTGAATTCCACCCAAGAAAGGTTGTCAACCTAATACATTAGCGCAGTGGGTGAACTAAGGGTTAAATATTTCGGAAACCAACATGACACATTTTCCAAGAAACTTTTTCATTCCCAGTGTGGTGTCCTCACACCTGGCAATGAAATTCATATCCCAGTTAATTCCTATATATGCTTTAAGGCTGTGCGAAATAAATATTGATAAAAATAAGACAAATTTTACGCTCTGGGATTATATCTGTGCGTTTTGTATATAAACAAGGCATATATTATTGATATATAAACCGAAGGGTAACTATTATATCAGTGTTACAATTATATTAAAAAAATGAGTATGAGTTACAGATTGCATCATTTGTTTCAATCGTTCAGTATTATTGCCCTTTTGTTCATGTAAGCTGTACATTTCTAAAAACTACCTTGTTCGGGTTGTATGAAACAAAAGGACAGTACTACTGAATTGAAACAGATGATGTCATCTGCAAATTATTGTTATTTTACAGATGACAAGTGTGGAACGCTATTTCCTCTACAAAATTAAGATAGGAACTGAGAACCCACATCAATACCCCACTTCCTTTAAAAAGTTCCTTTCGAAGTTTCTTCTGTCCTATTTGGGATTTGAACCTAATGATACATATTCTATGTTATGGATACTGCGTTCATAAAATCAAGACTTTGTTCTGACTGCTTCTTGAGTATTTCTGTGCAAATTTGAATTTAAATGAATTTGAATAATCTTCCAAATGAATTGAATATAAATTGTATTACTAATTATGAAAATTAAAAACATACTCCTAACCTCATATTGTTCGTAATATTCATTTCATTTATTAACTTAATGCATCAAAATGCAGCATTAAGATGTCATTGCCAGATTTGCTGTCTGAGTGGATAGCAGTATGATATAATGCCAATAATAGACTGTTCTTCGAATCCTACTACTGCATAAACGTTTGCGAAAATCTTTAGGCTGTTGTATATGATTTTTCATTCCCCCAGCATGAAACTGCCTCTTTTGCTTACCTATGGCTTGAAATATTATCATATCTCAAGAGCAAATCTACCGATTTATTTAACACTTGGCCATCCATGAGCTATAGCTTTCCAACCTTTCAAAGTGTCGGACAGTCAGATAAAATAATAATGAAAACGAAGCATATCACTATCGTTCTCTATATTCATTCATAATAGTGCATGGGAAGTTAAGGAGCGTTTGAGGGAGGTAATGACTGCCTGCATACCTAGAGTCCAGAGAGAAAATCAAGTGGGAGTTAAATGGATGAATAACACCATTAAGCTTGAGCTGCAAAAAAAGAAACAATTGTGGATGAAATTTAAGGAGAAAGGTGACTTGCAGGCACACGAACAGTACAAAGTACAGGCCAGAAAGGTAACTAGTGTGGTAAGAAAAGCTAAAGCAGATTATGAAAGTAAATTAGCAATGCAAGCTAAAGTGAATCCCAAACAGTTCTTTCGATGTGCTGCAAGTAAAAGAAAAAATGTATACGTCAAAATGATTCTGAGGAATGCCGATGGCAGGAAGGTAAGTGGATCAGATGAAATAGTAGAATTACTAAGCGAACACTTTGCAAGAGTATATCATCCAGGCTGTGATATTGCAGGAATGAGAGAACGAATGGCTGACAGGAATTGAAGTGAATGAAATGGAGGTGAATAGTATATTGCAGAACGTTAATGTAAATACATGTGTGGGATTGGATGGTATACCAGCTCGAGTCTTACGTGAAGCAGCAAAGGAATTGTCAGTTCCCTTGACCATATTGTATAATTTAAATCTCAGCTCCGGGTTAGTCCCGAGGGGATGGAAAGAGGAGAAAATAATTCCATTGCATAAAGGAGGTTTCAAGACTGCTGTTGAAAATTATCGACCTATCAGCATATCAGGAATCGTTGTCAAGGTTTTGGAGATATTAGTCTAGGGCACAATACAAAAATGCAAAGACGAAAATGGGATACTGTATAGAGGACAGCATGGTTTTGTGAAGGGTAGATCATGCCTCAGTAACTTGCACACATTTTATAATTCAGTGACAGCTGAACTGGATAAGGGTAATGGATTTAGAGTGATACCGCTGGACTTTGCTAAGGCCTTCAGGATACCACAATAGTGAATGCACATGATGTCAAAATTTTGCAGGATGATTTGGATAGATTGGCCATCTGGGTTAATGAGAATGGATGTCAGTTTAATGTAGCAAAGTGTAAGGTTATGCATTTTGGGGTGAACAATTTAGCAGTAGTATATCACATTGGTGGAACTGTACTCCAGGAGGTTGACGAAGCCAGAGATTTTGGTGCGTTGGTGGATAGGGAGTTGAAGTTTAGGGGGAACATAGCAAAAGTGGCTAAATCAGCTCATCGGATCATTTGGTTACTGATGAATACTTTGACGAGCAGAGATAAGCAAGTTGTTGTTCCTCTTTATCGAGCCTTGATAATACCCCATTACTGTGATACCATCAAGAAGAATACCATCAAGAAGAAACCCAAGGGCCCAGATCTGGGCCCTTGGGTTTCTTCTTGATGGCGAGGAGGTAGAGAGGATCCAGAGGCGAGTGACCAAGATGATAGCTGGTCTATGCAATGAAACGAAAACAAGTTGAAGATCTGTGGGTTACAGAAATTGGTTGATAGGCGAAAAAGGGATGATATGATTGAGACATTCAAATTACCGAAGAATTTTTACAAGATTAATTCATAGGAAATTTTTCAGAACAGGTCTGGTGATGGGAGAACTAGGGGCCATCCATGGAAACTGAGCAAGAGTGTAGTTAGCAAGTGTGTTAGAACTGGGTTTTTTACTTGGAGAGTGGTGAATGAGTGGAATAAGATGCCAGAGTTTGTTGTGGGTGCCATGACTGTAAATGAGTTCAAAGCAAATTATGATAGATACTGTACGAATTCCGAATATTTGTTCTTGATATGATGTTTAGGGCCTCCCTCCATGAGTCTAAGAACTACTTGGAGTTGCCCTTAATAATAATAATAATAATAATAATAATAATAATAATAATAATAATAATAATAATAATAATAATAATAGCACATTTCTTTCCCACGATTCGCTACAGACAACGAGATACATCTGAATACCAGAGTCACCGAGACGATATTACAATACATCATAGAACCAAACTATTTTTTCAGTACTGCTCTAGAACTTGGACGTTGTTTGTGGAAGAATCTGCGTTTGACAAGTCAGAGATAAATGCGTGCCGATTGAATAACCTTACTTGGGAATATTATTGAAGGCATTCCAGTTAAACAAACTAAAGTGGGATATGATGATTTTTCTGTATTCAATAATCCGATTTCCGCAATAACAGTGTATATAGATTTTGTTACATATAAAAGGTAAAAATAAATGAAAGTTTGTCACGAGATATTTTTTACGAGATAACTCTACAAGTTTTAGACGTTCACAGTTTCTTTCTCTTTTGTGTTATTGTATTTTTGCTAGATGTAAGAAAAATCATAAAACTAATAAAATAAAATTCCCTTACGTCTTTTTATTCCCCAAAGGGGATAGCCAGTGCTCCTTTTGGTCTAACTAACTTTTTGAAGATAGTGGGAAGATAGTCTCCATCTTTCAATCATTCACTGATAGTGTTGAAACTATTCGTGAAGCAAGGGTTTCCGGGCGAGAGCACTATAGACAAGTGCCGCCATCTTGTGGCCCTGAATCCTAACATTCTTATTATTGTCTGAAAGAGTGTGAATTCTACAGTCATTGTAATGCACTTAGTTTTCTTACAGAATTAATGGGAATCTGTAGAACAGTGATAGAGGGAAATATCCTTTGGTCGAAATCTCGTATGGAATCCCATCGTCTATGTGAGACGATATGTGTGACATATCGTCTCACAATAGTGTGAGACAATATGTGAGATAATAATTCGCCGTCGAAATCGACTGTGAATTATTGTCTCACACAGAAGTGGAAAGTGTTTTTATATAGGTCTCATATATGTTGTTATATAGATCTCGTATCTCAGTGCCAACCAACAGCTTAGTATAGCAGAGCAGTTGTAATATAACAGATATTTAACAGTATTATGCAGAAATCCAAAATATAAGCCCGGAAGGACATATTTCAATATTTTGTAAGTTTCTATAACTGTAAGTTATAAAAGGTTCGCAATAAAAAAGATAAAATAAAAATAAAAAAATCGGCTAATGCCTTTCATTCCTTAGGGATATAAAGTTGCAGAAGGCTTTTCTGCCAGTATCCCAATCAGCAGTAATTTAACAAATTAGGTCATTTGTAGATTGTAGTAAGCAAATCATTAAAATTAACAATTAGTTATATTTTTGAGGATTTTATAAGATTAATCTTATGCAGATTCCGTTATTTCAAACACTATTGTAGGTGGAGGCGACATTAAAAAATACGAACGAGCATGAGTGGATCTTAGAATCTTGCACCATGCAAAACATCGGATGAAAGGTGTTCATAAGCCACAGAGAGTGTCTTATGAAAACCTCTCGTTCTTCTTTCAAACAGTAACGGTACTGTATGAAAAAAATTCAAGTATTTAAATTCTCATCTAATATAATATTGCGCTTCTCGAAACTTTGAGTACAGTGATATATTCGTTCTTAGAAAATATAAAATAAAAATTGCCTTGCCATGTAGTCCAGTACCTTGACTTTCGCACTATAATTTCTTTGTGAAACGATTGTCACAATTAATTAAATATCTAATAAAAACAATTCATCGTCAATAGCAGGACTGACTTCTTGGAAAAATAAATTAATTTAATATTAAATTTACTGAAAGATCTAAAGCTTCCCAATCTCGACAAAAGTCTTTAAGAAAGTTAAAGATGGAAATCTTTACTGTTTCTGGTAATTTTAAAGTTACGAAAGATACTATTACGATTTTTTTCCTTTATGCACGAATTTAATGATGGCGACAGCGAAATTCGATGCAAACATTTACCCGATCGACTCAGAAACTTGCCAACACCCTTAGGCTTAGCATCCCCGAACTATTTACTTTGCAAAGGAAGAAATCGAGTCGCTGCTTTCAGATGTAAAAACGTCGTAATTTCAAAAGGTGTGTAAGTCCTTGCCGTCCGTTGAGATGCTCTGCTGTTTACAGATTCCAATACTCCACAGTCCTTTTTCTCGATATTTACTTTAGAATTTCGTCTTGCCTTAAGAATTATGAGTTGTCCGTTTAATATGCTAGTCTTGAGTGATCCAAGTAGCTCGTGATAAACTAATTCGTTGAGCTGATTTTATTATATTTTTTTCCTTTCGTTTGATCATTTAGTTTGATAGAATAGTCAAATAAATGAGGAAAATAACGTTTCTAGTGGAGAACACAACGCATGCTGAAAAACGTGGTACAAATAGTAAGTCATACAAATAGTAAATTAAGGTTTAAGAAAAAATTCAGAGAGAGAAAATTTATTTTCACCATTTCGGAATTTTTTCATTTATAAAAAATTCCCATTGACAAATACAAAATATTCCTAATGACTGTTAAAGTTTGATTCTGTTCAAAAAGATTGGACTAAACATTCGGAATTATTATCTAGCAAAATGCTGCCAACTATATATACTGACCACTGAATTAGAAACTTTTATTTAATATCGTGTTGAACTTCCTTTAGCCCGAATTACAGCACATATGCAGTTTGGCAGAGATTCCACAAGATGTTGGATTGTATCTATGTCTACAAAATATCAGACGTTCACCAGACAGACCTTTAACCAGACAGTCCTTTAAGTCCTTTAACCTCTTCCCTCAAATCTGAACCAGACAGGTTCAGATTTGAGGGAAGAGGACTTTGCTCCCAGATCAGTGTTTGAAACATGTCTTTTACATGCTCAATGAAGTTCAAATCTGGGCTTTTTCGTGGACAGTGAAGATAGTGGAAGTGGCGATGGACAGTAGCATTTTCGTAAATGAAACAATCGTCACCTTTGGATAAAAAAATGTCAAGTCAATATTGCAGGATGCACTTGATCAGCGACAATGTTCAGATATTCCTTGTAGGACACTTCCAGCAATATCAGCAGACCTGTTCCTTACCAATAGAAAACGGACACCACTTCCAGAAACTTGAGTTGTGTTTACACGGCAAGCTGGGCTCATTACTTCATGTGACTCCCGCCAAACTCCTGCCTACCGTGACTCGTCGAACCACATGACTAGTTTTAAGTCTTTCAATGTTCAGTCACGGTGTTCCTGACACCACTGTAAACGAACTTGCAAGTTCTTCGAAGAAATCAGTGGTTTCCGCATGCAAATGTCAATACTGATCCTCTTCAATTCCCTGCGCACAGTTCTGCGAGATATAGGTCGGGAACAGCCTTCATTAAATGCTTTGGTTAATTGCTACACACAGAAGTTCTGTTTGTCCGTACAAGCCTTCTCAGACGACGGCGATTTCCGTTCTGACAGACTGTCTTAGGATCACAATTACACCTTTTAGACAAGCAATGCGGGTTATTTTTACACTGATTAAACATCCGGGATATCTCGCCTTTTGAGAAACCAATCAGCTCTGCTGTTTTCAAAATTCGTGTGTCCAGCCAGACGGGCATCCACAATAAGCTCTTTATGGAACTTCGAAAGATCCTTTGTTTTTTCCATTGAGATCAACACTATTGGCGATTACTAACCAGCATTCTTAGTTGCCTGGAATACATGGTGACGCATATCCTGCGTAAGTAACGTTTATGTACATCCGCATAGAGGTTTCTAATTCAGTGGCCGGTATGTGTAGTAACAAGCATGAAATTTACTAAAACTATTCTGATAAATTCGTGCTAGATATGTTTTTATTTTAGCTTAAAAGAGACAAAAGTAAGTCAAAGAACCGCCTATATATATCGTTTTAATTGTCAACTGTGGCAGGTTTGTCTATTTTACGGAGAAGAACCATTCGGCGTCGGTGTATGAAAGTAGTTAAGTCTCATAAGTCACAGTTGAAAAGTTCCTCGCGTTCTAAGATTCGAACTTACGTAGCAAAATCACTGGTAATGCTGATATGTTAGCGTGAATCCAGTGGTTTTCCATACACATTTCTTGTTAGTAGAAAAAGATGTATCCCACTGGCCATTTGATTCTTTATTGTTCATTTGTCTTTCTTTCCCTAATTGTTCTTTTCATCGCGATTCTTCTTGAGCTAATTTCGCTTATAGAAAATGCATAGCCAGATCAATTCTTTACACATTATTTAGAATAAGAAATGCATTCTGGAGATGGAGTTAATGCCAAGAGAATCTTTCCCGAATAGGATGAATGCTGATACTTCCCATCTTTTAAAAAAAATTACGATATCCTTCAACAAAGTAAACTAATTGGATTCACCAAACCAAAAATATTCACTGAATTCTTAATGTGGAATTGCTAGATTCCGACAAAACGGAACGTCGACAACGTCATTTTCACCATCATCCAACCATGCTTTCTTCCAACAAATCCTTCTCAGTACCACAACTACCACTATTATACAAACTGTTGCCGTTCGTGTTTTAATAGGGCCATTATTACAACATGTTCCATCTGGCTATTACCAGGAAATGATATCTCCCAGCTTGCTTGAATGAACTTGTTTTATGTTTGCCACTCCACATACTTTTATCGGAGATTTAAATTGGTATAACATTCGAAGTAATGTAAACATCGACATCAACATCAGTAGCAAGGTTGTTAACATCTGCTTGATATCAGTTATCTTTTTCGCTTAAATGCTGTACCATAATGCCCTCTTCCATGGCGCATTTCCGGAACCAAAATAAAGCAGGTATTCCGAACTTTTTTTATTTTTTATTATTCACTTCGTATTATACTTTTCAAGAAACAATATAATGAAGGATTAATTCAGGACTACATTAAATCGTAACTAGCTGAATAGAGTATGTTTAATTGTTTAAAAGAATTAGTTGACAAGTTGAAGATACAACAGAGCTGTGAAAATTCTTTGTGAAAATTCGGATTTAGTAGCGGGTGATTTAGCAGAGAATAAGTGTCACGGGAATGGAAGGAAGAAAAAAAATGAGTTTTTAAAAAAATTATAGTTATTATAATCATAATTATAGAAATAAGTGGCTTTTGGTGGATGAATCGAATGAAAAAGTAACTTCAATAAGTTGGGTTGTATGCTAGACACAGCTTCTATTATGATATTGGTTGGGACATACTGTTTAAGAGGTCATATATTATGTCTTGTTGATTGTTTTGTGTTCTCCAACTGATTTTTCTGCAGGGTTAAATTATATATGAGAAACTCGTATAAGTTTATGAATGAGGGAAATTTTAGGGGCTTCCTCCCAATGAGAACGAGTGATTTCGAAAGGCTAACACATAAATAGAGATGATTTTTGCACTCTTATTATCAAAATTTAAGAAGGTTAATATATATATAATACCTAAATTTGAGATGGAGGAATTCATGGTCAAAAACAATGGCAATGAATTGTATCTCAATAGGCTATGTAATATATATGATTTTGGCTTTATTGATTTATAGAATCGGAAACGATTTGATGGTGATGGTATCCGTCACCAAGAAACCCATTGCTGATAATACATCGAAATACTGGATGATTATCAAGCAAGGTCATAAAATTCTTAGTTTTTTTTTAAATGATTTAAAATTGAACCAAAGGTGATTCTTGTTAGCTGACTATAAGTAAAGATGAAGGGCAAAGTAATTACGGAATAGACTTTCGGATTAACACCAACAAAATTTTGATATTAAAACGCACGTCAAAGTATTTATATACCAATGCGTATAGATTAAAAAAAATAAGCTCTTTTTTTTAATTAAGTGGAGAAAATAAGCCACATAAAAGGTTATTTTTGACAACAAGAACTATAGGAGAGATTGACTTCTATTTGGGTTTATATAGGTCAAATTTATTTGAAACTAAGTTAGAAAATGCCGACAAGTTTCGCCAACTTTAGCTGTTTGGCTTCGTCAGGGTAAAGAAATAGATGTAAGACAACTTAAACGCTAAAACTATAAATGAAGGAAGACACGAATACAATTGTATTTTTACAAAAAGCAGAATAACGCGTCCATCACACGCATGGATCGTGTATGATCTCACTTGTTGTTATGTAGGAACGTTCTGTAATTGGCAGCAAAGATTTAATTCTGGCATGTTGAAAGATCTTATGAGGGTCTTCCAAATCTCAAGCAGAATTAATCCTTGGTTTCTATTTAGGTTTTGTTTTGAACGGATAACTGTTATGGCTTCTTATATAATTAGGGAGCGGAAATCCTCCTCTAAGTTAGAAATGGGATAAAAGCTTTCATGCAGCTTTTGTCCCATTCTATGGTATGGTTTGTCCTAGAGAAATGAAAAGCTAACCCCGATTTGTCTTCTCGGTTATGGTTTACGTCTCCTATGTGTTCCTTTCTTTTGATCCCAAAATTTCTAGAGGTCTGCCCAATATAGTTTAAGCCTCATGAACAGAAAATGTTGACCATCCGCCAATTCTTAAGATCTCCAAAAGACAGTCATCCTTTTTTCAAATATGCCGGAGTCTACAACATTTTCTGTTCGTGCGGCTTAAACTATATTGGTCAAACCCCTAGACGTTTTGAAATCAGAAGAAAGAAGTACGTAGGAAACGTAAACAATAATAGAGAAAACAAATCGGGGTTAGCTTTTCATTTCTCCAGGACAAACCATACCATAGAATGGGACAAAAGCACTATGCCCTTACTTAGAGGAGGATTTCCGCTCAGCAATTATAAAAGAAGCCATAACAGTTATCCGTTCAAAACAAAACCTAAATAGAAACCAAGGATTAATTCTGCCTGAGATTTGGAAGATCCTCAATAGATCTTTAAACATGCCAGAATTAAAGCTTGCTGCCAATTACAGAACGTTCCTACATAACAACAAGTGAGATCATACACGATCCATGCGTGTAATGTACGCGTTCTTCTGCTTTTTGTAAAAATACAATTGTATTCTGTTCTTCCTTCTTTCATTTATAGTTTTAGTGTAACAGTTTTAGCGTTTAAGTTGTCTTACATCTATTTTTTTACCCTGACGAAGCAAAACAGTTAAAGTTGGCGAAACGTGTTGGCATTTTCTAACTAAGTTTGAAATAAATTTGACCGATATAAATCCAAATAGAAGTCGATCTCTCCTATAAGCCACATATTGTTAGGAATTCCTAATCGTTGTTTAACATGAGGTCATTCTTGGTATTATAATGAATGATCGTAAAGGTAATGCTGTCAGAAGAAAACGAGTAGCAAAAACAGGAAAGAAAAAAACAAAGATATTACTGCTTATTTAGGAAAACTTTCAGCGGTGAAACTGATGATACTCTACTTTCCTCTCTCAATCACAAGCGATGTTCTCTGTGTTGATGAGCTCTCATATTTTGTCATCAAGTTAATGGAAGACAACTCAACAAACTGTTGATAATCGTTCTTGCGGCTTGCAAATAAGCTTGAGTTTTCTCTTCACAGAAGACGTCTGCGTTCTCTTTTGTTGCAAACGTAGTCTTTATCCTGACTCAGAAAGGACTAGTATGCGAGAAAAAGAAAACACGTTCACACCTCCCCTAATCTCAAGATAAGTGAGGGAGTGCTTTCAGCATCTTTCATTCTTTATTTCTTAGAATGCAAATCGATGCTCCTTGTTCAGTCTCCACCGTGAACTTATTCGTTCTAAACTTGATTATACAGTAAATCATATGTCTATGCCTCCGCAAGAGACAGCACGGTCCAATGGTTTAAATATATCTACCATCGAGAAAGACGTAAAACTAGTGATGCATTCCAAGATTCCTTCATTCGTAGTTTTTCTATTGAAGAGAATGACCTTGTCTTTCGATGACAATAGTTATCACGACTCCGATTTAAAAATAAAGTCACTTTCAGACCACTTTACGGAGACGTAAAATCTGTCTACTCTGCGAAAATGAACAGTGTTGAAATCATCACCGAACATTTCCTTTCCTGTTTAAATATGACATATAATAATAAATATATTACTGCTCACAAATGGCTTAACTGCAGTATAAAGGCAAGCTGATCGATCCCCTATGGCTGACTGTACATCTCTACATCAATGGTAGGCTGGATATGAATTTGAAAGAACTTATCATATCAGTGGCTTATCCGTTCGTGACATTAATAAAAGACTTTTCAACATAAAATCAACTGTAAGCGGCATTATGAGCAATGGAAATGTGAGGATGCCTCTTCAACCAAGAAACGCACTGCTGAAGACTCAGGAACTAATGCCAAGAGATCGAACTTAAACAATGCTCCAAAGGGTAGTACTTAAATCTCATTAGTGTAATGTGGAAACGATCATCCAGAAACACATTCTCTGTTTCTAAGGACGAGCAACTGCACATGTTAAATCAGACATCAATCATGGCAATAGCAAATAAAGAACATCGTGATTACTGGTTGTCCCAGTGGTTAGCGTATCTGCTCGTCAACCAACAGGCCGGATTCGTAGCCTGTCATGGGCATGGATGTTTGTGACTGTTTAGTTGTGAGATGAATTTCGTCGCTCAGCGTGAGGCATCCTGCTTTTTGGAAGCCTGAAATGCTTGAAAAATATACGTTTGGTCTTTAGAGTGGGATTTCTGGATTATGTAAAAAATAAATAAAAAATAAATAAATTATTAGCCCACCCACGGTGCTTTTTTACTATATGTTTACAGCTTTTCGTAGGCGGGAGTCGAGTCACAAAGCTAGAGGATTGAACACAAAGGAATATACCATACTTCTGGAGAATATTTTTTCAACATTTTGACAGTTTTATAGAAAATACATTTTATAGAATATATATTACAGAATATAGACCCTAGGTATGTCTTAGCACAATGCACCATGTCATACTGCAGGTTATTGTGATATGATTTGAAGAAAGTGATGTCGAAAAACTTAAATGGTCATGGTCGTATCAGGATCTAGATCTGCGCCTAATATAAATTTTACTTTTCTGTCGAACTAAAGCGTGCCATCCAAGATAGACTAGTGTGTTCTACAAAAGCGTAGTGCGCCATGTTGAACAAAGAGTGGTTAATGTATCTGATTGATTGACTCATATTATCACACTAATTAAAAAGAAGAGAGAGAGAGAGAGAGTGAATAAAAATTGCGATTTATAAACACGGATTAGATTCAGAAAAAGATCTCCCATAATTTTCATGTATCGTGTGGCTTCTTTAAAAATGGTGAAAGTGCGTGCGTGTGTGTGTGTGAGAGAGAGAGAGAGAGAGAGAGAGAGAGAGGCTGCAATTAAACTTTACTGGTTGATGCCTGATATGGGTATTTTCTATAACCTAAAAGTAGTCTTTTCTTTTTTTGATTTTGTGTAGGTCACAGTCATCTCACACGCTTCTTAGTGAGAAATGACGACGTAAGCATGAATAAGTAATGACACACCATTTTAACCATTTATCATATAACTTGCCATATGTTAACAATGATTACTGTTTCCGGTTTAAGACTTTAATACTCGACCTGTACACATACACACGCGCACGCACACACACACACACACACACACACACACACACACACACACACACACACACACACACACACACACACACACACACACACACACACACACACACACACACACACACACACACACACACACACACACACACACACACAGAAATTTTGCTCACTCTGATATACAATTTTTCTTAATTGTTAGAAATCTCCGATTTACAAAATCGTATTTAAACTTTTTTTAATATTCTACCCTTTGCCTATATCGTTTTTACATGTTTCCCTATCACTTTCGTTTGTTTTTTAAATTCATGATCTCTGACATGGCGATTTATGGATTCAGTAGTGTCAACATATCTCGAATCGGAATATTTTTAAGGAAGGAATGGTGGGTGGAGAATCAAATATCCTCCTTTAACTTTTCATGTGTATGCAACCGACTAATTTTCTGCATCATTGGCTTGTTTACTTCACCTTAATTTAACAATAACTCAATCCAAACCCATCCATAACACTCTGGAGGATAAAGAAGAATAGAAGATGTCAACAGTTTATCTAAATAAAGTTTCCTTATAACGATATTCGTTATGCGTTGTCCGCACCAGTTTTAAGAAGTGGAGTACAATGCAATGAGATCAGAAGCCTGAATAAAAATGCGATTTATAAACGATTCGATTTAGAAAAAGATTTCCCAAACTCCTCTTGAATCGTGCAGCTTCTATGAAAATGGAGGATTACATATTTTGTTAGTGCTTCATAATTTCTTGCAGAGTTTCATTTATCACGTCTGACGACCCAATATATTTAGTTAGCTACAAGCATCGCTTGCTGCACAAGATGAAGTGCTTCTCTTGCTAGAACAGACCATCCTATTTGTGTATAGGACGACAAGACTGCTGCGAATTATTGGCATATCCAACAACATGATCGATAACGCGAGCATTGGAATATCGCGCTTGTGGTTCGATCGCAGTAATTTCGCTTCTCTCTCTCTCTCTCTCTCTCTCTCTTTCAGTCACTGCGAAGTCTTGTGAGCACAATTTTGGAAGTTTATAACTGTTTAATTACTTTTATAGGAAAACAAAGTGCCCAGTTGAGGAAAGGTGAAATTTTACCATCGTTAAACAAACATTAGATAATTGTTACGCTAATTAGGATCGCTGAACTACCTGTATCTCTTTTACTTCTAATCCATTGTGATAAAATATGCTTTACCAAACGATGATGGATGGGATTGACATAACAGCAGTAACAACAACAACAACAATAAAATATTCTTTGTAACACGTCACTAGCTGGGTTTTAGAGATACGATTTCTAGAACTCCAATGCCGTCCTAACCGAGAAAAGATCTGAGTTAAAACGACGAATATCCTTTCCCTTATACAAAATCAACAACCTAAGTTCCTCTGTATAGATGCAGACAGAAGCAGAATCCAAATTTTGGATTCTGTTTCTATTTATCTAGCTACATGTACAGTAGGGAATAAATTAATCCAAACAAGCCGAATTTTCTTCCAGATTTTGTTTCAGTTCACAATAATTTTGGTTGAGTGCTACGTGTTTTAACTGCCTCTACGATGTTTATTAATAGGACTGTGCATTTTTAATAGTTTAAAGAAGTTGACATTCCTGGTGTTTTATTCACTTCGCATAGCTATAAAATGGATACATCTCCAAGAAAGCGGTCAAAAATATGTACTCTTTCTCAACACACACATCCATGACTCAAAGACAAATTTTTCAATGAGTGTGGTGCTAGTTTGGGTACTGTTAATGCGATTTTAAAGAGGTTTCTGGAGAAAGGTACGTTTTCTCCTGTCAGAAAAGGAAAATGTGGGCAAAAAAGCAAAACACTTACTCAAGATAGTTTACTAGTTAGGAAAAGCAAAATCAATCCAAGATTGTCTGCTATAAACTTAAAGAAAGACTTGGCAGCTAGTGGGATTAATGTTTCTGACGTTTGACAGTCCATCGAAGAAATAGGAAAAGAAGAGAGGACTTCCGACAGACCAAAAATGAAACAACTGTTGACGAAGACTAGACAGAAAAAGAGGCTTCAGTGGGAAAAAGAATTTACAAAGATTTATTTACAAAGATTGGACTGTTGAGAAGTTAAAGTAGGTCATATTCTCAGATGAAAGCCATTTCTTTGTTCAAGAAGAGTGAGTACCCTATGTTCGCAAATCAGAGGGTGAGAAGACTTCCGCTCACCTTCAACAAGCTGCTAAACACCCAGCTAAAGATATGTTCTTGGGTTTTACGCATGGCGGTGGAGGATTACTTCTGCCTGTGGACGGTATATTGAAAAGTGAACTAATACATAAAAATATTGGAGAAAAGAGTGGTCCCACAGATCCAGAAAGACAAAGAACTCATCTTCCAACATGATCTCGCTCTATGCCACACTTCAAAATAAGTGAAAAAAATCACAACATCCAATTGCTTCAGTGGACAGGTAACTGTCCAGATATTAACGTCATAAAAATTTTGTGGTCCATAGGGAAAAGGAGATTTGGAAAATTAAATTATGAAACAAAAGAATAATTTAATACAATCCATTATAAAAATATGGTTTAGAGATACAGAAATAAGAAAAACGTGTTCTATCATGTCTAAGCGAATTAATGAACTTAATTATTAGATGGAGTTGGAATAATATTTTTATGCTTATTGTTTTACGAAGTTAAAATTTTTCTTTAAAATGCGTGTCCGATTAATTTGTCCGCTATTATATATTAGACACTACGTGTATCATCTGGCGGGTTAGATTTTTTGCCGGAGGGGGGGAACTATTTTCTGTACGAGACTGATTAACTCGCCTTCAGTTGAAAAGACCTTAATGACGCTTCTTCGCATCACAGCATCAAACCTAAGTCTTTCTATCTGTAGGACTGGCTGGAGGTTTTGCGGGGCCCCAGGAAAAAAGTTATTAGTGGGATTTTGCAAAATATTTTGCAAATATTTTGCAAAATATTTACAAAAAAATTTTTTTTAATCCAAAAATATACTTTTATTAAACATAATTTACAAACATTCAATACATATAGTTATATACTAAAATATTTCCACTATTAATGCATCTATGAAACATCAAAAGTTCTATTATCAAATTTTCTTAGAAATTTGAAAGTGCGGAGTCCCTCTGAGTGCGAAGCCTTGGTCTGAGCCTGCCCTGTCCTCTGATGTGCATTGTATGTTTTAACGACTATGTTACAGAGACATGCTAGGCACTTTCTTAATTTTATGGAAAGTCATTAAATAACATAATACGGATAATTAACTATGGACAGATATTAGATTGATTACGAGTATCACAGAACCAAATTTCACTGTTCACTAACCTACTAATTGCTTGCCTTGTCGTTATTATCTCCATTTATTGACAGTTTTCCCAGTGAACTAATTAACTAAATTGCACACAGAGAACGCCATTCATCTCTGTCTTCGAGTACGAGACAATAATTAACGAATCAATCGTTTAAATCGAACACCTTCACGATCAATGCGCCATTTCTAAAATCAGTCGGCGTTTCTATAATCTTTGATATTTGAACTTTTTTTTTTTTTAACTTAGTGGGTAATCTTTAATTCTATGAGCCTTCGTAGCTCAGTCAGTATAGACGAAGCCCTTTGGTCGTAAAGACCTGGGTTCGATTCCAGTTAGTGACCTGAGGAATCTTTATTAGGTCTCTTTCGACTAAAAGTGGGTTAGTCTGTCTCATACGAAAAATCTCCCCAGGAATGCTTTGTTGGCAATGCCTATAAAGTTACCTACCGTCGGAAACGACTGAAAGTGAAAAACCATGTAATCTATAGGCACTGGAGCTTTCTTTCTCTTGGGGGCTTGAAATGTCAATATACTGTATATCTTGTAAAAATAATGGATTAAACCCAAGTATATAATTTCTTGGAATATTTATAATATTAAAGATTATATATTATAATCTTTAATTTAATTATAATATTATATAATATAATATACCAAATATAACTTGGTATTTATAATATCACCTATATTATAATATAGGTGATATAACTATAACCTATTATAGTTATATCACCTGTGTTGTACCTTTATCTACATATCAAGTCTGCATTTTCTTTGCCCTTTTCCTTTTTAATTCACCTCAAAGAATCATCACCATATCATTATATGATACGTAATTAATTCATTAAAAATAAAGAGAAATAATTTCGATTTTTTTTCTTCCCAAGATGCGCCTTCTTCTCAGTTTCTCTTCTCCCTATTCAACGTCTTAGCGATTGTTCGATAAATCGTAAAATGTAATATTTTAGACAAGATCGGTATTAAAAAAGTGTTTCCTTCAGTAGAAACGCTAATGGATTATAAGACCGTCGAGAATTCGTGCACATTCTTGATTTAGGAAAGTTACAAAACTCTTCTCTAAAGCACGCTTCTTAGAAAGTGAAATTATCTTATACAAATTTGTCTTTGGATAGTCGAGAAAGATGTATTCTAATAACATGCAGGCATACGAATAACTAATCACTTGCTTGTCTGCTAAAAAATTCTATTAGTTAAGAAATTCTTCATACATTTTATTCAGCAACTCGCCACATTTCCGTACAGTCTTGGAACGTAACACATCGCTCAAGAATCTTCAGGCTCGCTTCAGTAGCATAATCCCATTACAGGACCGAGAGAGAGAGAGAGAGAGAGAGAGAGAGAGAGAGAGAGAATTTGGCTCCTCTCTATTCTCTACTGTGCGTATGGATTAGTAATGAAGCGGGATCACATAAGTTCCCAAATAACACCGACCTGCAATCCGGAAGAGTGCAGACATAATCTATTTAGCAACTAGTAGCAACAGAAATGAAGAAAATGGAAGCATTTTACATTCAAAGAAGTGATCACTTACTGTTACTATGACAACGGCAATTTTTATCGACTGACATATGGAGTTGCTCACGTTCATATTTACATTAGAGAAGTACAACACAATGTGCTAACTAGCAAAACTTCTGAAAGCTATTTAATTTCTCCTTTGTGGGCATAGCGTAAGTTCTGATGTGATTAGAATTTCTTGTACTCTTCCACATCAGAGAATCTAACGTACATGGCACGAGAGAAAGAAATCGAAACTTCATCTCGGTGAAAACATGTGCACCATTCCCTCTAGGAAGAATAGTGGAAAGCTGTGTGTTTTTCCTTCTCCTCGAATTACCCCTAATAAAGGCATGGATGCAGAAAACAAATAAGACGATAAATAATTGGCAGTCTGTTTGATGGGCAATAATCTCGTTAAAGAAAGAAACCAATGGGAATATTTGACCTTTAACACAACCTGTGCATTCACAGCGTCACAGGAGGAATGCTGGTAACTAGAATTTGACTCGATAACAGAATTTCTTACACGATTTTATTGAATTACAGTAGGGGGGGATTATATATCCCAATCGCTTTATTGTACTCTAGGCACAGTATACACAGTACGGTAAGAAACAATAAGGACCTTTTGCTTCTTTTCGTTGTAACAATCTATGGATCGATATTCATTGCACGTATTAAGTCGGGGAACAGCTGTGTGAATTAAGACACTGTATTTAAAATACTGCATTAAGTTACAACTTAAACTCTTATACCATTTTGATATCCGGAGGCGAATAGCAACAAGGAAATTATTGAAAATACTTGTTGTTTACTCAAGCTACTGAACATGTTACTTTGTTTCTAAAAATCCTCAGAAAGGTAGAATGAATTTTTAAATAAACTTCGAAATTAAACAAACATGTATAATGAGATTACATACTTCTGTTGAGTAGTATAGAAAGAGCAAATGGAGACAGGCGTCTCGTTTCTTTCTGTAGAGACACAAATTTTGCAGTCCACTGTTATATGGTTAATTTATTTATGTTTATTTCCTGTTACATAAAATGATTTTGATACATAATTCATAAATTAATTATGTCATTAAAATCTTTCTAAGGCAAGGAAAATTAGGCTGAATTAACGATCTTTATTTCGCTGTGATGATATTCTGACTTATCCAACCTTTTTTGGTACCGGTCTGGTACTGATTGCATACATCATTTTCCGCAAAATATTCGTCTGTGTGGCTAAGAACATCGGGTAATTCAATCACGACCCATCAAGTGATAAGTGATGAATATAATGGATATTAATCGGTAAATTAGTAAATCACTATCCTGATAATGTCGAATTAGCCAAACTAAAACAGTTATATACGTGTTGACATGACACAAGATTAATGACGCAGAAGTTGTGGGAAAAAAATGTTTGATTTTATTCTTTTTCAGTTAATTTCATTCTTTATTTTGCTGAGTTATTAATAATGTATACACAGTAATAAATCGCTGAAAAGTGAAAAGTCTTTAGTTTTCCTCTGTGTGCATAAATCCCCCTCTGCTTTAGTTAAGTATAAAAATGTGCTTCAAACATCAAAATTTGAAGCATAGTTAATTTATAGCATAATATTGATTAAAACCTACATTTCAAAGTTGAGACTTGAGAATGATTTTAAAAATGAAAGAGAGAAAAGCCAAACATGTATAGCGTACGTGTTGAAAATATTAGCTGCTGCAGATGAATGCATATGGTAATCTAGTAAGCAGCTTTTGGATTATTTTTAAAACTTTTCATGGCTCTCCAAGCAGAACGCATCAAGGCCAAACATATCAAGACAGTGAGAAAGGGAAAATAAACTAGTAGAAAATAATATATAAATCGGAAAATGTTGGAGGAGATGGTGCTGCTTGCAATGAGGGAGAAAACAAATCGAGTTTCTACGAAGGATGGATCTTATGAACAATCACCAGAATAATAATAATAATAATAATAATAATAATAATAATAATAATAATAATAATAATAATAGAACGCAAAAGCATGAATACTAACATATTAAAAGCATTAGAATTATTTTTTAAAATATTATTATTTATTATTACTATACCGACAATTAATGGGGGACATACGTTGTCGTTTCAGGGAAAGTAAACGCCTTGCGAAAACAATACCGGTGTTGTTGATCAAACAACAAAAGAGTAAACCAATTTTTGACAAAATTTACCACCCCACACGAATGCACTTCTTGCGCAGCCATTGATACGTCCGTAGTGTTCGTGGCAGCGTCATCGAATGCTTTGGAGAACAGAAATTATCGAGTGGGTAGAAAGATTTCTCTCCTCCTAGTTAATATTTCTCATGAAATAGAATAAAGTGCACACTGCTGTCACTTTTTAGGTGCATTTTGCAAAATGCTTAAACAGTTTATTAGATTCGTTTTGTTCTTTCGTTTTCATGCGTATATGAGAACACACATGCCCTGGCTTTGAGAATTTTATTGAAATCTAGGTATTTAAGATTTTGTCTAAATTTTGATTGAATCATTTTTTCCCCCCAAAATCAGGCGAAAGACTTTTTGACGATATAAAATTACATGTTGCAAATTATAATAAATAACCTTCACGTCAAAATGATCTAGTCGTCATAATTTATACAAAATGCTGTTATGAAGTGCATATTTTTATTATTCTCTCTGATTAGCGTGATGAGTTCTTTCATTTTACTGAACTACTCAAACTCACAGGGGGGGGGGGTAAAGGTAAAGAGTCGATTTTGCTTCATTGTTTTCCATTTCTATTAGTTGTCAACAGCAACGAAACTATATAACGAGATACTTGAAGATACATTGTATCTTTAGTCCATCGAATAGTCATACTGAAAGGCGAATAATCATTTATTCGTCTATCCCCCCCCCCAACACACACCACAAAGTTGCATGTGAGTACTTAACAACCCTAATGATTGCTGGAAAGTCCAAAATGTACCCGTAGAGAACAAACTTCTATTCGACAACA